>NC_090451.1:259554541-259875128 GCF_031143425.1 Pleurodeles waltl | reverse complement strand
AGGTGGTGCATGCATTCCAGGTGTGATGGATATGGGGTAATTGTAGATGACTTACCCAAATCCATTCCTCCAGTGAGTCCCTCAGGGTGCAGGATGGCCAGTACCTTTTCCTTTCAGTCAGTGTAGTCGGGTGGTGTTGGTGGAGGTCCTCCCCCAGTCTTCTGGACTGCAATGTGGTGCCTGGATGCCATGGACATGACCTTCCCACGCAGGTCGTTCCATCTCTTGAGGATGTCGTCACTGGTGCGTGGATGGTGTCCCACTGCATTGACCTTGTTGACTATTGTCTGCCATAGCTCCATCTTCCTGGCGATGGGTGTGTGCTGGACTTGTGCCCCGAATAATTGTGGCTCGACCTTCAGGATCTCGTCCACCATGGTCCTTAGCTCCCTTTCTGTGAAGCATGGGTGCTTGGGGGGGGTGCCATGGTGAGTGTTGTGAATGGTGTCTTGTGTGGATCTAGGTGAGGGTGCTCTTGTGTGGTTGGGTGTATGTATCGTGGATTGTGGCGTTCGGTGTCTGCCTCTGGAGTTCTCTGCATTAGTTGGCCTAATTGTGTTGCAAAGGATTGCGGGTTATGCCTCTGTGTGTTTTATAGTGTTGTGGATGTGTGTCAGGTGTGTGGGTTTCAAACTTACCAATGTATGCATTTCTTGCTGTTGGGTCCACTTGCCGCCCATGGCGGTCTGTACCGCCAATGGTCGTTCGGCTTCCAATAACAGCCGCAGTGATTTGTGCTTCATTATTTGGAGGGTGGGATGTTTGTGTGCTCGGCGATGGTGGGGTGGGAGGTCTAGCATTTCCACTGACAAGATCCTGGCAGTGACTGGTGGCAGGGAGGTTATTGTCGGTTTCTGATTTTTGCATCATTATATGGCGAGTTTCTGTTCACCGCCAATGGCGGTCTTCTGTTTGCCGTCTCCACGGCGGTCGACGGTGTTTACCGCTGTGTTCGTAATGAGAGCCAAAGTCTGTACCCTGGTCTCCAGGCACCAGCCACTGGCCAAGAAGACTAGAGGTCGTCCTCCCAGTTCCCAATTAATGCACTTTCCCAGGGAGGAGAAGGTCTTGGCCTTACTGCATCCTGAGGGCTTAACAGACATACCTATGGAAGTACAGTCTGGTAAGTTACAGCACTAAAAAATGTCATCACATGGAATGTCATGCATGCCCACAGCTGACCTTTACCCACTGCCTTGTTCATATACTTCACCAACATTCAATACCTAGAGTATCTGAGTTGAAACACTCTTGATGTGTATCATTGGACCCAGCATCATAGTTTCCAAGGCCCATCACATGCCACATGTACAAATGGGGCCTCATAATTTCACAATATCAGAAAACATGCAAGGATCCATGGCATGTCCCAAATTGACAGCGTACGCTCTGTCAGAAATGCAGCCGTCATTCAGATATGTAAAACACAACAGTTGTCAAGTACTGGGGAGTAGTAAGAGTGGCCTGACTGCAACTCCCAGGAGGCACTGTCTCAGCAACTCCAACCACCAGCCCAGTGTTCTCTTGTTCAAAGACCCCCTGTTTGTTAACTCACAAATTAAGTTTGCTCACTTGGGGGGGATAACATTTGTCTAGTGTGTGTAGTACCAGGATTGACCTGACTGGAACTCCCAGGAGGCACTGTCTCAGCAACTCCAACCACCAGCCCAGTGTTCTCTTGTTCAAAGACCCCCTGTTTGTTAACTCACAAATTAAGTTTGCTCACTTGGGGGGGATAACATTTGTCTAGTGTGTGTAGTACCAGGATTGACCTGACTGGAACTCCCAGGAGGCACTGCTTCTGCAACTCCACCTCCAGCCCAGTGTTCTCTTGTCCAGAAGCCCCTGTTTGTTAACTTACAAATGAAGTTCACTCACCTGGATGGAATACCATTTGTCTAGTGTGTATGGTTCAGGGAGTGACCTGACTACAACTCCTAGCAGGCCCTGTTTCAGCAACTACAACCACTAACTCAGTGTTCTCTTGTCCAAAGACGCCTGTTTGACAACTCACAAATGAAGTATACTCACCTGGGAGTGATCAAGCACAGATCATGCTCAAATCAGAGATGTGCCTGTCTACGTAGCTCCATCTCGACATGCTAAAGTAAGATGAAACTCTTGAGGCCAGGAAGGATACCTTACTCAGTGTGTACAACAAGTTTTACTAAGGTCCCAAGATGCATCACCAGATTGGCAGTAGCAGAAGACACATTGACACAGCACTGTGTACATGATGACTCCAGGCACGTATGCAACAAAGTCCTGGGTCTGCCTGTATGCCACAAAACTAGGCCTCCATATGGTCTACCCAATGTGTTATCTGCACTGGTGGCAAGATGTCATTTTCAGGCCCTCTTCTGAAGTGCAACTGATCTGCACATCGCAGCAGCTGCTTGAGCAAAATGAGTTGTCATGCTTCACATATGTCGTGTCAATTCACCCAATACCATGGTTATTTTCCACACTTGGATTAAATTTAACTTTACTTTGTACAAGGTTTCTGCCTACTGTAACTCTAAACCATTGGAGGTAGATGTCACAATACAACCAGTAACAATGGACATTTAACATCAACAGGTGGATCAGCCACTGGGCACACAGAGACCACAGAACAGACTACCACTAACCCCTTGGATGAAGCCCTCAGTGACAATGACACTCCTGGACGTCTGGATGTGGAGGATGGTTCTGGCCCATCTGGGCAACCTGGTCAGACGGCAACAGTGAGTCTCACTGTGCCCACAAGGTAACCTCCCAGCCATGTTGCTTCAACATTACAGGCAACCATTCATCCCCCCAACCTGTGTCCCAAGCACAGTGCCTACCATCTCATGCCCCCCAGTCCTGGATCCTGAGGTGCAGCAAAACACTTTGGACAAAGAGGGTCCAGGACCCAATTGGTGAGGGCACCCTATGGCAAGGGCACAGGACCGTGTGGGTAGGGTGCATGGGAGGGATGCTGTAGGCCAGCGGGGTGAGGCTACTAGGACTGCTCTTGGCCAGGATTTATCAGTAGCCCCAAAGGCATGATGGGCCAGGTGTTGACTGAACTCCAAGGAATTCAAGGAGCTACAGAGGGAAATGCATAGGGACATGTGAGAACAGATGGAGGCCTACAATACCAACATGGCCTCACTAACAGAGGTTTTGAGGGACATATAGACCACCCTGAGCAGAGCTTTTCAACACCAGTCTACTCCTTCCTTTGGCCAATCAGCAGGCCCAGCAACCTTGGTTCCAACCACTGGAAGGGAGGCCCTGCCAGAGGAACAACAAGGCCCAGACATCAATGATTATGTAGCAGCAGATCCCCCTCGAGCAAGCATGGATAACCAGCAAAGAATCCAGGAGTCGCGGATGGCAAGACAGCCACCACTGCCAGTTATTAACCTCTTCCTTAAGGACCTCCTTTGTGTGTTACTCATTCACTCTGAACTGATCCTGAACCAGCTACCATTTCCAATGGGAGGAACATTCTGGAATTTGGACTCCCAGTGGTGTGGCATCTACTCCAATTATTTCATTCACCATGACTGACTCATTCGCATTTGATTTTTTGTTGAGTCATGTCACATATATTTTCTGTTAGTCATAGCTTCACAATAAAATCACCTGTCACTGACTTTTTGTCTGCTGATTTCGATTTCATTTAGCCATGTAGATATGTCAGGGTATGCAAACCATGCAGTGATGATCCAAGCTACTTGTTCAAGATGGGATATGTTGCATGTACACAGTGTCCAGCTCAAGACAGACCACCCTCCCACACAAACGTACCTAAAAGTGTCTACTCAAGCTAAAAAATGTATTACAGTGTTCAGCACATAGGCTGTCAATATGTCGGTACTATTGGAAATCAAAAATGATTCACTCATACTGAGTAAATGAACATATTGAAAGGCACAGACTAGGCCTGTGGAGTGCACAGAGTCGCGCTGCATGCAAGTTTAGCGTGTGGGCGGAATTCTTTGTGGTGCCTGTTCACTTTGTGTTTGATAGCAAATGCAATGCGAAGTACATATTCATGTTGAAAATTGTGTGCGAACAGCACCGCACAGTTCACAAGGACGTGGCCATCTTGTTTTGAACTCTTGATTATTCTTGGCCTGATTTTTTCATCCCTATTTATCTTTGTAATCCTCCACCCTCAGATTAAATCTACCCCTCTTTTTTATTTATTTTGTTACCATATCTTTTTCTGAATCCGTATTTTCATGTTTTAAAATTTTTTTTGTGTTTTTTCATGACGTTTTGTATTTTTGTTTATTTTTCCATTATTTTCTTCCTTCCGCTCTTGTTTTCTTTTCTTCTTTTTTACCCCATCACACCCAGAGCTATGGCAGAGCAGGCACTCTGTAGCAGCCACCTATCTTGTGAGCGGCGGTGCTGTCAAAAGGTGCAGTCTCAGACAGTCTTTAGTGAGGAGGAGGTGGCAGTAATATTGTTTTTGTGCAGCAACACGTCCTCTCCATGCTGGAAGCAGGCCTAGGATTGGTTACACCCTTTGGGAGAGTCAACCAATGTTCCCTCTAATTTTTTTCCACTGTGTGCAGCAGTGTGCGGTCTCTGTGCGTTGCATTCAAGGATATGTGCGCCAAGAAATTGACCATTCACGCGCGTGCAGCGCATAACTAGCCAAGATCTTTGGCATTAGCCTCTCCATACCACTAAAGCAAAAAAGGGATATCATTGCTCCATGCAATAGGGCATCAAGGCAGTTTTGTGACCTGTTTGCACACCCCAAGGATATGACCTGTTAGGGGAGCACGTATATTGCTTTAAAAGGCTTATTTAGGCTTAGAAAGTGATAACGCATATAAACTACCACAAAGTATAGGAATGGTGGAACATTCGAGAACAGCACATTTTCTACTGTTCTGAAGCATTTCCTAGCTCATTAACCATTAATTTCTAAGACAAATATCACTTGCTCGCTTGCATGCTAAAGTACGCCAAATGATGTTTAAAACACTCCCCGTGGCATTTAAACGCTGTTTTCATTGACTTCAATCCAGATTCAAATATGAGCATTATATGCCTTAGGGGAGCACGTATATCGCTCTAAAAGACTTATTTAGGCTTAGAAAGTGATAACGCATATAAACTACCACATAGTATAGGAATGGTGGAACATTCGATAACAGCACATTTTCTACTGTTCTGAAGCATTTCCTAGCTCATTAACCATTAATTTCCAAGACAAATATCACTTGCTCGCTTGTATGCTAAAGTACGCCAAATGATGTTTAAAACACTCCCCGCGGCATTTAAACGCTGTTTTCATTGACTTCCATCCAGATTCAAATATGAGCATTGTCTGCCTTAGGGGAGCACGTATATCGCTCTAAAAGGCTTATTTAGGCTTAGAAAGTGATAACGCATATAAACTACCACAAAGTATAGGAATGGTGGAACATTCGATAACAGCACAACGTGCGCGCTTGCAAAAGGGGCCTGCGCGATGGGGGAAGGAAAGGTGCGCGCGCCCTCGTGCGCGCACCTTACAGGGAACATTGGTGTCAACTGCTGTGGGGGAGGGAGAGTTGGTTGGTTCGTCGTCACACTGGGGTCAGCGCACCCAGCAGCAGTTGATGCACGGTTGGACGGACATATTCGACTGGGAACAGGACCTGCTTGACCTGCTGGACAGAGAGATGTAGGGGATTTTTGCGTAATAGTTATTTATTGTTGTGTGTGTTGTTCCATAATGCTAGGCTTTTTTTTCTAATAGCAGTGCTGACTTTCAGAGGTAAGTTAAGGTTATGTTTATTTATTATGTGATGCAGTTTGAGGTAGCAAAGGGAGACTCCTCCTGTCACCACCAAGAAAAGTAAGATAGGGTAGTAGTATTTAATATCAGTGAGTTAGCATTCCCTTTTCTGTGCCTTTAAGTCCCTCCCAATCACAGTCTCCCAGTGAATGTATAGTATGAAACATCATAATATGTATGTATCTATTCATTGAAAAAAATTGAGGCTGAGTCACCCCATCAAAGGTGGTTGAGAAGCGAAGATCATTTGTTGCAATATGAATGCATTGCTAGTGGTACCTAATTGTAAATGTAGGACCATATTTATTTACAAGGCCCTTTTGTGCCACCGGAAGTCACGTTTAGTGGTGGTTTTGTGGCACACACTGCAGGGTCATATTTACAAGGCCACATAAAGCCACACAGTGTGGCTCTTCATGGCCTTGTAAATGTGGACTGAGTCAACACAGCGCAAGTCACTGCATTGACTCACCTATGACAGGGAGGTGTGCCATTGGTGTTACGGTAGGTGTTCCTATGTAACACCCATGGCATTTGACACTTTCACGGATTTGCAAGTTTTTGTAAAACTGGGAATGCATCAAAAGCCTACGCCTCCCCGGGGAAAGCATAAGGGGGACACCACGAGGAGAAATACCTTTATATCTCCTAATTTGTTTCTTTTTCTATGTGTGCTAGAATCTGCAGCACACATAAAAAAAGGAAAACTCCTCTAGAGAATGTTTTTTTTTGCAGGAAGGTTTCCCTTCCTTTAGAAAAACAATCATCCCCTCAACTAGGCACCCTTGCAGCATTGTGCAGAGGTGCCTGCATTGGCTCACGGCAGTCCATTGTGCGCCAACGCAGGAGAAAAGGACCTGCGCAAAAACAATCATCACCTCAATGCAGGCACCCTTGCAGCATGGTGTTGGGGTGCCTGAATTGCCTCATGGCAGCCCATTGTGCTCCAACACTGGGGAAAAGGACAGGAATGTGCCGTATCTGCTGCAGATATGGCACATGCCTGCCCTCTCCTTTTGACTCAGGGCAGCACTGCAAGAAGGCTTGTGGCACTGCCCTGCCTCAAAAGTTTGTAAATATGGCCCGTAGTTTAGGAACTTTTGGAGTACATCTTAGGTGTTGGAATTAGGAAAGTAAAAGTAATAGGTCAACTCGAGTTGAGTCCATCATACTAGGCAAACTGATTTAGAAAAGTACAACTTTACTGTGTTTGCCTCTGCTTGTTGAAAAATATTTTTGGAGAGATTAAGTGAACCACTAACCTTTTTTTTTTTAATCTTTGTTTATTTCTCACCTCATCACCCAAAGGGAAAAGGAGGGCAGCATCGTAGGAGGAGAAGAGAATGCCAGTGCCGCCAACAGTGTGGATGCTGGCGGATCTGCTGGCCCCAGTAAGTCTTGCTGTTATATTATTATTATTTCCCTAATTTTATTTTTTACCTCACCTCATTTCAACTATTGTTTCTTTTAGTTTTACTGTGCCTGTCTACCTTTTCTTGTACTTATTTCCGTTTTTATGTAAGCTTTGTTAAATTATTGTTATCCCTGCATTTATCTATTTTACATGTTTTTTCTGTACCTGATTTCCTCCTCTCTGTACTAGCTTTCTTCTGCTTTGTTACTAAGGTTAGCTTTCCCTTCTCTCCTTATATATCTTGCGGACTGGTGCCTAATACAAAGAGGACAGATTTTTAGAACAGGTACTCTACCAACAAGATTGCATGCTTTTCTATGCATGTTTTCCTTGCTCATTTGCCAACCAAAACCTCACCATAGGTTATCCTGGATTAACCAAAGTATTCTACCCCTTTACTGTGCTTCATTGACTTAGTTCTGCCCCTCCATTATGAAACATTTGCAGTTGATTTGTCTGCCTTGCTTTTCTAACAACCGACAAAATTCCTAAAGTGAATAACAGAAAAAGATAGAACTGTAATAATCTATTGTGGATGTATTTATTTTGTAGTAACTAAATTGTGTGACGTTTTTTCCAGCAACACCGACCAGCACTGCAGGGCCAGTGGCAACAACAGTGCATCAGACGCAGCAGGGGTCGGAGGGAGAGAACAGGTGGCAGTAGGGACGGGTGCTGGTAAGTCATATTGCTCTTGCTCATTGACAATTACTAACATACTCACCACTAGGGCATTGCTAGCAAAGCCCTTGTTTAGCAGCTGCAGTGCAGATTGAGTTCTTAATGGCCTCTTTTCTCTGCTAATTAGCAGACAAAACCTCATACTGACTGGGCGCTATAAATGATGGCTTGATGGAAAAGCAAACAAAACATGGACGGCTAAAAGAAGGAATGGGTGAAATGGTACATGGGTGAAAGGATATGTGGGTGAAAGGAAACGATGTGTAGATGAGTGATAGGAGATGCATGGGTGGGTAAAGAATAGATGAAAAGTGTGAAAAGGGTGAACAGATGCCTCAGTGGGTGAAGGGTGGATCGGTAAAAGCCAATGCTCATGTGAGGAATGTGTAGATGGATGATAACAAACAATATGTGGGTAAATGTATGGATAGGTGAAAGCAGGGTGTTTGAAAGGATGGATAGTGGATAGGTAGGCCTATGGATGGATGGATGGATAAATATGGATAGCTGCATTGGAAGACTGGACAAGATGGTGTAAGCTTCAAACAAATGCTGGATATCAAAGAAGAGTGAATAGAATAGATGAATGAATAAGTGCTTAGATCAATAAATAAGGAAGCTTTTGAGTCTGCTGTTCACCTAATTCACTTGGTTTGCATGGTTATCAAAGCTTTGATTCAAAGTGGGAGTATCTTAATTTTCTCTCTTCTCCCTTAACTCACTATAGTTGAAGCAAGGTAATTATGCATCATCCCACCCATAATCATACCTCCCTCCCCATAAGTCACTAATGCGATTATGATGTAACTGCAGCGTGACAGTGTACAACAGTGTTTTCTGTGCATTTTGTGTGTTAGACTTTTCATCGTTGGTGTGGTTTCCCTTAACTTTTTGCCTCTGTTTCCCAGGTTATTGATGTGTGCTGGACTCTGCTTTGGTTGTTTTTGTTACTCTGGGCACTTTAACACTGCTAACCAATGCTAAAGTACAAGTGCTCATTTACAAAATGTGCACGTAATTGGCTTATCCATGATTGGCATATTTGATTTATTAGTAAGTCCCTAGTACAGTGCACTAGAGGTGCCCAGGGCCTGTAAATCAAATGCTAGTAGTGGGCCTCCAACACTGGTTGTGCCACCCACATACGTAGCTCTGTAATCATGTCTCAGACCTGCCACTGCAGTATCTGTGGGTGCAGTTTTTAACTGTAAATTCGACTTGGCAAGTGTACCCAAAAAGTGTACCCACTTGCCAGGCCTAAACCTTCCCTTTTCTTACATGTAAGACACCCCTAAGGTAGGCCCTAGGTAGCCCCAAGGGCAGGGTGCAGTGTATGGTTAAGGTGGGACATATATTAATGTGTTTTATATGTCCAAACAGTGAAATATTGCTAAATTCGTTTTTCACTGTTGCAAGGCCTGTCCCTCTCATAGGTTAACATGGAGGCTACCTTTAAATCTGATTAAAGTGTAGATTCCCTTTGGGAGCTGATGGATATCTAGAGTTTGGGGTCTCTGAGCTCACAATTTAAAAATACATCTTTTAGTAAAATTGATTTTAAGGTTGTGTGTTTGAAAATGCCACTTTTAGAAAGTGAGCATTTTCTTGCTTCTACCATTTCTGTGACTCTGCCTGTTTGTGGATTCCCTGTCTGGATCAGTTTGACAGGTGGCCTGATTGCACCTCACACTAGACAGTGACACAAAGGGAGCTGGGGTGCAGTCTGCATTTCCTGATGAGCCATCTGTGCTAGGAGGGAGGGGAGGAGTAGTCACTCACACCTGAAAGGGCTGTGCCTGCCCTCAAACATTGCAGTCTCCAACCACCTGGTGAGTGTCTGGGGCCTGGCCTGGACAAGGCAGGATTTCACATTCAAAAGAGACTTTGCTTTGAAGTAGGTCTACTTCAAAGGAGAAATTGGGTATAAGAAGGGCACCCAAAACCACAGACTTTATAACACTTCTGGAAACCAAGAGGAACCTCTGCCTGGAGAGGAGCTGAAGAGCTGAGGAAGAAGAGCTGTCCTGCCTGTGATTGTGCTTTGTGGAGCTATCCTGCAGTTGCTGCTTCTGCCAGAGTAAGAAGGCAAAGACTTGACTTTGTGTGCCTTCCATCTTGTGAAGATCTCTAAGGGCTTGATTTAGAGCTTGCTTCCTGTTGTTTGAACTGCTCTCTGCCAGCACCTGGAGTCTCTAAAGAGACTCCTACTCTGCACTGTGGTGCCCATCCAGTTCCTGGGACACTGAAAGAAGAAGCTGGCAGCCTAAGAGGAAGAAATCCACACACAGAACACCTTGCGGGGAAAAGATCGACGCAACTCCGATCTGCAGCTGAAAAACTGACGCACCGCCAGATTCACAGCTGGAAATCGATGCTCGTCTGCAACGCGACCAAAGAATCGACACATGGAGCTGGAGAAATGATATGCAGCATTGCTGACGGAGGCTGGTGAGATTGCAACTCACGCTGCGTGGTTTTTGGATCATCGTGCGGCTGGATTTCCAACACAAACTCCACTGGGTGTGTAAAAACAACGCAAGGCCTGCCCAGACCCTAGAGTGCTGACCGTATCGATGCATCACTATCTTGCGGAGAGAAGAAACGATGCGCCCTGACCCGATGAAAGGAGAAACGATGCAAGGTCTCGCTCGTGAGTGAAATCGACGCATCTCAAGCCCATTTTGAGGCACACTCGCCCATGCGGGGTTAGTTTTGATGCACCCAGGGTACATTTTCACGTTAACAGTGTTAGTGTGTGTTTTAAAATACATAACAACTCTTTTGCTTCTCAATTGATAACTTGACTTGTGGATTGTGGATTTTTGTCATTTTGGTCTTGTTTTGTTTAGATAAATATTTCCTATTTTTCTAAACCTATGTTGTGTCATTTTGTAGTGTTTTCATTAAGTTACTGTGTGTGTTGGTACAAATATTTTACACCTAGTACTCTGAATTTAAGCCTACTCTTCTGCCAAACTACCAAGGGGGTAAGCAGGGGTTAGCTGAGGGTGATTCTCTTTTACCCTGACTAGAGTGAGGGTCCTTGCTTGAACAGAGGGTAACCTGACACTCAACGAAATACCCAATTTCCAACAGTGTGCATCTGCTTCAGTTAATGCAACATTTGCAAAGTTGTCAATACATTGCAAATTTAAGATGTGTTTCGCTTCCACCCCAGTGCCCAGTCTGTCACCGCCTAGTACTACAGTCCTTTATTCTTTCCAAAGTTCTGTCCAAGCCATCCCAAAAAAACAATTTAAATCCTCTTTGCACATGCCACATGTATGTATAATTTACTCTTTCATGGCTTCCATAATGGATTCATGGCAGTTCAAATTTTGCCCTTTTGACAGTTGTCAACTACATTGATGCATGTGTGGGTAATGGCTCTGTTATTCTTCATAATCAGCCAAATTAAATTCCAACGCCCCTAATGGACCAGCATTTTACTGCTACTGTGGCACTCTACTTTTTAAAAAAATGTTTGCACAGAGCATGGTTTATAATTTGTCATCTTCCTCATTCTTTCCTGCTATAGCTACTCCTAGTTGACATCATCCAACTCGCCAGGAGATTGCAGCCCGGCTGTGGCGGCAAAAGCTGGAAGGGATCTGGAATGAATATCGGTGGCAGGTGGCCCTTCAGGAGACGGAGGATGAGGCTGAGGCAGCAGTGGCGAATGGCACCAGCCCTAGCTCCTCCAACCAGCCACCAGTGCCTCCAACCTCCCAGCAGCACCACCATCACAGCCGCCAGCCACCATCAGCCCGTCCGCGTTCCACCACTGCTGCCTCCCCTCACTCTTGGACCGCATTTTCCAGTGCTGCATCCTCCAATCTTGTGCGCCTGGACCACTAGATCGCATACATGGAGGCACACCTTCAGGATCTCTGGACGTATGTTGAAAACTCCCTCTTCTGACTCTTTTTTAAAAATTTTGTTTTGGTGGGAGGGACACTTGTGGGTAGAGAGGATGGGGAGGGAGTTGGGGCAGGGCTTTTGAACATTGCATATTGGACTTATTGTTAGACTTTTTAGGGACAGGGCTAGTTCTTTGCTTGGGGAGAGGGTTGGGCCTGTTGTGGATGGAAAGGGTGGGTTTTCATATTTGTTTAAAATAAAAGGGACAATTTATTTTACGCGATTTATGCCTCAAATGTTTATTTTGATGTTTTAGGTTGCAGTACTGTCTTTAGTATAGCCTGTTTTTTTAAACCTGCTAAAAAAGTGTATCTCATTTACTTATACCCTTGCTCTATTGCCCTTTGAAACTATATTGACCGCTAGGGGATGATTGCCTTTGCCTATTTTGACTACAAAAACCTAGATACATATAGACAAGCAAGACAACATTTTCTTTAGTAGGAGTTAATTACTAACCAAACAAGTTGACTTCAATCCATAGCTCTTCTCCTACCTTAATAGGTGACATCTTGTGGGGGTGGGAGGTAAGTAGTAGTAGTAACAGGTTAGGATGCTCACAGGGAAGACAGAACTTCATAGAAGGTGCCACTCCCATCTGTATGAACTCCAACTACAGGATTAATCACAGGATTATCCATCACTGTCAACTTAATTGAAAGAAAACAGAGAGTTAGTGGGTCATCATCATATTATCATAACTTTAAGAAGACTGAGACCAGACTACCCCAGTTACAGTATTTGGCACACAGCAAAGAAGACCTGATAAGACAATAAATTCCAGCAATATAAATTTCTTCTGAGCAATGGTGGAAAGCTACAAAACTAAACTGAGGAAATTAAATCATGGAGTCAGGAGAAGTGGGCTCAGACTTGCATGGTTGGACCCGGTTAAGCATTTGCGGAACACACACACAAGGCGTGAATGATGATGTTGATGGGGCAGGTGTCGAATATTGCTCAGGTTATAGAAGGTTAAGGTTATGCAGTGAGTTAGTGTCGCTTTCACCACATCCGCCTCAGCAAGTGTGTGATTCATTTATATTAGATCACACCTCAATAAATCGCACAGCTCGGAGTAAGAGGGTTAGGGGCTTGATGGATGGATGGGAAAGGGGAGTTGGGGAAAGGGTTGCTAAAAACAAACAATATACAAAAAAACACAGCAATATTCATTGGGGCACTGAGCAGCACACCATCATCAATCTGTTGTGGAAAGAAACAAAGGGATAAATAAGTATGCCACAGTTCAGCTTAATACTTTGCAAACACTCCTTCTGCCCCAGAGAGACCCTCTATCGTATATCCTAAGTGTTATGTCCTCTAGTTTTGACATGAAAGATTGAATTTAAGACACTCTGTTCTAAAACATATGATTGTGAAAAGGAAACTGATACTGTATTGACAAATTGGGTGATGCATTGCCATTCTTCTTGGAATATCCATCACACTTGTGCCTGTCTAAACCTTTCCAGTAGGCAAGCTGGAGTCTTAAGCATTCCCTAAGTTTTGTTCGCGCAGGAGAGGACTAGGTGAAGGTCTGTGTATTGGAAAAAACTGTAGCTGTACTATAAAGTAAAGGAGAAGGACAAATGAAAACAAGGTAAGCTTCATGAGGAGTCAGGAGTATAAGATGAAGACTGAGTGAGTACTAGGCCTCAGAGTCTTCACCATCATTATGAGTTCTCTTTGAATTCAATAACTTTCTCCTTTCTAGCTGTTGAGGTAGTCCCGCCCTGAGTCCTTCCATCTTCCTCCTCCATATTCTAAATAACTAAGCCCCAGTTCTAAACTGAGCAAGGTAGACCTGTGCAGTGCACTGCTGTTGAAGAACAAATAGAAAAACAGAACTGCGGTATTTTTGTGTAGATTTGTGTTTGGTAACTAAAGTGTCTAGTCTGTTCTGAGGAACCAGAAAAAAGGAGTGGACACTGAAGGTAAATTTCACTACGTTTGAAAGGCCAATCACCGGAAAATATGATCACCCATCAGCCCCCAAACATTGCAAATCCTCAGAGACGAGTTTGTGTTGAACTCCCTCCCTCACTATCAACCACCATATACATCAGTAATCACTCACAAATTCACAATCACTCAAAATATCACCATTCATTGGTGCAATAGTTACTTATTAGTTACCTCTTCCAGTATGCATGGTTCAACAAAATATCTCGCCTTTGATCTAATCCACACATTGGAATTAGGCACTGGCACTAGCAGTCTTTTAATCAATGATCTTCTAGCACAGCCCTGCTAGGTGATGTGAAAAAATAGGACAGGCAATGGCAAGCGAGGGAGACAGGCCTCGTCTCCAATGTTCCTGAAGGGTGTGTGGGGCTTCTTCATTGTACACTGGTTCATCTCCAACCTGGGCTTATAATATGTGACTATAAAATGGTAGGGCAGCAAAAATCAACACAAAAATAATGGTGTACTAGTATTTTGTTTGCAAAGAAGGAAAGATAAAAGGAAGCTGAATTAGAAATAATTTAAAAGTTCTATGGTGGCACTGGCATACTCAGTCCGGGAAGTAGAGTTTGTTCTCAAACTCTGGTGGTTCTCCCAGAAGTTGGCCTGCTAACATGCTTGATTCTGACCAATCATCCCCTTCTTCCTCCTGTGGTGTTTCGTGAATGATGTAATCAGGTGGTATAAAATGTTGGTTCATTTTGATCATGTCAATCTCTCCATGTTTTGAGGCGAGAGTATGGTCCTTCTTACTGTAACAACTACACCAGCTGCACTGAACACACATTCAGCAGACACATTTGCTACAAGACAAGCCAGAAACATTATTGCCAGCCTGCTGAGCTCTGGCTATTGGTGCATCTTCCCATATCAATACACCAATGGGTTTTTATTCACATACACCTCTTTCAGGTCACCCAGATACTCCTGCCACATGCTTGAACACTTTTTTCGTTGCCTCTGTACTGAACTCCAGATCTTCAACTTGAAACCAAGCCAATACAGATATTGGGTCTGATTCTTATGTTGCTGTTGTCACTGGTATTTTTGTTGGTGGGGTTGGCGGATGTGAGACAAAATTGCCCTCTCTGGAAGTTGAAGGCGGCACCCCAGAACTGCAGAGTGGGACTCTAAGTTCCAGCCCTTCTTCTTCCAGTTCTCCTGCTTGCTCAACAATCCACGTCTTGCACTGTGAAACATCCCATTCAGAAAAAGTAATGTAAGTGGAAATAATTGTTTGAGCATGGATCATGTAGGGTGGCACAGATGTACTCTTTGCATTATAAGATTTTAATTCGTTCCCCGAATGTAAAGCTTTCAGGCACCTTTTTTAGCTGCTCCTGTAGCAGATGCAATAAAGGGATAGCTTCACCCATTGAACTGTCCTCCTTGCTAACTTCCCTTGTGTAAACCTTAAATGGGATCAGCATCTGTGTAAGGCATTTGACTAGGCCCCATATGTCTGCATCCATTTTCATAGCTTTCCTAATTGCATCAACACCTCTCTGAATGACATAGTCATTGATCTGTTTGTACTGCTCAAACAGATGTTGCAACATATAATAGGTTGAGTGCCAACGTGGTGGCACCTCCAATAACAGGGCTATAACTGGTACTCTGTTACCATGCTGAATAATCCACAATTGTTTCTGGGCTCTGCAGTGAACAGAGCCTTAACATTGACCCCGGCTCCTAATAGAACTAGTGCCAATGTGGTGGTGTGGTGGGTGCAGCAGCACCCGTCCCACATTCCGCTGCCTGTAATCCTGGCAGTGGAATGAGAGATGGGGCTGTGCAGAATGTGTGCATGGGGGCCCTACATTGCCCATGCACTTGGCATGGGCAGTGCAGGGGCCCCCCATTCCCCCATTCTGCCAGCACCACCATGGAAAGGCTGGCTGGTGGATTCAACCGCCAGGACCGCCAGGACTGCCAGTACCGACAGGACCACCAGGCTGCAGGCTGATGGCATCCTGACGGTGTCGGTGGTCAAACTGTGGTGGCTCTGCCACAGCCATAATGTGGTGGTAGGGCCACCATGACCGCAGCAGTCCGACCGCCACTGTAGGTCTGGCAGTCTTCAGACCGACAGACTCATAATGAGGCCCTATGTATTCTTTTTTAAGAAAGTCTTGCACAACCAGGTTGATGCAGCGTGCCAAACACAGGACCTTGCAATGTTACTGTCATTGTCCCTGGCAACAATTCCAATTCAAAGACCTCTGGGTTGCAGCCATTCAGATACTCGCTATTAAATTACTTCAAGATGTTTGCAGCTGGGTTTGAATTCTCCATGGCTCCTGTTGCATGCCGCCAAATGCCCTTAAAAAAATTCTTCAGAGCCAGGACCTTTAGATAGCTTTTGCTTTACCCCCAGAAAAGAGATCCAGTGTGCAGTAATGCACATGTAATCAGTCGCCTGACAACTGGTCCAAATTTACATTTACATTTACAATGTCTCTCGTCAGGGGGATAGTGTGGACCAGACTTTGCTGCACAGCTTGTCCAACCACTTGCAGCACATCATGATGCAGCGCTGGAACAGCAAGTCTGGCAAAATAGGTACGACTTGGAATCATCCATTTCAGGCAGAGGGCTGCCACAAACTCTAAGAATCCTACTCCTTCCACAAAAGAAAAAGGGAACAGGTCCAGCGCTAACATTTTTCCCAGCTTCTCATTATATAAATGTGCCATTTTTCGGTTGCGGTCGTAGAGCCCCTCCTGCCTAAACATACCCGTAATTGTAGCCTGGATTGTCTTCTTTTGTGGGGCCACTAACACGGTGACATTTGAGTTGTAGGTGGTGGTGGACTCAATGCGTGTTTGGTGCAATCACCGTATGCTGTGGTGTCTCCATCTGACTCAGTCTTTCTGTGCCACTGTGAGGTCACTGAGGTGGGTGATTCCGGTGCACTGGTAGGGACAGGGCTGCTTTGCGTGAGGATGTCACCCTCTTCTTCCTCACCTTCCACAGTGATTTGACCAGCTTTAGCTGATGTTTTCTGGCTTTCCTCACCTTCACCACTGCAACCACATTGAGCCATTTTTTTAAGATGCTCCTGCCACCAGATTACATGATGTTTTTCCGTATGGGTTGTCTGGCCTCCAGTACTATAATGTGAACCTTGCATATCTCAATGAACACTTGTGTGGCAAGTGGAGCATATGACAATGTTCTCCTCCTGTTTGATAATCATAAAAAAGCCTAAAGTAGGGAGGAGTACTTTCTTATTTGCCCACTGCCAATGCCTGAAGAAGAACTGGATGTAGGTGGGTGTGTCGATCGCCTGTCTTCCGTGCATATTTCTATTGAGGTATGGGTTGGTGCAGGTCTCTGATGAGGCCTTACAAATTTGGGTGCTGGTGGTGGTGCTGCCTGTGCCACCTCCTTTGGAGCAGGTAGGATAGTAATGTTGAACTCCTCTATGCCAGCTTTCACAATGACTCGCTCTTTGTCATTATCCTCCTCATCATCATCCCCTTCCATGATTCTAAGGCTTTCTGGAACTTTCCTTTTCTCTTGCCTCTCCTAGCATATCCTGGGCTCTGCTGGGGTTCACTCCATGTCTATATCATTGTCATCAGAAGTGGTGTTTGGAGAAGTGGAGTAGTACCCTTCCTTTTTCTTGCTGGAGATCTGGGAGCCATTGATTTTAAAAGAAGAAGTTCCTGCTCGGCAGGAAGCTTAACCTCCTGTTCTGCTCATCATCATGATTGCAGTGGCTGCCTCACTGACAGACATGGGCCCTCATTATGACCTTGCCGCCTGCCAAGATCTGACCGCTGGGCGGCCGCCAATGCAGCCGCACTCCAGCCGCGGGCATTTTGCGATCCAAATGGAGCCAGCGGTGTTGCGGCCGTGCGACCGGTGCAGTTGCACCGCTCGCGCTTTTCACTGTCTACATAGGAGACAGTGAAAAGCTGCATGGGGCCCTGTCAGGGGGCCCCTGCAATGCCCATGCCAGTGGCATAGGCAGTGCAGGGGCCCCCACGGGCCCCGCGACTCCCCATACCGCCAGCCTTTTCCTGGCAGTTCAAACCGCCAGGAAAAGGCTGGCGGTGGGGGGACTCGTAATCCCCTGGGCAGCGCTGCCCTGGCGGATTAGAATCGCCGGGGCCATTGTGGCGGAAAACCGCCGGCCCCAGGGGTGCGACCGCGGCGCTTCCACTGCGGTTGAAATGACCCGGAATGCACCACCAGCCTGTTGGCGGTGCTTCTGTCACAACAGCCCTGGTGGTCTTGGACCACCAGGGTTGTAATGACCCCCATGGTCTTTGGCTTAGGTTGGGGTGGTGCTGCTCCCAGGTTCCTCCCCGAAGGCCAGTGTGGCAGACACAAGTCTCACAAATAAGGTTGCAGTTGGCACGCCACTGGCAGAAAGCTTCTTTTCCCTGGCCACATACTTGGGAGGAACTTTCTTTGGGGCCATCTTAACTAGCTCTAGATTTGCAGTGACATTAAGATGCACAAGTGAAAGAGTTTGGTGCCCGTGGACAACAGTAACTGTAAGGCCTTCTTTTTGGCAGTACTGTAGATGATGTGAGGTTTCTTCTCTTATGCACCTAAAAACAACCAAGCAAAAAAAAGCTGTAGTTAGTGAAATTGTCGCAGTTTGAAATGGTACAGAGAAATGCAGTGTTAGTGTGTTAGGTTACTTATGTAATATACCTATTTAATCAAACATTGTAAAGGTAAACCACACCACCACACCATAATGAAATTACATTTCAAATTTGACAGGACAACAGGCAGATCTAGCTTTCTGCTTTATCTCCATCTGTTTTAAAGGAGACACCTGGGGTAGTCAGAGAGAGGTGCATTGCTAAATGGAATAATCTGTTAAATAACCTATGACAGCAAGGTGGTCCAGGAGAAATGAAATAATCATTAACAGAATGAATTATGCTGTTGATTTGTCTGCCATGCTCTACAGCCAGGGTGTCCTGGAGGAAATGGAATTACACCTAAACAAACTGAAAGCTGTAGTGCAGTTGTGCAACTTTGGTGGGTGGATGGGTGGAAGGAGAAATGGATTGATCTGGATCGATGGATCAAAGCAAAATGCAGAATTATATAAAAATTCAAATATAAATAAAAAATATTAAACAATGTAAATTAAAATTTAAAAAAATATAAATATAAAAAATGAAATATAAAATATAAAAACTAAAATACAAAGAAATTCAAAAACTAAAATCAAAATAAAATAAAAACTTAAAAAATCATAAAAAATAAAAAACTTAAATATACAAATTGCAATTTAAAATTTAAAAATAATATAAAAATGAAAAAAAATAACATTAAAATAAAAAAATAAAAATAGAAATGTAAAAAACAAATGATCAATAATTAACGATGTTTGTATGTAAGCCTATGTCAAAGACACACTGGCTCCAAGCAGAAAATAGCTGCCAGCCAGCCAGCCATATGGTCAAACCACAACAGCAAGGAAAAAGGAGAAGGCATGGAGAACTAAGAACACATGCAAGCCCATGGCAAAAGGACTCTGACTGCATGCACAAAATGGTTGTCAGACACATGGTTAAGCAACAACAACAAGGAGCAAGGGGAACAAAGAAGAACACATGCAAGCCTATGGCAAAGGGAAGTGGCTTGATGGACAAAATGGAAGCCAACCACATGGTCAAATAACAACTGCAAACAAGGAGGCATGGGGAACAAAGAACACATGCAAACACATGGCAAAGGAACACTGTATGCCTGCACAAATGGCCGCCAGCCACATGATCAAACTGCAAAAGCAAACAAGAAGGCATTGAGAACAAAGAACACATGTAAGCATATGGCAAGGGACACTGGCTGGATAGACAAAAGGGCTGCTAGCCACATGGTCAAACAAAAACAAGAAACAAGGAGGCATGGCAAACAAAGAACACATGCAAGCCTATGGCAAAGGTACACTGGCTGCATGCATAAAATGACTGCCAGGAACATGGTCAAACAACAACAACAAGGAGCAAAGAGGCCTGGCAAACAAAGAACATATGCAAGCCTATGGCAAAGGGGCACTGGCTGCTTGCACAAAATGGCTGCCAGCCACATGCTCAAACAACATCCTCCTATGCCATCAAATAATACCCCACAATATATATACTTTTTGCAAAGAACAGAAATGCAAACAAGAGCCAACATTTAAATGTAATCCAATGCCATTCCTGCCCTAAATGAAGTTTTAAAAACATATACCATTGAAACATTTATTTCATGTACTAGTACTACTGGCTAAACGTCCCTTTAAAAATCTAGGTCACATTGTAAAATAACATTGCAAATGTTACAAACATGGGCATAAGGACAAGTATAGAGCTGTGCAACAAATATCCTTTACAAAAGATGAAAAGTCATAAAAATGCAAAATAAGTAACTATGTCCATACTTAAACTCCAGGAAACCCACCACTAAAATGTTTCAAAATCAAATTAAAGTACAAACAAATACTGGTGCATGCCTAAGCAAACAAAAAACACCATTCTTCAATAGTTTTGGAACTTGTGTGATTTCACAAAAACAAAGGTCTTCATTACGACCCTGGTGGCCTCTCCCAAACCGCCACATCCCCACTGGTACCGCCTGACCAGGCGGTCCACTGAAGACCGCCAAAGGTATCACGAGTCTCCTTCCCTCCATGGTTTCCGCAGCGGTAGCACTGTCACAAAAACCCTGGTGGAAAGGCTATAAGTGATAGGAAATGTATTTCCTGTTGCCGGCTGATGACTCCCCCAACCCCCACTGCAATTTCAATAACCCCCCCTTCCATAACAGTACCCCTGTCCCCTACTCCCTCTTCCACAACAGCAGCCCCTCCCCCACCCCTTCCATAACAGCACCCTTCTCCCCCTTCGATAACAATACCACTTTCACCCACTTCACCCTCCCTGCATACATGCACACGCACACAAACAGACACATGTAGCCGCATACACTCATTCACCAACACCTACATACACGCATTCACTCACACACATATATACATGCATTCACTCACCTGCATACATACACATATACACTCACATGCATACATACACGCATTCACTCACATGCATACATACATGCATTCACTCACATGAATTCATACACACATTCACACAAACATTCCAACATGCACTCACTTCATCAATTATACAATCATTCAAACACCCATAAACACACACATTCAAACACTAATACACACATGCATACACATACGCACACTCATTTACATTCACACATTCAGACAACACCAACTCACACACACACACACACAACACCCTTCATCCTCCCACTACCCTCCCCTGTTAGACGAACGACTTACCTTGTCTGGCTAGAAGGTCATCCGCCAGGGACAGGAACAGGCGCTTCCACTGCCGGAAGTGCCCAGCCATCAGGACACCTCCAGGCCGTATTACAGGTCGTAATACGGCTGGTGGAGTCCCTTTGGTAGGGCGGCGCCGATGGTGGAACTGCCTCTGCACTTCCGACCACCAGCACGACTACTGGAGAATTTCCATCCAAATTGTGGCAGAAATCCTTCAGTACTGGTAATATGGTGGTCAGAAGACCGCCAGCACTGGCGGTCTTCTGGCACCCGTGGCTTCGGCGGTCTTAGGAAAAGATCCCCGTAGTCATAATGAGGGCCAAAGTCCTTAAATCCAAAGGTATATCCAGGACACAAAGAGAGTGATGCTGCAACCTAGAAATCCAAGTGAAAAGTGATCAAACTGAGATACACAAAGCACTGGGAGGAGCTTGCTGGACAGGAACAGGAAGTTGGAGTTTCTGACGCACTTCCTTCCTGTTTGGAAAAAAAATCTTCTCAGTCTGAAAAAAAAATTGCTTGGTCCTCTGAAGAAGTAATTCTAGTCAAATGTTCTTTTTGACTAGATTTAGTGGCTCAGGAGCAGAAAATCTACTCCAGAAGTGAGTTCGCGCTCGCGAGCAGCCCTGTTTTGGCTGCCGGCACAGCTGGAAGAAGCACAAGCAAACTTGTACATGCTCACTAGATCATGTGCTGATCCAGGATAAGGGGCACACACATTTGAGATGTAGAGATCCACCAAATAGACAACTTGCAGGTTGATGGACTGGAAGTTCTTTCTGTTGTGTTAGGTTTGTTCATTTGCCTGCAGTGGCACCAAACAAACTTGTGTGCTGTCAATGTTGGGAGAACATGACATAGCTTTCAATGTGTTTCAACATTGCTGAGAGGAAATCCTTCAACACCAGACTAAACATAGGTTGGGACATGCCAGCACGTAAGTCCATGGTATTTTGGAGGGACCCTGTGGCCAGGAAGTGCAATACTGACATGACTTATACAACAGGTGGTATGCAGGTTGGATTACCTGTTAGGTGGCATCAGATCTGGCTCCGACTGACGGCATAAGTCCCCTATTGGTTGCCTAGCCAGGTGGTATAGCTGGAATATGTGCCAATGCTCCATGGTCTGAAGGGCTGGCAGTGGATGGTAGACAGGAGGTTGTTGCATCCTCTGTCTCTCAGGGTACCTATGTGTGACCAGACATGATTTGTAATATTGGTTAGTGTGTCCACAGCAACATCCATGATGCATGCCACCAATATCATGTGCCGAAGCATTTCTGACTGTAAAGACATGACACACAGTACACATCCCAGCTAGCAACTACACAAGGGTCACATGTGAACACCCTGGGCATCAACATGTGTCCATAACATGGATTTAGGTGTCGTCCAACCATCTCCTACACAATTTCCCCTCGAAATGTGACTATATTTTCCAACCGCCAAAAAGACCGGCAGTGGTGGTGGACAGCACACCACCGTCATATGCCATCCGTGCCCTGCAGCACACTACACTGGTAGTTGTATAGTAGGACCTACATAACAAGACAGGATAAGGATGTTTGTGATGCTTCAATGCATATATTGTAGGTGTGATGTAGTTTACAAAGCCATTTACAGTATTTCAGGCCCCCAAAATGGCAGATGCCTGACCTACTCCACTGGACATTAGGAATCGCCTGCAACTGCTGGTGGAAGTCATCTGGGTGATAGGCCGCTCCAACCGCAGAGGACACAGCCATAGGCTAACATTGTTACCTGTGGCGGTCGCAGCCCAATACTGTGTCCATAGGTGGTGATGACCGTGTACTTGGCAGACTTTACCTCCATGCTGTGCAAATTCATTCACTTGGCTCCTGACACTGCTGGCTGCAACACCTTCACTATTTGAGCTGCTGTGTGCCACCTCTATGAGCAATCATACCATGTCCAGCAGGTGATAGGGCCCCTGCCTTCTCTCCAGAGGAGCTGGAGAGGCTTGTAAATTAGGTCTTTCCCTTGTACGGACAGATCTATGGCTCACCAGAGGAGCAGACCCGTAGCTCATGCACACAATTGACTCTGTACAATACCATCCTTACCTCCTTACAGGCTACAATGTTCCTCTGTGTGACTGTTGGATTTCCTGTGTGCCTGTTGTTGCAGTCTGTGTGGCATCAATGGAATGTACAACATGCAGGTATTAGTGACCAGTATTATATTCTATGTTCATTAACATTGTGATGCGTGATGGTTTTTGGGGTCCTAGATCCTCTTGGTGTTGAATAGGCAAAGAGACTTTACTGCCATCCAATGACATTTCTTTCTTCATGATGGATGTAAATGTTGGACAACATGCATGTGCATGACAGCATGAGCTGTGTATGCATCTTGGCTGAATCATTTGAGAATCTTGTAAGCAATGTGTATAGTGCCACATATCTTTCAACCCACATCTGGCCTTGCAAAACTGTTGTCAGGAGGGCATATCATGACTCACTCTTCCCTTCAGGTTACCACACAAACCACATGCCACATTGCCGATGGCCAGATAATGTACTGTCATGTATGGAAGTGATGAAAATGTGGGTGTCTTGTGGGTTCTGTGTGCTCAGCCTGCAGACACCAGCACCTGTCACATGTATCTCCTAGTGTGGGACCTAGTCCTGGCTGCGGGACAGTTACTGTGGTTATGCAACTGTGACAGTGAGCCTACTCCCTGCACTTCAGAAGATGCTGTCATGTGGACAACATGATACTCTAGTGGCAAAATGTGGCCTGAATGACTCAGTCCATTGATTAGATTAGGAATGGGTACAGAGGTACATCCCAGAGGTAGTCCATATGTGCATTTTGCATCATTGTCAATGTGTGTCTTTGACTCATGACACAGGTCCCTTACTCCCACTGCTCTGTTGTTACCTTCACATAAGTCATAATTATCCTATACAGGCTTATAGCACAAATTACAGTCCCACAGTGCAAACAGTGAGTTGATTCCTGCGAGGCCATGACATGTGAGTCAGTAGCTTGGTCACATAGCAGAAATTGTACAATGCATTCTTTTACATGTTGGATGCTATCTCTGTAGGTTAGAGACACATGTCTAAAGGAGTGTTTTGTTGTACAGGTACATACTACGGAAGCCCCCTGAGGTGGCATGAGTTAGCATTTGGTAGACCACATGTCCACCCATGCACAGGGAAGACACTTTATGTACCCACCATGCCAGCCCCTTCATTGTCACTCAAGTTTAAGGTCTTTACTATAGAAGTTGCCTGTCAGGACGCTACGCAATGAGTCAATCTCACAGAGTGTGAATGTGTTGGTCCACTCAGGCCTAAGGAGTTTATCCTTCAGAAGCCACAGAGGTGTGTAGTGTTTCATTGTGGTCACATCACAGTACATGTTGTTGGAGCATGGGCTACCTGATGAGCGTAGGTTTTCTTAGTCATTGTAGGCCATGAGCAGGGTAGTGGCTTAGTTTGCAGATGGATACTAATGTATGTAGTCATGTCCCTGTATTTATTGGCTTGTGTGCTTTATACTTGTGGTGTGTTGAAAAATTGATCATTTTTGTTTGGTGTTTCTGACATGTGTGACACAACCATTTGTATAAATACTTGTGATTTAAATCACTTGATTTGACTTTTGCATCCATAAAGGTAAACGCCCATCAGAAGAAGGACATATGGAGAGCCATCACCTGGAAGATGAGGAACCCGGGGGTCCACAGCCGGTGGAGTGGCCACTGTCGCAAGAGGTAGGCGGACCTGAGATGCTGGGCCCGGAAGATTGCGGAGGTCCAGCTGGGGATGTGCTCCAAACATGAGCAGGGTGCATGTAGGACCATGACCCCACTAATGTCCCTCATTCTTGCAGTGACGTACCTAGACCTTGATGGGCCTTTGACGGGAGCACAGCAGACACAAGTGTGTGAGTACAAGGCATATTCCTGCTTGTCACATTGCCACGTTAATGTGTTAGGTTCTGACATCTCCACCTGATGATTAGGGATGAGCCATGTGTGAAACAGTAGATGTGTAACTGTGTAGTCATGTAATGTGGTGCATACTAATGTGCCTTGCCAATCGATCCAGGGACCTAGGACACAACTGGGTAAAACCACAAACAATTTGCTCTCCAGGGACAATACATGGCTGTGTACATCGATCAATCAAGTAATGTTTGTTGTTGTGGGTGTAAATTTTATGCTACAGACCACTACTACTCAGTGTTACAGGCCAAAGGAAAATAAGTGATAAATCACTGTCCTCAGCCATGTGTGTGGTCAAATGAGTATATTGACCTCTGCCCCCCAGAGGCTACTTGTCTTCAGTGTGTGACAAGTGCTGGTGCCTCACTACTGTCTGTAACGTGTGGCTGGCCATCATATATATAACTTTGTCATTTGGGTCAGCTGCAGATCAATACTTTCCCTTGGTAAGTGGGGAATGTCCATTAACATGATTTGTGTGCCATCAGTGTTGCCAACATCCCGTGTGCCTACATGTTAACATGTGTCCCTTTTTCTTTTGACAAAATGTATACATGCTGTTTCATGCATGGTCTACCTGTGTTCATTGGATGATTTCTGGATTCCCTCACATATATGACATGCCAATCTGTGTTTGGAATGGGACATTTGCTATGGGGGTACATTTCATGTTGTGCCACGGAGAGGATTGTGTCACCATTAATTATTGGCTGACACATATCCTCATCCGTCATGGAATGTCATTTGGCATGTACCACTGCAGTAGCAATGAGGGACATGATGAGTATGACTAGATGTTTTAACAGCAATGTGCATTCCCATGTCATTGATGTGGCATCATGTGGAAAAGTGCACTGCACATATGTAATGTGGAAGGTTTGTTACATGACTGATGGCATGCATCGTGGAGTGACTTTCACTTATGTTGGAATCATCTGTGGTTCGGTACAACCATTCATCAACAGACATCTGGGTTTGTAGGACCAAAATGGAGACAGTGATGTAGCTTCCCACTGGGCAACATGTTGAGGGCCTTCTACTAGTGCTCACAAATCTCTGTGCCTCTCCAGAATACAAAGGACTTATGGTGTTCAGTGATGCAATCAGAGTATTTCATTGTAAAGGGTGCTAGACATTATTGGTGATTTCCCTGGGGCTTGCTGATTCATTGTGTTGTGGATTTTAAGGACATATCTCCCTGACATTTAGCACATTTTGTCTACCATGTCCATTTCCAAGCCAAACGTGTAGTATATCTGAGCAACATTAGTACTACCTCCATGGCTCCTTTAAGAGAAATGTCACATGGTGAAGTGTGTGTTGTAGACATATTTCCGGTGTGGCATGAGTATTTCCATGTCACCTTCTCCAGGCTACTGTCTTGTTGTCAGCAACATGACAGGTTTTAGGAGCATCATCTCTTATTGTTGTGTTATTGTGTTAGTGACAAAGAGATGTCTGGATGATCTTGTGTGGGATCTGTGGGAATGAAGTTGACATTAGCCTACTATTACACGACAACAGGTAACTGAGGTATGCTCCATGAGGCAAAGCATTGAAGGTGATGTGGTCTCCTACTTGTTCATTGCTTACTGTGATTGCACAACTTCTGCCATGCAATTGTAGTTGTCTGAGGTCCTGATTTTCCTGTGGGCTACTGTTGACAGTTCAAATGTCATGCATGCATATGGTATGGTACATGTTGGAGCCACTTTGATGTAGTTTGTTGCTTGGGACATCATGGTAATGTTTTCTAATCACAGCTGTTGTTCAAGTGTGTTCAGGAACACGGGGTGGCCCTCGTTCTCTTTGTAGTTGTAGCATCAGCCCAGGCAAGCGAAGGAGACAGGGAACAACCAAGTAGGGAAGCATCTGGCCACGGTACCTCCTGTCATGACAGCACCAACATGGAGGGACCCAGTGGCCCGGAGGGTGAGG
Source organism: Pleurodeles waltl (assembly GCF_031143425.1). Lineage (NCBI taxonomy): Eukaryota > Metazoa > Chordata > Amphibia > Caudata > Salamandridae > Pleurodeles > Pleurodeles waltl. The sequence goes on along the minus strand of NC_090451.1, from coordinate 259,848,134 downwards.
GGAGTGCCACGAGGAGATAGGAACAACATCTTCATCATCGGATTGTACCTCCAGTGGCCATGCCCTAGTAGTAGCAGACCCATTGGGACCTACTCCTGTATCATCTTTGTCCACCATCCCCAGTTCTATCGACATCCTCCATGTTGCTCCCCACTCAGTTGGGTGTGCCTGCTCATCTAAGAGGGTGGGCATCTCCTTTGCGGCAAGCAACTCTGCTTCAGCTCCTGTTACCCCTGCTGCCCTCGGTGAGGAGGTTATTGACCTCCTGAGGAGCATTTCTGTGGGGCATACTACCATTGTGAATGCCATCGAGGGCTTGGCAAGCCAACTACAGCAGACCAATGCTTTCATGGAATGCATTCATAGTGTTGTGTCTGGCCTACAGATATCTTTTCAGATTCTGGCCACAGACACCACACCAACAGACACACACTTCCACCACTCCATCACCCAGTACCTCCACCTCCCACCCCCCAGACATGCAAGCACCCACACTCACACATGCAACAGACACAACCCAAACAGAAGCATACCTCACACATGTACACACCCAAGACATCTACACCCACATACCAGACAACCTCTCCCTCAGCCGCCGAATCCCCAGCCCCTTCTGCGTACTGTCCCAGTGTTCCCAAGGAGTGTTTCCGTTTTTCGCTTGCTCTTTTCCCGCTCGCTCCCCCCTCACTCCAAAGCCCAAGAGGCCCCCACCCACCCACATCCCAACTCATCCCTTCCACATCCAAGACCTCTCCTGTCACACCTGCCCTCCCTGCAAGCACCCTTACCCCTTCCCCAAGAAGGATCCCACCCCTCCAATGAAGCAGCCCCCCCAAACCCAGTCATCCCAAATACGACCGTACCCCACCCAAGGATGATCCCTGAGGTGCCTGCCTGCCCACTTGAAGCTCCTTCCTGTGGAGGTTCCCTGGCAGTGATTGGAGCCAAGTGTGGATATAATGATGTGCATGGACATATGTGTATGGACTGGCCAATGGCCTTTGCTCATGCATTTTGAGTTAACAAACCCAAGTAGTTGTTTTTGGGTACATATTTCTACTGCAATTCCTTTTCTAACTTTATGTTGTTCCTGAGTAACTTGTGTTGTATGCCTACAGTAGTGTGTGATTCTGCCTGATTGCTGATCTTTTTGCTGTTGTTTGCATTATCTGACTTTTTGGGTAGTGCTGGTGTCACCCAAGACAAAGGTAGATGTTGACTGTATGAATATGTCGGTTCTAATCCAAATGGGGTGTAATTGCATTGTGTTATGTTTGGCATGATAAGTATTTCATCTTGTGTGGTCCAATGTCAGCATGTATGGTGTTGTCTCTTTTGTGGAAGCTTGAGTTTTGTTGTCCATACATGGAGGGTATTCAATTGTGCTAGCTTCCTTTGCATTTGACTGTGCATGTGTCCATTTTGCAGGTGTGCCTTGCAGCTACTTCATCTAGATATATCGACCATGCTGTTGGAGTTGTATGTGCTTTCTTGACTTGCACTTCTACATCATCCAGATGGATATGTCACTTGGCTCTAGTATTATTTGTCCCTGAGATACCTGTGTAGTGTGGTTGGTTTTATGTATAATTTACGCATTAGCTTCAGGTTTTAGGCCTTTGTGCCCTTTGCCCTGAATGTATTTTATTCATTTGCTGATAGCTTAGAGACTCTGTGCACTTTGCTCTACATGCTTTTTTATTAGGCTTCGTACTGTTATTTTTCAAATAGCCAGTTCTACGGTATTGTTTTTTATTCATATCACACTGTTTTGCCTACTTCAGCACTGGAGTTCTTCATAACATATTCACTCTGTTCTTCAGTCAAGGATACAGTCTGGTACATTGCCGATAGACGTGGTAGGAGTTTAGATTTGGCATTCCTGCGTAGGGACATTTTGTGATCACGATGACATGTTAGTTATAAAATCACTGCCTTGTCCCAATACATACAAGAGGGAGATTCCGACCAGAGATCCACAGCTAGACGCTGACTGCCTCGTTGCAGATGCTGAACCAGATCACAGGCCTTTGCTCAGGTATGAGGGCTTATGTCTCCCCAGTGATTCGGAAAGGCAAGCTAGAAGCTTAACATGCTGTGCTCTAAATAGATCAAGCAGAGGGAGAGTAGAAACTGTTAGGAAATATGATAGCTTTGTTCTTATGTTTTACTCTCCTGGTGACTATTTCAATCCTACTATGTTGTATTGTTCTGGTTATTGCGGCTCACGCCTTATTATCTAAAATACAGTTGTTTTATTAAAACATTATATAAAACCTATACTGTCTTTGTCATTTGTGTATGAGACCATATTGTAAATGAGAGAGTTGGTTTGGATCTGAGTGACCACGACTTCCCTGAGAATTTCCAAAGATGTCATGCGCTCGGCTGCCTAATCATTTCTTCCCCGTGGGAGAAATGAGGCATTGCTAGTTAGCCGGAACAAGAACCGGATTTAGGGTGACAGAGTTCCTTACACGTGGGTCAGACTCAGTCCCCCACACCGTTATCGATCCTGCTGCCTAGAAATCCAGTAGTCTCATTTAGGATAATGAGAGCCCACGCGACATGGCGCCGCCAACGATTGGTCTGGCTCTAATGTTTAGGTCCGACTGACTCTCTCGGTCTCATATATCTTTTGACTCCTCGGTTCCGTACGCGGAGACGTCCGTGGGGCTGAGGGTTTCCGTCACCACGGGATAGGTACATCCTATTGCTTAGTGGTTGGTTGTTCAAGCTTGAACTTTGAAAGGAAAAACCCCGATATTGGTGTGCCTTCTCTGACCTGGAGCTATTTTTTGCAAATGGCGAATCCTAATGTAGTGAATATAGCAATCAATATGCGTCACCCGCTCACAGGACATCTAATAGCACATGGACTGACAGTCCAGGGGGGTCCAATTACTTTTGTGGTGGACGCCCATGCAGCCTATAGAACAGAACTTTTTTATTCTTGGGTCATATTTCCTGCAGCTGATGGGGGTACGAATACTTTTCACGAATACACTGTTGCGAATGTCCCTGGACAATACAGGGCTTATGCATACTTAGAGATACCTTTATCTTATCAAGAACACCATAATTGGCTTGATGGCGCCCTCCCACACACAGTAGCACAAGTAAGGTTAGGTCCGTTGAGTAATGATGGTCCGACCTGGCCTTTATTGGCTACTTACACACCATATCCTGCGGTTGCAAATTTGGCAGTGGCTGATGTGCGTCGTTTATATATAGACTTAGCAACAACATACAGAAGACTGGTTCAGTTTGTGATGCAGACATTAAATACTAATGCAGCGCGTTCTGCTCCGGCGCACCCGCAAGCAGTGGTTCCGGAAATCAATCCGGCCACTGTACACTCAGTTATGGGTAAGGTACCGGCTAAACATGAGGAGACTCCATTTTGGCTGGCGCAAAAAATTAATACGCTGGAAGCAGTATTTCCCCATACGGGACCTCAGGATAAACATAGAATTTTGACGATGTGTTTGCCGTATGGTATGGTTCCTCCGGTGGACCTTTGTAATACCTGGGGCACGGTGTTTGCCGCGCTCTACACTACAGCACACGGTACGCCGACTTTAGCTAATTTACCGGAAGTGCTTAAACAAATTCAAGATGAATATGAGGCTGCCCCTGCCTTAGATTTGGGCATGCAGTTAATGGGCAATTTTGCCGCAGTTTCTTCTATTATTTTGAGTAATCTCAAGGGAGAGGCAGTAGCACTAGCCGTGCGAATGCGTCTTCGGGATGTTCCGCAGATTAATCAAGAGTGGGAACTTCCGCGAATAATAGCTGAGACGAATTCAAGTATTGGTCGCGATAGCCTAGGGGCAAGACCGCAGAAAACACAATTGCAGGGTAAAAATAATAAAGATAATGCTAAGCAACAGCAATCTGAGGGTACAAAAAAGCGCTGGGAAAAGAAACAGCAAACACCTAAAAAAGATGGGGGACAGTCTCCGCGACCGGAGACCCCGCAGAATAGGTATAATCTCAGAAATAGGGATAATTTGAAGACGCCTGATAGATATCAATATACTGATACACGCCAATCTCGGTCCTTGCAGGACTCCTCAGAGAAGAGAAGTGAGAAAGGTTATCGGTCAGAGCGGAGGTCGGAGTACGTGAAACCGAGACAGGATTCACAATGCTCAGCGGAGGTTTCTGTTAAACAAGAAGAGAAACAGCTGCAACAAAAACAGCAATTTAAAAAGAAAAAAGTGGCAGCAGTCTCAGTTCGACATGCAGCTCAAGAAGAGAGTTCTCTTGACGAACAAGACATGGGCGTTAGCACTGTTAGACAGCGCGGCAGAGGTCACAATAGTTCGCCGGAGTCTTCTAGAGCATCTGGAGGTGAAAGCAACTGATGACTTCATACAAGTCGAAACGACGCATATGTGAGTCTCTGATCCTGATAGAGTACATCAAGTGACTCTACGATTAGAAGGGGACATTGACCGCATTGTACACGCCATCTTTTGGGACCATGTGGTAAAATCATATGATGTTCTGTTGGCCGAACAGGATTGGCCCCCTGACTTTGTTCGTGACTCTCCGGTTGGGGAGGATGTTATCGTACCTTCCTTCTCACCACTTGTTCCGAGAGAGCTAGCGGAGTCCTATGGTAAAACATGGGCTCTAGCACAGGCTCCCGCCCTATATAGAAATAATGTGAGGTGGGATAGACAATCACCTTATCATGTAATTCCAATCAAGGGCACACCTCAGCCACAGCCGCAGTATCCTATTAAATTTGAGGCAAGGGCATCGGTTCGGAAAATTCTTACACAATTGGAGTACCAGGGTGTAATTGAGCCCTGTGTCTCGCCAATGAATAATCCCTTATTTCCGGTTGCTAAACCGGACTATTCATATAGGATAGTGGTGGATTACAGACATTTGAATAGTCACACACGCACATATGCAATACAGAATTCACATAGCGCAGCGCTTATGAACAATATAGTGCGTAAAAAATAAAAAACAACGTTGGATATCTCGAATGGATTTTTCTGCCAAAATATAGCGCCCGAAAGTCGGGACTATACCAGTTTCAGTGCGTTTGGCTCTCAGAAAAAAATAAATTGTTTGCCTCAGGGGTATAAGAATAGCCCAGGACTGTTTTCGGCTCGTGTGACTGAAATGCTGCACAAGTTGGACCCTGAAGCGTTATCACATGTTGATGACATATATTTGACAGACAATGAGATTCTGCAACATCTAAGGCGCGTATCGCGCATTGTTGTGGGATTTGCTGATATTGGCTAAAAGTTTAATTTTAAGAAATCAAAGATTGCCTTCCTCAGCGTCATTTTCCTGGGATATGAGTTATCGAGTGAGGGCAAGAGCCTAGCACCACATTTTTTGGAGAAATGTGCTTTATTGCAGCCTCCTAATACGGTTCGGAAGCTCCAGTCATTGTTGGGGTTTCTGAATTTTGGCAGAACTTACATTCCTGAGTATGCTACGCGTATAAAACCCTTATACGAACTGATTCGCCTGAATTTTTTGAGTAGATTTTGGACGATTGAACATACACACATACTGCGAGAGTTACAGACTGATCTCTTAGCAGTTAAACACTTACACACACGGGACAATAAGACACATTTAGTCATCAGGGTGATACCTGGGGCTGTTGGGTTTACGTATGTCACCTTTAATGAGGGTGAGACAGTCCCGATTGCATACAAGTCTCACTTGTATTCTGCTGCAAAACAACGATTTGCTCAGACTGAGAAAATACTCACTGCAGTACAGATGGCTGTTATCAAAGAAAGACCGCTTGCCAGGGACAACGCATCATTGTCGTTTCCCCGATTCCGGCCTTAGAGGCTGTAACAAAAGCGAGTGTTCCTAATTCAAAAGCTTTACACCCGCGATGGATACAATGGGCTACGTCTTTGACAGCCACTGATGTAGATTACATATTTGACCCTAAACTGCAGACTCAAGAATTTCTTCAATATGAAATAGAGTACCCAGTTCCTGCTGGCACATTGCCTATTGACCAATATCAAGTGGTCATGTATACCGATGGCTCTGCGCAACCAGCGGTTGGGACTAAACAACAGTATTCTGCTGCATGTGCGGTGGTGAGTGGCACTATTGAGGGGGAAGTGTTCTGCCCCCAACATACTTATACTAAAACCTTGGGAGATTGCACGGCACAGCTGGCTGAGCTCAAAGCTCTATTGTTAGCGCTGGAGCACGCGGATCCGGCGACTTTTACCTTGCTGGTCTGTGACTCCTACTACTGTGTTCAGTCTTTCAATGAATATCTGCACTACTGGAAGTTGAATGGGTTCAGAGATTCTAAAGGCAACACTATTAAACATAAATTGTTGTGGGGTAAGGTTGCGGATCTGAAAGAAACGCTTCCTAAGGTCCATTTTGTGCATACACTTGGACACCAGCGCGTTGGAATACACGTTGCTGGGAATACTTTGGCTGATGAAGCTGCAAAGTCGGCAGTGGCTGTCGCCACTGTAGCCGCAGTGACTCGTTCGAGTTCCAAACCAGACACAGAGATTTCGGCTGCCGTAAAAGCTACGGCTGATGGCACGCCATTTCCTAAAGGATTTCCTTCTAATTATAGTTACTGCTTGAGTGGTGCGCTAAATGCTGTTGTTAATATTCCAGGCATTGGTGTACGTGAAATACCAAATAAAATTGAGAGACCTCGATTAATTTCTGTAGCACATGAGCGGGTGGCATCTGCACATGCTGGTGTGGCTGCCACGATTACGTTTGTTCAGGCTCGTTACTGGTGGCCTGGTCTCTATAAAGAGACGAAGCAATATGTCCTTTGTTGTGACATTTGTCAACAGATTAAAGCTTCGTCGGCTAGACGCCCGCTGCAGACGCCCCTTCTAATTTCAAATAAACCTTTACAGTGTGTGTACTTGGATCATTGTGGTCCGCTGACACCAGATAGTGCATACAAATATATTTTGCTTGCTGTAGATTCGTGCTCCAGATTTGTTTGGGTCTGGCCACAACGCTCGGCTGACGCTCCGACTGTTATTAAAGATTTGCGTATCTTTGTCGATACATTTGCAGTTGCGGCTTTTCATTCGGACCAGGGCACTGCTTTTGCCTCTAAGGCATTCAGGGACACCATGGCTTCGTTGGGGGTCCAGCTCCAATTCTCGTCTCCATTTCATCCCGAGGGAAATTCTGTCGTGGAGCGTTTAAATCGTGATTTAAAGCAATCCTTAATGGCCAGGGTTATAGGTACGGGTCGTAGTTGGCTAGCCCACCTGTATGGAGTACAGAGAGCACTTAATAACTTGCCTAGACGGTCACTGGGGGGGTCGTACTTCATATGAGTGCCTGTTTGGAACACGAATGTATGTTCCTGATCTGGATGGTCCTGGTGTGGAGGCGGCAGATACGCCCTTTGACATAAATGATCGTGTCACTGTTTTGCAGGATTTACAACAGTTCTGTGAAGATAACTCTTCTGCAAATGCTGCCTCCTCAGAAATTAAGGATGAGCCAGTAACACCTACTGGTTGGATACCCAGGATTGGGGATCTAGTGTGTGAAAAGGTCGCAGTGAAGAAATAATTTGGTCCTTCTTATCGAGCACCTGTCCCTGTGTTAGGGGTGAGCGGCACGAGAACTGTGATTTTACCGCCGCTGCAAGGGGCCAAAGGAAATCGCTTTGTTTCTATTGATAATGTCAAGTTACAACATGTGGCCGATTCTGCACAGCAGACCAAGAGGGACACCCAGTAGTTCCGGCATCCCTCTCACTACTGGGGAAGAAGTCCCGCTGCAGGTGATTTACACCGATGCTGTTTCCTCTCCGAGCTTGGGGAGGGTGGAAGATGATCTTGCGATTGTTCCACAGACAACGATTAATATGGAATCTTTTGATCAAGTTGCTGTACGTTCTACTGATGTTTCTGAACATGTGGTTTATAGCGTGCCTAGGAGAGAGCCTCCATCTGCTTCTTTGTTCACAGTTGCACCTTTTGCAAGAACTGCCTCTGGTTGCTTCAACGACGCTGATGCAGCAGTGTCCAGCTCCTCGTCATCGATGTCTTCTGTCCGAGGTCCACGTAAGCTGCTGAGTTGGCTTAAACGTACATATTTTGTTTTTCCTTGGAACTATTTATGGCTTTTTATGGCTGTAATGACTCTTTTTTTATGGTTGGGATTTGTGGTTACTTTTTTTCTAGTAATACATGGTCATTTTCTGCCTGATCGATCTGACATTGAGCACGTGGAGACTGTGTTAAAACCAAATTTTTCGTCTCATATGGTTCGAAGAGACTTGTCCAATGTGAACATTTCTGCAATACCGATTCCGGATGGGATTGTGTGGGATAAAGTAATGTTTGATATATATGGTCCCACTGAATTGATTCAAATACCATATGTCCTCAAGTTATCAATGAATGATATTGTTATACCAGGCATTGTTTCTGATGATTGGGATGTGAAGACAGTAGATTCTATGCTGAAGGATTTGCAATATTATACTGTCTATGACGATGAAGATGCTTACCAATTTAGAGATAATCATGGTGACATGTTTTGCTACAACTATTATGGACACCACTTTATTCATAAAGCTAGTAGCCCTAAGTCCATATTTAATTATGTGCAATGGGAACATTGCTCGACTCCTCCACAAGGGAGTTCGAAAACGTATAATGATAAATTTGCATATTTTTCCGGGCATAATCAACGGAATGCTAAGTCTTACTATTTTAAAGTTGCACCGTATTCTAATAAGCACATTTTATTGACCAATACTAAATTACTATATTCAAATTTGTTTGTATCTAAACTTTCGGTCGAGGGATATGAATACTGGTTAAAGACTGTTGACTTGAAAAGTGTTTGTGGTACGAAAAATTGGAAGATGCAAGGCAGGGATACATTATTTAGAGCATGTCTTATCCCTGTGCAAATGATTTTCCTCAATGACACGGTACAACAGACTAGCTGTTTGGGCTTGGCGTCGATTAGAGAGTTGACTTTGCCTGGTATACCTGGCCCTTCCAAATTAAACAATTGGCAGCACTATGTGAATGCTACTTTTAGTGAATTTACGCATTGGGTCCAGAATGGTACGCTTAACACTTCATCGTTACATCCGGGCGGGTGGTTATTATGGCCTGTAGACACTAATCAGTGTCATCAACGTTTTGTCACCTCTTCAGTGGGGTTCAAGACTAGTAGGGCAGACCCTCGTTACATTTCACCAGAACATGCTGATATTATAACTACGTACAGCGTGGGGAAGCTTTGTCAACAATGGTTGAAGTCATCCACGCTGGATGCGGTTAAGTCACATCTCATGTTACTGTCTAATGGTACTGATTTACAAGATTTTTTGTCAGGCCCCAAGGTACCACGGAGGAAAAGGTTTTTATATGAAGTTTATAATGAGATTTGGAAACTTTCACAACAGGAGGCTGCAGCCCGGTTGAGGCAGATTGATCAAGAAAATCTGCTGCAGACTTTGGGGGTGATTCCAAGCTTGCGGCAGTCATTCTGGGTTTCCCACTGGGCTGGCGGGCGACCGCCAAAAGGCCGCCCGCCAGCCCAGTGGGAAACACCCTTCCACAATGAAGCCGGCTCCGAATGGAGCCGGCGGAGTGGAAGGGGTGCGACGGGTGCAGTAGCACCCGTCGCGAATTTCAGTGTCTGCTAAGCAGACACTGAAATTCAAAGTGGGGCCCTCTTACGGGGGCCACTGCAGTGCCCATGCCATTGGCATGGGCACTGCAGGGGCCCCCAGGGGCCCCACGACACCCCTCACCGCCATCCTGTTCCTGGCGGTCGAAACCGCCAGGAACAGGATGCGGTGAGGGGGTCGGAATCCCCCATGGCGGCGCAGCAAGCTGCGCCGCCATGGGGGATTCCTCAGGGCAGCGGAAAACCGGCGGGACACCGCCGGTTTTCCGTTTCTGACCGCGGCCATACCGCCACGGTCAGAATGCCCTTAGGAGCACCGCCAGCCTGTTGGCGGTGCTCCCGCCGACCCCGACCCTGGCGATCAAGGACCGCCAGGGTCGGAATCACCCCCTTTGTCTGTTGTTGATAATGGCATGCATACCCTTTCTGACCGTGTTTACACGATTGACAGCATTGTTTCCTCTGCTATTGACATTATTAAATCAGACATGTCTTCTTTATATCATGGGCAGAGTCAGACACGGTCCATCATGCAGCTGGGTTGGACTCTTCAGACCTTGAAGGCGGGTCGCGTTCCATGGCAGCAAATTCGTGCCAGAGAGATCTTTATCTCCTTTAATTTAACTCGTCAACAACAGTTGATGGCAAAAAAGGAAGCGACATATGTTATGTTGAATATTGAGAAATTGGAGAAACTGACTTTTACGGTGGCTGAGATTCCGTCAGCTGAGTGGTTGATTCATGGGGTTATTAATTTGCCTATCTCCACTCTGCAATTTACTTCTTGTTTGAAGCACATTCCGGTGGGTAGATATGAACTATTGGGAGACAGTTACATACACGAGGTGTGGGATCTTCCCTTTCAATACAGATGTGTTAATGGTTTGAGGGAGGTTTTTCTTAGTGGTAGCGAATGCGAAGCTTCTGTCAGCCATTCCATGGTTTGTAAACAGCTGTCCTTGCACGGAGCGTGTAACGCTTCGATTGCTAACTTAGCTTGTTATTTAAAGGGTGTTCCAGTCCCGGTTAGTAAAAACACTTTCCAGGTGCTTTCTAACGGCAGTTACATTGTTCTTAACAGCGAACACTGCTGTGGCATGCGTGCCGGAATAGTTTACGTTGTAGTTGTCAACAAGGCCGTTACGTGCTGCGGGAATGTGTTGTTTCCCCCCACTCAAATTAGGGAGGTAGCGGACATCTGGCCTCATATTGCTACTTCCAAGGTTGATTTCAACAAGTTGAGTCGGCTGAAAGCTTTATTGTTTCAAAAGCATGTGGCCCTTACATCTGCTAGCGAGACGTACGCACTTCAGGTGGCAAGGTTATCGGCGGAGATACAGTCCCTTTTGAATACTAACTTTCCAAGTCACTTCGGTGAACTTGTTGGATGTATATTTAATGCATCCAGCACTGCTGGTATTGCTCATTTTTTCAAAGCCGTTGGTGTTGGTTTCGCTCACACCTTCTCTTCCATATTCGGTTTGATACCTTCGGCTATACACTCTATTTTCGGAAGCATTTTTGGGGGTTTCCCGATTACTTTGGCTTTATTGGCTGGAGTCTTGCTATTGTTGCTATTTTTTCGCAATGGCTGTCCCGCCACGACGAGATCCTATATTGCTGCTCCCGTCAGCGCAGCTGTGTCGTGAACGCATGATGCAGCATTTTGGAGCTACACTCCTGGGACATTTGGAGTGTGACTGGTCTCTGTCATTCAGACCGGTTTTGGATTGTGTGCAACCCGTGTTTCGGTGCCTTTGGTGCTCATTTGAACATGCACTGGCTTTCTGTCTCTCACTGCAGCGCCCTCCAGTGGTCGATCCTGATCTGTTGATGTTCCCGATTAGGGCTCATTCCCAGACTTGTGCACTACGGTTGCGTTTGCTTCGTGAGGCGGTTTATGAGATTCCCTTCCTGGAGGAAGATGGTATTGTCTCTTTCATTGGCACTGCACGGGGTGCCGCCCTGAATGGTTTTGGGGCTTGGAACACACCTGCTCCATGGTACTTTGTGGCGTGGATCTTCCGATATTAACATATATCGAAGTGGAGGAGCTCCTACGTTCTATTGCTTCTGTCTGACAATTGGATTTATTTTTCCCTTCGGCAAAATTGACACTATATTGAATTTGGCCTTATCGTCACATGTTTCCTAAATTTATGACTTTGTTGTCTTCTTATCTTGTGGAAATATATTGTTTATGTTTAGGGCATATTTTTATGTTATTGGAACCACTTGCTACCGACAAGGGGAGGGTGTAGTGTGGTTGGTTTTATGTATACTTTACGCATTAGCTTCAGGCTTTAGGCCTTTGTGCACTTTGCCCTGAATGTATTTTATTAATTTGCTGATAGCTTAGAGCCTCTGTGCACTTTGCTCTACATGCTTTTTTATTAGGCTTCGTACTGTTATTTTTCAAATAGCCAGTTCTACGGTATTGTTTTTTATTCATATCACACTGTTTTGCCTACTTCAGCACTGGAGTTCTTCATAACATATTCACTCTGTTCTTCAGTCAAGGATACAGTCTGGTACATTGCCGATAGACGTGGTAGGAGTTTAGATTTGGCATTCCTGCGTAGGGACATTTTGTGATCACGATGACATGTTAGTTATAAAATCACTGCCTTGTCCCAATACATACAAGAGGGAGATTCCGACCAGAGATCCACAGCTAGACGCTGACTGCCTCGTTGCAGATGCTGAACCAGATCACAGGCTTTGGTCAGGTATGAGGGCTTATGTCTCCCCGGTGATTCGGAAAGGCAAGCTAGAAGCTTAACATGCTGTGCTCTAAATAGATCAAGCAGAGGGAGAGTAGAAACTGTTAGGAAATATGATAGCTTTGTTCTTATGTTTTACTCTGCTGGTGACTATTTCAATCCTACTATGTTGTATTGTTCTGGTTATTGCGGCTCACGCCTTATTATCTAAAATACAGTTGTTTTATTAAAACATTATATAAAACCTATACTGTCTTTGTCATTTGTGTATGAGACCATATTGTAAATAAGAGAGTTGGTTTGGATCTGAGTGACCACGACTTCCCTGAGAAGTTCCAAAGATGTCATGCGCTGGGCTGCCTAATCATTTCTTCCCCGTGGGAGAAATGAGGCATTGCTAGTTAGCCGGAACAAGAACCGGATTTAGGGTGACAGAGTTCCTTACACGTGGGTCAGACTCAGTCCCCCACACCGTTATCGATCCTGCTGCCTAGAAATCCAGTAGTCTCATTTAGGATAATGAGAGCCCACGCGACACCTGAAGGGCCAGTTCCTGTGCAAATGTTGTTTTAGGGGCATGTGCAAAGTGTAATGGGTCCCAGGGCAACATCCTTCTATGAGTGCCCTTGATGCCCCCATACCTATTGTGCAGGTATTGTTTTCATTTTGTCTTTCTCACTATTGTGCATCCCATTGTCCTTCCATTGTGTTGCAATATAGGTGATGTCCATGGCAGAGCTCTTTCATGGGAGGGGTGTGTATTCCATGACACACCCATACATATGGTTGTTCAATTTGACAACGGTCCATAGCAATGTGAGGGTGTCAGTTGTATTTTTAGATGTGGTGATGCTGTGTTGTTGCTGTTGTGTGACACAATGTTGCGTACACTTTGCTGTCCCTGTGCCTGAGACTGTCAGACATGTACTTTTTTTGTAGTGTGACAGTGCAGTGTAAGGTACCTGCCCAAAGGGGTTATTTACTGGCTGTGAATGTGCCATTCCTTGTAAACCACTGCAACTATCACACAATGACATGTGTACTTGGTGCCCGAAGCGTGGAGCCCATATCATGTGAATGACCGCTCAACAATCTGTTGTTAAGGTTAATGACACAGATAGGTGGTGTACTTACTGTTAGTTGCATCTATGGTGGAGTGGATTTTGGGCTCCATTGATGAGCAGCAGCAGGACATGTGTGATGGGCTCCATGGCAGCACAAGACGTGTAAAGCTGCCTGCAGGTGAGTTGCTTGCTTTATACTCTCAGTTTCTGTCAGCGTGGACATGGTGGTTGGCCCGCCACGGTCATGTTGACAGTATGCAACATCATAATGAGTGTGGCGGAAACTTGTGTGTTTGTCCTGCCTTGTCATCGTAGCGGTCTGCACTGCCTGGCAGTGCCGGCGGGACCATGGCGGTCTTTGTTCCATAGGCCCACCAAGGATGTAATACAGTGGTCCAACCATCAAGGTGATGGCAGTCGGACCACCACTGCCACCATGGCGGTGCATGGACCGCCAAACTCGTAATCAGGCCCCTAGTCCTGATAGATTATTATGGTATTACAGTACTGGAAATATGTTTTTCAAAGCGAGATTTAACAGTGAATTGCAAACAAAAATGCTCAAGAAATGTGAGTGCAATTTACCTAAAATGGATTCAGGCATATGTAGAGGCATTACTGTGCATTGTTTTATTTACAATGTGGAGTATGCTATAGCCATGTACATGCTTTCTGCCTTAATCATTGGCAAAGTACTGACAGGCCAATTGACCAATTAATAGCTCCAGTGTCCTTGTTAAAGCAACTGTAATAGGAAGAGACCTGTCTGGCCACAGCAGTTTTTCACTTTTTCATGACTCCACATGTAGAAAAACCATAATGAATACAAATTACATATTGATTAAACGTAGGGTATTGTAACATTGCTAATGTTATTAATGGTAGAGGTTTAGAGAAGCCTTGCAGACCTACTGATTACGCTTTCAGACATCTGTTGCTATGCAACCTTTAAAAACATACCACAATGCAAACAGCAATAAATATGTTTATTTATTTATAAGTAACATATTTGCAAATGGTAACTTGTGTTCCATCAGAATTGTGGGTCAGGCAAATGTGCAGGCATTTACACATTAATACCAACAAATTACTTCTCAGGCCACCGAGACTGTCATATTTCATGATAAATGAAATACCTACATGAATGCTGAACAGGAGATAAATATTCATTTCAGAGGTCACCAGACTCTTCAAAATCCCTTTATTTAGTGCCCTGCAGCATTTTATGAAGTGTTTATCAGTGTGCCTGCCACATCAAAGGGGAAGGAAAAAATGAGTCTGCATGCACAATAACCATATCCAGCAAGGCAGTATATTTTCAGGAAAGTGATTTAAGAGCTAGCACCTCCATAATATCAGAAAATATAAATAGTCGATGTGTTCAAGTATATCAAATGGAACTTGGTCATTAGCCAAGACTAAGAGCCCTATTTTGAGTGTGTGGATAGGGTCCTCCACCGCAAACATGGCTGAGTACCCTGCTGACCAAGCTCTCATTCTGCCCATCTCATTTAGGAGCCTTTGGAAGAAGAGTGTTGCACCACCCCCAATTCAAGATGGACAGTATAATGTGTTTTTTTGTTCTGAACGTCACTGCCAGGAAAAAGCGTTGTGGTGAGGGGCAGAAAAAAACACCAAAATGACTCCCACACCTTGGGACAAAATTCCCAGGGTGTTGGAGCCATCCGCATGTTTTTATTTTTCAAAAATGACCAGTAACTCCCACTTCGGAAGTTCCTTTTTTGCAAAAACAAAAGAAAATGTTTTGAAGATTGTGATAGCCTGCCATCAGGGCTGATCAGTGGCGGCCTGTCCTTTAGGGCAGAGGGGCCACGCCCCACCACCTTTTGCCCCCATGAAGAGTGTCTGTCAGGCTGAACAAAGGTCAGCCTGACAGACACTCTTCATGTTCAGGTCAGGCAGCCAGGAGCAGACATGCGCGATTTGCGCAGGCTCCTGGCTGCCTGAGCTGAACTTTGCTCCTATGGGCGTGACCTCCTCAGCCCAGCAAAGGTGCCTCGATGCCCTCCCCTGGGTGCTTCAGTTTAAGTCCTGAAGTGCCCAGGGCGAGTGTCAATCAGTGACACTTCGTCACAGGGTGGGGCCAGCAGTCTCACTGACCCCATCCCACTCTGTGATGAGGCTGGGACTGCTGCCTTCCCTCATTGGCTGACCTTAGGTCAGCCAATGAGGGAAGGCAGCAGTCCCAACCCTCCTGGGACCTAGAGGCCGAAGGTAAGTGTGTGTGTATGTGTGTGATGTTTCAAATTGAATGTTTGGTGCGTGCGTGCATGTTTGAATGGTATGAATGTTGTTAATGGATGTGTGTGCGTGCGTGTCTGTGTGTGAAAGAATGAGTGTGTGTGTGTGTGTGTGCCCCGCCCGCCCCCCTCCTAAAGCTGCCGGCCGCCACTGGGGCTGATGGTACTGTTCATTAAAGGTTTCCTGCACTGACATGACAGCAGTTCATGTCAATGCAGAAAGGAGTTGGCAAACAACTCGAAATGTAGTGCTTGGAGGTCCTTTGGGATGGCAGAAGTGAAGTCCGACACCATCCCGATGGAGTAAACTCTGTTTACCAAGTTCTAAATGCGACCCTATGTGCTCTGAGAGCTTGCCTCTCAGGAATGACAATAAAGTAATTGGTGGGTACTGAAGAATTTTACATATCGTTTTTAACATGTAAGTGCTGAGAGTTCTCCCTCCTTCCTCCAGTGCAGTTTGTGGTTAAACTCTTAAAAAATGGCTATATTTGCATTCTTTCTTCATGTTAGGGATTGCAATGGTATCGATGGCTCGTGGTTAGTACTGAAGGAGTCTGAGAAGATATCTAAAATGTAGCAAAATCGTATTGAAGGCCGGTCTATAAAAATAATATATTTTTACTTAGTTATCAAAAATCCTACAATACCCAGAGCCATCAACCGAGCCATAGCTTAGAATGTTTTTCGTTCAGCACCTACCATGCATCAGTTCATACCGCAATGGAAATGTCAATATGTTTTCTTTCAATCTACATTGATTCTTGACGTTTGTAGGAATGACATTTGGGCTAAGAATCAGCGACAGCCAGTGAAATCTTCTACCCCTAGGCATTTCTGAAAATTAGAGACAACAGGGAATCTAGGGTTTATGGTTTTCGTGGATGCTAGCATGTTTTCTTCCACTGAATGCCCTCTTGATATCAGAACTATGCTTTCAAAACAAATGTCCTCTCTTTTTCCATGGGAAATGGCTGCAGTACTTGTGTCTGAGGTTAGGTGACAGGTGACAACCAGGGAAACATATCAACCCCAAATGTATCTGAAAACTAGCAAGATGGGGAATCCGGGGTTTGTATGGACCCCACTTTCTTTTCGTATTGAGAAAAACGTGCCAGTATCAATGTATACTTTAAAAAACCTAAATTACTTTCTCTTATGTAGAGGAAAACTCTACAACTTTCAGGCAACAGCAAAGGTCCCAACACCCTGCATTTCTACACTCATTCCAGATGAAAACTATATTCCACATTGGTGGTTGGGTCTACCCTACTAGACAAGAATGGGTCAAACGTGTTTCTGGGTAAAGTCAATGATGGGTTAAGGTGGTCTTCACATGATTACAGTTTTGATTCCATTCCTATTTTGCGTCATAGGCCCACCAAAAAAATGGAGTACAGTTTTTTTTGGGAGAGATGTGGGAATGCAGGATCATAACACGTTTGCCATTGGCTGGAACTTCACGTTTTCTGCTACATAAATGTACGGCTATTAAGGCTTTTCTTCCACATTTTGACATTTTCAGAGCATTATGTGAAAAACATGCTGAGATCCATACAAGCCACTCCAGGAAACATGCTTTCATGTCACACCATGTTCCTTCTGTCACAACTGAAAGGGCTTTCCCACTCAAAGACCTTCAAACCATACCCGTCTCAGGACCTCTGAAACACTCCCCACCCCATTTAATGATACTTGCTGCTGAATGTAATCTTATTTGTGTTCATATTATGATGTGTAATATGAACCCCTTGTAATGTACATTATTATAATACCACTTGGTGAAGCGGTGCTGTAGAAACCATTGTAAATACATAAACAAACAAGTAAATTAATAAACAATTAATAAATTAAATACATAAGTTAATAAAGGAATATGTGCTCCGTTTTGAAGGCCCTGCATATGTTTACAAAGCAGAAGCAGTAGTCAAACAACAGTGATTCTGCTACATAAGCAAAAGCATCACTGCATTGTGCCACAGCCTAACACAGGAGAGAGAGACCTGCAAGCGAGAGAAATGCTGCTTCTGGACCACAGAATCCTGAAAACATGACTTTAACTGATTAAAAGAATTGCTTGCCTAAGCTGCTGTTGGGCCAAACTTCCCTGCTTCACAGAACAAACACAGGAACACAAAAGAAAATTCACCCCTATTCCCACTTATGCTTC
Organism: Pleurodeles waltl; assembly: GCF_031143425.1. Lineage (NCBI taxonomy): Eukaryota > Metazoa > Chordata > Amphibia > Caudata > Salamandridae > Pleurodeles > Pleurodeles waltl. The sequence continues at coordinate 259,830,256 of NC_090451.1, read as the reverse complement.
TAAAGTACCAGTGAACGGACAATACCACATACATCATGAAGGGCAATACTAAAACTAGTGCCAGCTGTGTGAGACGATCTACAGGTGAATACAATCTACCATAGACAATGGCTGAACGGGGCTCATCTATTGTTCATCTATATATTGATGACATAGGTTATCTCTAGACAGTGAAATCCATTTCTAATTCCAAAAACAAGGTTTAAGTAACCAAAGATTGCAATACAGCTACTTTTTGGTATTACGGACACACTACTGATTTTTTATTAAATTATATTTGGTTTCATTCCATTGCACCAGCATGCCAAGGCTAAATGTGCATATATTGTCGCTGATGGTTTTGCTTTACTTTTCAGTGACTCTGTGCCCTTTTCTGTGGTTCCCGAAGTTGTGAGTGGTTACTTGGTAGTACTCATTGAGTGTACTGCCATTCACCACTGTGTCATAGGTCCTCACAAGCTATTGCACTCCAATTAGATAACCAAGGGCTAGATGTACAAACGTAAAGATTTGCGGTTTCCCAATTGCGAATCTCTGCAAGTCGTAATTAGGAAATCACAAATCTGTATGTAAGTACAATAAGAGGCCACAAACTGCAAGTTGCTACCCAGCCGTATTGCAATTTTGGAAATAAATATTAGTGATTTCCAAAATTGCAACTGGAGGCGCAAATAGCGAACGCGACTGCAGATAGTGAAAAAAGCACTTCTTGGTCATGGGAAATCCCCCCGAACCAGGAAGTGCATCACAGTACTTGCCTGGAAACAGCCTGAGTGGATACGGAGTGGAGGTGGAGTGAAGCTGCCATTTGTAGCACAACTTTCAGAACCCGAAAGAAGTACCATCAACCCCAATGGCCAGCCAAAGTGAGGGTGCAGGATGCAGAAAAAGGAAAATTGAGCGCTCTGAAAAGGAGATGGAGATCCTGGATGAAGAGAGCTTTGAAAACCAAGAGGTACTGTTTGGAAGGGCATCCATGACAGCCCCAGACTCTCAAAAAATCTGACTAGATATGCAACAAAAAAAATAATGCGATAGGAGTCATCCACCCCTCCTTTGATGAGATCTGTAAGAGGTGGCACAACCTCAGGCCCTGTACAAAAAAAGATGGCAATGCAGCTCTCTGAATCCCGGCCAACATGGGTTTGTCCATCAACTGTCCCCCCACCCACTGCCCTTGAGACCATGGCTGAGAACACCCCAGAGCTTGAGGCTGTTGTGGGAATTAAGAACATTAACACCTCAGCATTTGCAACCTCCCAAAATAATTGTGAATTCATTGCTATTGTCACATTTCAGAACTTATATCTAAGTCCAACTCTAGAGAGAACTGAAGCACGCACACATCCGATGGTTGTTCCTTAAGTTACACAAAAATGTATCTTTATAATGCATTGTGGGAATTGTAGTAAAAAATGTGTTAATATTGGAATAGTCAATGTCAATGCACACACCAACACATACACATATAAGAAGGAAGTCACATCACCATCAACCCTGGCTACACGCCACCCCATCTGTGACCTGTCAGTCAGTGACTTCAGGCCTATTTCCTACAGCCTGTCTGACCATGTATCTTCGTGAAATCTCCATCAACCCGGGCACAAAGTTACATGGTCAGACAGGCTATAAGACCTAGGCCTGAAGTCACGGACTGACAGGTCACAGCTGGGGTGGCGTGTAGCTGTCAGAACAATGTGCAAACAGAAAAATGTGATCAGATCCAACAGATGGACACAGCAACACCACAATGCTCCCAATAAAACACACATGGCCAGAGGGTGCATATATTCCCCAAAATACCAGAAAGTTAGATGCTATATGTAGTTAGAAATATCTAACCTATGAGAACATACCACACACAGAAACACATAATGACTTGTGCCCCTCAGGCTGAACATACCCACTGACCCACATTGTGTCCAAGCAAGGTTGGGGCCCACCTTCATTTGTTATCAAAACCTTATTTATGATTCCATGATAACTGTTTGCATTCTTAACCAAGAAAGGAATGTTTTAATTATTTCATGGCACTCAGTGAAAGATATGAAACTCCACTCAAAACTGATGTACATTAAGAGACATTCCTCCGACCCAGGTTTTGTAACTGCTCTAACGCCCATAATGTTTAATTAAACAAACCATTCCTTTTTTGCCAAATGCGTCTTGTCTTCTGTTTTTATAAGGTAAATTCACATCCGAGCAACATTTAGACAAGCCAATTAATTGTGACCTTGGACCTGACTGTGACTGAACGAAGGGGACCCCCTCCCAGATGGATTCACTTTTGCACAACAAGAAATGTGAGCAGATGTTGCATTTGATTGGAAGTTCTGCTGAATCCACGGGTCCGTCCTGAAGCTGCTGTTAGAAGAGTCAGAGACTACATCAGAGCCTAAGTCCAGCATTTGGCATATAGCAAGCTAGGTAAAACGTAACCCTGTAGGAGTCACTTTTTTCCATAGTCAGGGCGCTGGGAAGGGTGAATATTGTTTTTTTTATTTTTTTTAGCTTGGACCGCTGGGCATGACTCAGATGGAACACATGGGCCCTAGGTATAATATAGGGCTAGAACCTCTGTTTTAAGAGGTGTCTTTCACTTGAAATGCTTGGTTTGACACAAATGGTATGGATAGGTCCTGGATGTGATACAGAGGTGAGGCCTCAATGCTTGGACCACTGGGAGTGGCACAGATGGTATGTATAGGCCATGGGTGTGGTGTGGTGCCACACCTCAATCTTGCTACCTAGTATAAAAGCGTTTCTCAGTGCCACCGGTCTCTTAACACTGTTGGCATCTGAAAGAAGAGAGGTCTTGTCATTCGCTTGGTAGACTGAGTATGACACAGATGGTATGCATAACCACTGGGAGTGATTTAGGATGTAATTCAGATCCTAGGGAAGAGAAACAATTGGGATCCAGGAGACTGGGCGTAGCTTGTGTTTGGCCAAGAAAGGCCTATGGTTGTGGAAGCTCCCACATTTTTCTATGCATGAATTGTTATTTTGAGAAGATTATCAGGCTCACTTAGTTGTGACTAAAGCGCAGAGCTTCCCTTGGTCACAGGATAACATGCATTAGGGGCCGGCTAAGATATTTTTAACAAAGTCACCACCGGGTGCTTTGTCAGTTTTCTTTGTGACAGCTGAAATTGTATGGTTTTGATATTGTGGCACTGGTAAATCAATGTGTTTTGTTTTGAGTATTGTGTTTTATTGATGATTTAATGTGCTATGAAGATGGTGCTAATTTTCCCAAATTGCTATTGATGCCAAAGTACAGCTCACTATTTTGATCTCAAATGTATTAAGTTTAAATTAACAGCTGCACTTTCTTCTAAGTTGTGAGTCTTCATATGCATTGTCACATGTGTTTGTTAAATGTTTATTTTGATGCATCAGTAAATAAAGCTGGACTCATTAGATCTAACAATCACGGTGTATATATTTTTCCCCTCTACCAGGGTAGAACCAGTAATCCCAATGTATATATTTACCCACTACCAGATTAAAAGCTAAAGATTCCCTAAAACCAGAAAAGTTAGACATGCTAACCTAGGATTTACAAAAATAAAAAAAAGCTAGAAGAGTAATTGTCCTAAAAAAAAAAAAAAAGGAAAACTTACCAAATTTAGCATAGAATCACCACTAAAACATATACAAACCAGGTTCCTGACACAGGTTAAAAGGCTTGACAAGTTCAGCTACGAATGGCACATACACACCAAGGCACATATGTTCCCCTTGTCATAGGAGACACCCTTTAAAACTAACAATAATATAACTGAACAACGAGAACACACATACAAACAAAATACACAGGGCAAAAGAAGGACAAGAGAGAAACATTACTGGAATTATGTGTCATCTTCGAGGAGGCTCAGGCCGATAACACAACCCCACAGTCAGCAAGCCAAGTTTCCTCACCTCCTCCGCCATATGCAGGTATAGAGGTGATCTCTCTGATGCCTGTTATCCCTGAATTAGGATACATTAATCTGCCGGTTGAGGGAGCCCAAGGGGCAACTACCCAACAACAAGCTTTTAGGTCTAGACATGATAGACTGACAGGCAAACAAGTCCAGGCAATTCCAGCAGCCCCCTAGTCCAGGGCTAGAACTACCTAAAGTTCTACCCCAATCCATTGCGTTCAGCCCACCGAACCTCAGTGGCATGGAGAACATTAACTCCCACTGGTTCCGGGGAACAAACCCAAGTGACAGGGAGATTAATAGCAGTTCTGGACAGTGAGACAATTAGCTGGGATGAGGAAAGGGTCCCCAGCCCTCCGGGATCCTATGACATGGAGGGAGCAACAGGGTACACTCAAGTAGCCATAATAAAAAATAGAAAGCGAGTTTGAGGGCGTGTCCAAACAAATAAGAACAGCAAATAGTTCTGAGCGAAGGAGGCAATCTAGATGGGATATGGACGAGAGGAGTGAAGTAAGGAGAGAGAGAGATATCACACCCTGGAAACCAACAAGAGAGACGAGCAGTGTGCACTCCACTTGAGTAGAGCAGGGGCAGGTATAGAGCCCTGGTTCAGGAAGAATCTGAGGCAGAATTAGAGGAGATGCTTTTGTCTAGGGTCCAATGACTGAAAGGAGCTGACCAGGAAATCAGAGACCAAGATAGCCTGGTGCAAACTCAACTCAGACGTAGGAGAAATAAGATGGTACCTTTGCATGTGCATGAGAGGAGCAGCAAAGAAGAGCAGATTAACACTGTGTTCACCCGAGCCTGCATCCCAGCAATCACATTGACAAATATAAAAAATGATGGGGTCTTACTGAATTCATACAGGCACCAAATATGGACAGCCCTGAGGGAAAGTTCCCTGACTGCCCAGATGTAGGAAGGTTAATGGCAGAAACCATGAAATCTAGAGGGACCATAACCTATTTGGTAGGTAGGATGAGAAAATGATGGGAGCAAGAGACAGTGGACATAAGAGACAGTGGACAGATATGGCCCCCCAGGTCACATTCTTTTACAATAGCCTCAAAAAGGAGCTTCCCACTGAAATACAAAACAGTTTGGACAGTTGAGTAGAGCTAGACACCAAACTCTGACAGGAGATACAAGCTCACATATTGCAATTTCACAAAAAGAAGCAGCAAAAGGACTGAGAAAAACAGGAGCAAGCCCAAAGACAACACAAATTGAAAAAGATCTTCCTTGAGGGGGCCACGTTGGCCAAAAGCATGTAAATGGCGTCAGTCCTTAAGGGAGCTCCACCACAAAACTCTAGAGGATTTCAACTGAGCTACAATGATAGAAATCAGGGAGGTTGACATCAACCATATCCCATAGAATGTTCCTACTGCTACAGAATGGGCCACATGGCCAACAGATGCCAGAGAAGGGCATATCATAAACAGACATTGATGAGCCGGAGCCAGTCCCCTTTAATTTCCATCCACAAAACCAAGTCCAGGAAAACCTGAATGTACCCTATAATCAGCCACAGGAAAGTCAGTCCACTGCCGCACCACCACAGCAGGAGTCAGGTAGTTGGGCTCATCCCGCGCCACAACCACATCTCAACCCACCTGAGAGACCTTCACTGGCTCCCCGTCAACAAGAGGATCACCTTTAAACTCCTCATCCACGCTCACAAAGCACTCCAGAATGCCGGCCCTGCCTACCTCAACGAACGACTCTCCGTCCACACTCCCAACCGTCAACTCCGCTCCGCCAACCTCACTCTTGCCACCGTCCCTCGCATCCACTGAACTACAGCCGGTGGCAGATCTTTCTCCTACCTCGCCGCCAAGACCTGAACTCCCTCCCTGTCCACCTACGGCAGACCCAGGACCTGCTGACCTTCAGGAAACACCTCAAGTCCTGGCTGTTCGAGCAGTAAGCACTTCTCCCCCCCCTCAGCGCCTTGAGACCCTAGCGGGTGAGTAGCACGCTTTACAAATGATTGATTGATTGATTGCTTAATTAACATATGGCATCAGCAACCACAGACAGGGAACCCAGCCCCACAAGGACTGGGGCCATAACCAAGGCAGGGAGGGGTAATTGTATAGAGATGTAATGCTTTTGCGCTGACGTAAAACCCAAATGAGCAGGAACCTATTATCCCCAATGCAAAGCTTCCATTTCACACACATCTCAGAAGACACTGTCCCCAAAACTCAAAAGAAGGACTAATGAGTCAATATTAGAGATTTAAACCCTTACTTGCATTTGGGAAACTCAGGGCTGCTGCATGTGTTCTGTCAATCAGGTATCCATACTAGAGTCCACCATTCAGGGTGCCAGCGGGAGCATAGGCCCCACTCTGCTGCTGATCTCACAGGAGGAGGGCAGTCTGATTTAGGGGGGCAGGGCGGCTCGCCAATCAATGCTTACGAGCAGGCACCCCAGGTCCTGGCATCCAGAAGTGAATTGGGGTGAGTTCCAATCACCAAGTCTGAAGATCCCCATTCTCGTGGATTCAGTCAGCACAGAGAGCCCCTATGATGTGTAGTCTCAGCAGCAATCGTGCCATGAGACAGTTAATGGCCTTCAGCCAAATGGAGGCCTCCTTTCAGTTGCACAATAAAGCTGTCCTCCAATGTTGGGAGCCAGGCTTCCCGTGCGTTTGGGATAGTGAAGACCCCATAAAGTCTACAGCATACACAAAAAATCCAAAGATTGTGACACTCCACATGGAGCTCAGTCACTAGAGGGGACTCTCACTAGAACAGTCAGTTATCTCAGTTCATTACCATCATTTAGGCAAACTTCTGTGACTTCTTGGCCTCGCACTGTACTCTCCATGCAGCAATGTATTTCCTCCTCCTCTCCCCCAAAGTTTTCAAATAACTGCTGGGAACTGCAGGCCCAAATATAAGATGGTTCAAGGGAGAGGGGGGTGCCGGCAGAACGGGATTCTGAAAAGATCTATCACAACTCCAAGCAGAACAGAGGGCACAGATATGCTCATCTCCCATATCAGGCCTAGCAATAAGCTAACACAAGTCCTTACACCGTCCGGAGGAAGCAATAATACTATTAACAGACACCACAATATCAGAGGCACATGGGTGCAGAGTTACAACTCTCCCACCCTCTCCGGTTCACAACAATTAAGAATAACAGGTCATCAAAAAATGTATGGAAGCGATAAAAATAAGCGCCCAAACATAGCCCAAAAATAATCCTCTAGAAAAAGGGCATAGTCAAGGCACACTGAAATTATTAATATGCAAGAAATTCCTAGGACGTGATTGGCAACAACACATGTAAGGATGCAATGTTTTTTCTTTTACAACAACCAAACCTAGCTCTTATTCAACAAGCCTGCAGTCGAGCCGCCAAAGTGCACTGCCTCTATAGTGGACCATCACTTTCTCAGTGGCCGTACCAGTACCCCCAACAGGATTGAGAGTCACAAACTGTTCCAAGAACTTTCTACACCAATACCCTTAACAGGTTCAAGAGCTACAACCCGCTTTCCACATCAGTACCCCCAATGGGATCCCGAACCACACCTTGCTCCAAAGGCTTTTTTAATCTGTTTACAACCAAGAAACTTCAATCACCAATGGACTACAGACATCTCCACTGGAATCATCCCAAGTCCTACAATGTTCTGCAAGTTATGTGTTTATGCATTCATGCATCCTCTGTTTACTAGGGGTGCTTCTGCATCCATGTATTTCCAAAGAGTGGCCTAGTCTAATGGAGTCTATTTAGACATTACCACAGTGCTTTCATAGGGACCTCTCCCACCTCACCTATAATTATACCGCACCCAACACTAGCATTCAACATGCACTACACAGCACCCTTTTACACACCACATGGTATCAGGACACTGTGAGCTCCAAAACATCAGCCAAGTATGTTATGTCTGTTATGTCTGTTCGCTGATACCACATGCAGTAGATAGGCTTTACTTGTCCCAAGAGGTAGCCCCTGAAAAAGCAAATGCCTTTTCCACCTATACCTATGTACGATTAGGGCCAAAATACAACTTAACAGAGTAGAGCCCCACAGGGTAGTAGTAAATCTGACCTGCTACAAGACCAATCTCAATGCATTGTACTGTCTCACTGAGCCTAGCAATATCCAAACTGAGCTAGATAGGGTGCGCAGGAAGGGCATCATAGGGATGATGCTGTTTTCCCCCAAGGCTTTCCCAAAAAAAAGATTCTTGGAGGAAGCAAAGCCATCTAACCAGTGCAAAAACACATCTGCTGCTGCTTCCATCTGTGGTGAGAGAGTAGCTGTCTTCACTATAACAAGTGGGCCCAGACATGGAGTTTTAATTCAGGGCCACCCACCTCGATGATGCGAAGGGACATGGTTTTGTAGGGGAGGATTGAATAACAGCATAGATACCCCATGTCAGGAAAGCTGGGAAACTGAGATAGATAGGTATATGTGGATAGAAGGGAAGGGGTGCCTCCTAATTGTATGGAAACTCATGCTGTATTCCTTATGTTTCAGAGACGAAGGAACCATTCCGCTGAGTACGAATGTAAATTGTGGCATAATCCTGCACATTCCAGACATGCAAAGGGGCACCTCCACGCTGATGGACACTTACTGGCAGTGCAGAGAGTATGTATAAACTCAGCTTATCCTTGGATGGAATGGCCTCTGCTCCCTTGTCATCATACGTACCCTAACCCTGGTCATTCCCAGAGAAGATCACTCAGAACTGTACCAACACCCCCAGGGAAGAAGACAGCTCTGTTGTCTCATACTCAAGAGAAAATAACTGATGATTATTATGTCTGGACTCAGTACAAGGACATTTCAAAGGAATTTAGACTGTTCATCAATGCACAAGTATCAGCTGGAGAGTTCCTACCCTTCATTTTGCAGACAAAAGTGAATGCCCACTGGTTGCAAATACCCAAGTGGAAAATGCTCAAAATGATGAACAGCGCTGAGCTCAGCATTAATGCAATCATGGAAGAACTGAGAGCCATCTGCCTCATGGTGATGCAACATTGGTATGTGTTGGACCTGATGGCCACAATGCAGGGTGGGGTATGTGCGAAGACTAGTGCATCTTACTGTAAATTCATTTCTGGCAATGACAGGAACAATGGAGCTCTGACACTTGTCATCTAAGTATTGTACAAAAAGACATTTGTGAAGAGGGAGGTGCCCCCAAGCAGGAGTTGTTCATAAAATGGATCTCCTGGCTCCCCCGATGACGGACTGGTCTGTGCAGGTCATTATTGCTCATTTTCATTGTATTACTGTTTTTGTGTGGTTTCCTACAAGTGGGGGATTCCTTCTGTACAAACGCAGTCTACAAATTGGGTAGAATGCAAGTAGCTAGGGAAATGGGTCAACAAGCCCCCAACAATGTGACTGTCATGACTTATGGATTAGATGGTGTAGCTGAAAATGCAACTAGAGGAGGGACTATTAATACTGAAATAGTCAATTGGCGATGCACACAATTATACATTCAGATATAAGAACAAAGTTGCATCACCACTATAAGATTTCCCTGTTGTGAACTCTACATCAATCCCGGCACAATGATACGTGGTAAGGCAGGCTCTGAGACCTAGGCATGAGGTCACTGATTGACAGGTCGCAGGCGGGGTATTGTGTAGCCGGCAGACAAATGCACAAACAGGAAACGTAGATCAGATCCCACAGATAGGTGCAGCAACCCCACAAGGGTCCCAGGTGATTGGCCCCATTGAAACACACATCGCCAGAGGGGTGCGTACATTCCCAAAAACACCATAAAGTTACATGCCTCATGTAGTTAGGAACATCTAACCAATCAGAACATAGCATCACAGCAACACACAGAAACCACGTGCCCCTCAGGCCGGACATCTAGACACACACTCACTGGTCCACATCATGTTCACGCAAGCCGAGGTCCACATGCGTTTTTTCTCAGGACCTTATTGATGACTCCATGACAACTGTTTGCATTTTTAACCAGGAGAGGAATGATTTAATTATTTTAAGGTTCTCAGAGAAATGTATAAAACTCCACTCCAAACTGACCCCAGTTATGTAACTGCTCTCCCGGCCGTAATGTTTAATTCAACAAACTGTTCCTGTTTTGCCAAATGCTTCTTCCCTTTTGGTTTTTAAGGTAAATTCACATTTGAGCAACAAATTCTCCACAGAAGCCACATGTATATATTTATTGGGGCACTGCTATCAAAACATTAACATTATTATTTCATCATATCAGTGAGAAAAACATAATTTATTATTTTCCACAGATATCACACAAGGACACATTTATGACACCAATGAGGAGGGAGTGGAGGACTCAAAACATGGCAGCTGAGGAACCGGTTTTCATTGCCACTCACCCAAGCATACCTCCAGCCCAATGTAGCACTGCTCATTGTCCCCACAAGCAGAATCAACGGAGAACAACGAAGCCACTCTGTCTACCAGTCCCATCCATGTGCTAGGCAATTACAACAGCATGATCCTGGGTGTGTGTGCAGCTAGATCTGTGAGGCACATCACACTGTAGATTCTTAAGGCACTGCACAGTTGCTTGGAGGCCTTGAGCCATCCATGATTCAAATTCAGCATCTGTACCAGAAGCAGATGGAACTCACCAACAGGAAGATGCAGAACATGCAGCAATGAATGTCATTTGGCTTTGACAACATTTGGACACAATTGGCAACCATGAACACCAAAATAGACAACCTCGCCTCCACCATAGAGAAATTATGCCTGCACATGGCGGATGACCATGCCTATCATGCCAAGGCCAAAGGTCTGCAGCTAGAACAGACAGACAGACAAACCTGTTCCATTGGTTGTTTGACCAATGCCACTTCTACCCAATTCCGGAGAACTGTTACCCTGCAGGTGGGGATGGGGCACTTCAGTTGTGACGTTGCCAGGGGCCTAGGGCAGATAACATCTGCAGTTGAAGTGCTACAAGATGCACAGATAGCAGGTGGTGTTAGAAATGCCCCTCAGGATTGTGAGAACATCTCAAGTGTTAGCAGCTTTTCTGCCTCTCATGCTTGTGGCCGAACTCCTGCTAGAGAACAAGTAGAGGCAGGCCATGCTGGACTTAGGCCCTCATTACAACCCTGGAGGTAAATGCAGCCTGCTGCCGTGCTGACGGCCACCAAGATAACGTGAGCGTGGAGGTATACTGCTACGGGTATTATGACCCACACAGAGAAATCCGCCACTATACAGACACCCACACAAGTCAGCCAGCCCAAAGGTCAGTGATAAATTGGCAGTACAAAAACCCACACCGTTACGCCAACAGGAATACGCCCACAGTATCAGGACACATGAATCACCACGGCGGTCTTTCAATCACGGTAGACCATTGGCGGTACACACTTCTGGGCTCAAAATACCCACACATTTACAAAACATGACCGCATTGGACAATTCATACTACATACACCTGACACACATACACACAACAAAACCACACACTCACACCACTATAAAACACACACCCACATTACCTGCAACCCTTTCAGCTAAAAAAAAGATTGCCAACAGAGAGAGACATAAACCAGGAGCACCCACTCAATCTGAGCCACAGAACACCATCAACCATACACCATCCACGCACCTCACAGCACACATTACAACACAACACCCCACACATCACCGCACACATCCTCACAAATATCACTCACACCACATCCATGGCACCCCAAAAACACCCCAGGTTTTCAGAGGAGGAGCTAAGGGTCATGGTGGAGGAAAGCATCCGGGTAGAGCCACAGCTATTCGGATCACAGGTGCAGCAGACGTCCATTGTTAGGAAGATGGAGCTATGGCGGAGAATCGTGGACAGGATCAACGCAGTGGGACAGCACCCCAGAACAAGGGATGACATCAGGAAGAGGTGGAACGACCTACGGGGGAAGGTGTGTTCCATGGTTGCAAGACACCAGGTGGCTGTACAGAGGACTGGCGGTGGGCCCCCACCTCCTCCACCACAACTAACAACATGGGAGAAGCAAGTCTTGGCAATAATGTATCCTGAGGGCCTTGCAGGAGTAGCAGGAGGACTGGACTCTGATAAGTCATATATTTACTACTATATCCCCCACCCTCACCCCCATCACTCCACCACCTCACATATACCCCACTATCACAACCCAACCATCCCAAAACCAAACCCTGCATGTAACACCAATCCATGGACCCCATCACAGATCTGCATGGACACCCATCACCACAGCATGCCCATTAGAGAGAATCACCTAGCCCACAAAATCACCACGCACACAAGGCAAAGCTTACAGGGCAACCCCAACCATATAGGGAAACACACCCATGCGCAAGATGGCACACGCAGATACAATAACATTGCATTTTCATCCCCACAGGACCCCTACTCAACGTCATCGGAGAGGAGTTGCCAGCAACATCCAGTCCCCCCCTAGAGGAGGTCCACAGTGATGACAGCAGCTCTGCACACCTGGATCATGATGACCAAACTGGCCCATCAGGGACCTCTGGACAGTCGGTTTGCCCTGCCACAGTCCAAACCCACCACTGCGGCTCCCCTCAGGAAATACCAGCACAGCACCCACCCAGCGGGCCATTCCACTGTCCCCAGGACACATCAATCAGCAGTGTGTCCACCACTACAGGGACCCAAGTCAACGCCACAAACACAGGACGATCAGCGACCTGGGGTCAGTGGCAGTGGGCACACGGTTCAGTGGACAGAGGCACAGGACAACAGGGAAACTGGGAGGACTGCTGTGCGACAGGGGGAGGACAGGTCCAGGGAACCGACTCTCCAGGAGGCACTCATCAACATCCTGGGATCAACACCTATTAGCCACACCCGGTGCCTCTGGAGTTGGCCCATCACGTATGGGATGCTGCTATTCCTCAAGATAAAGGCGTCATGCACAGAGCCAGGATACTTGGCATTCACGTGGGAGATGAACTGGTCCACCAAACCCACCATCTTCACATTCAGAGAGTGATAGCTTTTTCTATTCCTGAACACTTGTTCACCATCTATGGCACCAATGATGTTGGGGATATGTCCCAGGGCATAAAAGTCAGCTTTCACTGTGGCCAGATCATCCACCTGGGGGAATACAATGTAGCTGCGCATGTGTTTAAGCAGGGCTGACAACACTCTGGTCAACACATTGGAGAACATTGGCTGAGACATCCCTGATGCCATGGCCACATTGTTTGGAAGGAACCATTTGCCAGGAAATGGAGCACTAACAGGACCTGCACTAGAGGGGGGATACCTGTGGGCTGGCGGATAGCTGACTATGACAATGACTCATGTGTCTGGGGAAAGAACCCCTGCCTTGACTGCAGAGGAGTTGGAGAGACAGGTGGATGGGGTACTACCCCAGTTCACGTTACTCTACAGTCCTCCAGACAAACAGGTGAGTACACTGTGAGCATGATGCGTGGGCCATGAATGTATGGGGTGCTCTGTATGTAAGCCACATGTAGGGGTGGGCTGAGGCATCCTGGCCAGAGTGCTGCATGTATGGTGGTCAATGTATGTGCGTCAGGGAATGGGAGGGATATAGTGGGCCATGAGTGTGACGGTCTGGACGGTTAACTAATTCCTTTTTCTGCTGTCTTATTCTTGTAGGTCAGCGCCCATCAGAAAAAGGGTATTGGGCGTGCCATCGCCAAGGAGGTGTGGACCCTGGGGGGTCTTTGACAGGTGGAACACTCACTGCTGCAAACGGTGGGAGGACCTGCGCCACTGGGCAAGGAAGACGGCGGAGACCCAGCTAGGGCTGGCCTCCCAACATGGAACGGGTGCCTGTCGTACCCTGACCCCACTGATGTTCCGCATCGTGGCAGTGGCCTATCCGGAGTTGGATGGGCGCTTGAGGGCATCACAGCAGCCACAAGGGGGTGAGTACAAATTCTGATTCAGTACTTTGTGCGTGTTAAGCATTTACCTGGGTGGGGATGTGGACTGTGGGTGCCCCTAGGCCAGGGCGAACATGGCAGGGTAGGTCCCTTGTTGGGCAGGCTCTGAAGCACTCCAAACCCAATAGTGTTAGTGGGCATCTACTACTGGTCAGGGCCCTGTTTGCTTCAGTTGTGCAGCTGATGGCGTTAGGCATTCTACCCCATGGGATGGTGACTGGCATTGTAAGTGGTAGTGCATGGAATAGTGTATAGGGCTGTTCTCTGTGAGTTGTGTACGCCAACGTTAGTGTTGTTGCTGGCATTGACCAAGTCTATCCTCTGTCTCCCCCCATTTTTGTTTTGTCAGCCTGTCCTTGTGTGCATTAGCATCATCTGGCAGAGGAACAAAAAGGCACGGGTGACGGAGGGAGCTGCATCCCACATGGGCCTGGAGGCCGAATCCACCGACGGTGAGGGCACCAGTGGGACGGAGGGCGAGGGGAGCACCACAACGGGGACAGGAGGGGACACCACAGACAGTGATTCCTCCTCTGTTGGAAGCTCCCTTGCGCCACCCTCCCTACCAGCACCATCCTCCCAGCAGCCCCGCAGTGTGTATCCCGTGCCCGCTCACCCAAGAGGGTGGGCATCTCCTTCGCTCCAGGCACCTCATGCCCTGTCCCAGTCAGCCCTGCTGCCCTCAGTGAGGAGTCTATTGACCTCCTGAGATCCCTCACTGTTGGGCAGTCAACCATTCGGAATGCCATCCATGGTGTTGAGGGGCATTTGCAACAAACAAATGCATACCTGGAGGGCATTCACTCTGGTGTGGCGGCCCAACAGAGAGCATTTCAGGCTCTGGCCTCAGCACTGATGGCAGCCCTTGTCCCTGTCTCTAGCCTCCCTCCTCCAACTTCCTCTACCCAGTCCCAATCCCCTCAATCTATCCCAAGCACACCTTCAGACCAGCATTCACCAAAATCAACACACAGAAGTTGCTCAGGCAAACACAAGCACCAGACTTCATCTTACAGGCACTCACACAAGCACCATCCCCATGCCTCCACTGTGCCCCCCTCCTCCTCGTCATCCACCTCCCTCCCAGTAGCATCTCCACTCACACCTGCATGCACTATATCCTCATCCACTACCTCCATTACCAGCACACCCATCACTACACACCCCTCAATGGCAGTCACCACCCCCACATCCATGCACACATCCCCTGTGTCCTCTCCCACTGTGTCTGTGACCCCTCCTCGCAAAGTACACAAACTCAAGCACCCACCCACTTAACAGCCATCCACCTCACAACAGCTTCCAGCCCATGCACCTGCACCCAGACTCAGCAGACAGACACCTCCTACAACCACTCCCTCTTCCTCCACTCCTAGACCTTCTCCCTCTTCCCGCCCCAGTGTCCCTAAGAAGATTTCCCTTGCAAACATTGACCTCCTCTCTACCCCCCCATCCTTCCCCTTGGGCCAGGGTGGCCAAAACCCTGCCCAGCACCTTAGCCACCAAGTCCACATCCTCTGTGGTTCCTGCAGCTGTCAGAGGCTCAAAGGGGGCAGCCGTCCGCCCAGCCAGTGTGCCACCAACCCCTGCCAAGGCAAAATCAATTCCGCCACCTGGCAAGGTGCAGAAGGGGACAGCTTCCAGCAAGGGGAAGGAGCCACAACCACTAGCAAGGCCACCTCAAGGACTCCTGCTGCTAGACCCAAGGTGACACCACCATCTGCCAAGGTGAGGAAGGGACAAAAAACACCAGGCACAGCATTTCAGCCATCCGAGGCTGCAGGTGAAGGCCTGGTGGCTACCAGCAAAACCGCCAGCACTGCCACCTGCACCACGGCCAGCAACGCCAGCAGCCCCGTAGCTAGCACCGCCGCACGCACTGCCACCTGCACCGCCGCCTGCACCACCACAAGCACCACTACTGTCAGCAGCAGCAGCCCCAGTGGACATCCATCCGAGGCTGCAGGAGAAGGGGTGGAGCCTCTCCCCACCACTGGCAGCACCGGCACCTGCACCCCGGCCAGCGTAGCCACCTGCACTGCTGCAAGCACTGCCATAAGCCCCGCCGCAAGCCCTGCCACCTGCACCGCTGACAGTAGCACCACTGCCAGCAGCAGCCCCAGTGGGCAGCCGTCCGAGGGTGCAGGAGAGGGGCTGGAGCCTCCCTCCACCACTAGCAGCACCCCCAGCTGCACTGGCACTACCACCACAGTGCAGACATAGCCGCCGCTGGATGGACTCTAGCCCTGCCTCCATGGACTATCATGCATCCTGGTCACTACAAATCTTGTGGCTCAGACACCCAGGTGAGGGACTGTGAAGTACCACACCCCAAGTGTTGCATCACTGGGCACAGAGCCACCTCCAGAACCATTGGAGAAAGGCATCCACTCACCCTATCCTTGGCAGGATGAAGCACACTGGGCACCAAGCCTCCTCCATAACCAGTGGAGAAAGGCATCCACTCACTCTATCCTTGGCAGGATGAAGCACACTGGGTACCAAGCCCCCTCCAGAACCAGTGGAGAAAGGCATCGACTTGAGAAACTGTGGCTTTACACTCCCGAGGAGCAAGCAGTGGGCAAACCACCCACTTTAGAGACTTGAGAGACTGTGGCTTTGAACTCCCCAGGATGAGACAGTGGGCAAACCACCCACTTGGGAGACTTGAGAGACTGTGGCTTTGAACTCCCCAGGACAAGGCAGTGGGCAAACCATCCACTTGAGAGACTATGGCTTTGAACTCCCCAGGAGCAAGCAGTGGGCAAACAGCCACTTGAGAGATATGAGAGACTGTGGCTTTGAACTCCCCAGGACTAGGCAGTGGACAAACCTCCCACTTGAGAGACTGTGGCTTTGAACTCCCCAGGACCAGGCAGTGGGCAAACCTCCCACTTGAGAGACTTGAGAGACGAGAGACTGTGGCTTTGCACTCCACAGGATCAGGCAGTGGGCAAACCACCCACTTGGGAGACTTGAGAGACTGTGGCCGTGCACTACCCGGGATATCGCTGTGGGCATGGAGCCCCCTCCAGGAGCAGTGGCGTTGTCCCATCTTTGGGCTGAGGTGGCCCCCCTTCCCTGTCCCACTGAGGTGCCTGTGTGTTTTTGACCTGATGCCCCTGCAGTGTTTTCTCCATATTGAGGCAGGAGTCAAGTGTGGGCTTGGCCTATGAGTTTTGGCCCAGTGGCACACAGACATTTTGAGTGGACAATGTACCGCCTTATGTACATATTGTATATATTGTAAATACTGTTTTGGAATTTGTAACGTATATCTGACTATTTCCAATATGACACTCATTTGACTGAATTCCTTTTGTTCTTGCATTCTTCCAGAGGGTTACGGGGTGGATATGTAATGTTGATGCATGTACTTCTGTGTATGGTGTTGGGGGTGGGGGTGTTGCGTGTTGCATATGTGTGTCACTCTCTTTTTCCTCCCCCCTCCCCTGTGTGCTAGGTGCAGTACTCACCGTGGTCGTCGCCACCGCCGTTCGTACTCCTGGTAGATGATAAGACACACCAACATCGGTAACACCTGTAGTTCGGGCACCATGGCGTCCTAGTTCTTTGTTGACAGTCGAGGTGAGTGGTTTCCCTTCTGTGTACTGTTTCCGCTGTGCTTTTGATGGCATTCGTACCACCCGGGAAAAGCTGGAGGATTGGCGGGTTGTAATGTGGTGGGCGGTACATTGACTTACACCTGCCTGTAGGCGGTTACCGCTGCAGTGTTTGTTGCTACCGCCATGGCAGTCGGAGTGTTAAAGTGGCTGTCAGTGTTGGCGGTTTCCGCCCTGGTTGTGATTCAATTTTTTTTACCGCTGGCCTGTTTGCAGTATTACCGCCACTTTAACACCGTCCACCAAGGTTGTAATGAGGCCCTTAGTGTTTAGCGATTTTTACATAGTTGTTGTTATGTAGGTGATGTAACCAACATTTGCATGCATTTAATAACCACTTGATTGTCATACAGGTTACAATGAAAGCAATGGATATATTAGCCTGACCTTAGTGGTGGCTTTAGTTTGCTGCATCAACTCTGCTTTCTTCATTTCAGTATGTTGCAATGTGATCCCGTAGGTGTCTCCCCTCCGCTGCGATACTTTAGTCTCTAGGCTACTGAAGAGGTGGCTCAGTTTTCTCATTTTCAGAATCAGTGTCATCCAAAGTGAAGGATATTCCGCTTCTGGTTGCTATGTTGTGCAACATGGCATATGTTGCCACAATTTTGCAGGCTGTCTTAGGAGCATACTGTTGTGCACCCCTACTCTTGTGAATGTACCAAAATCTTGATTTCAGCATGCCAAATGTTTGCTCAATCACCGCCTTGGTGCGTCTATGAACAATGTTGTAATGCCTTTCATTTTGATTTGATGGGGCCAGGTATGAGGTCAGTATTTAACGCCTTAACTCATACACACTGTCACCTGGGACAAAAAACATAACAGTGAGTATGGCAATACTTGAGATTTGACGGTCACATTTATATGTTTCATTGTGTAGCATTACATTGCCTATTAAATAGCCATCCTCAAAGTCCCCTCTTTCCAGGCATTGGTGTATTCCACTGTGCCTGAAGATGTATGTGTCATTGGTGCTTCCTTGGTATTCTGCCACTATATCTGTAGTTACATTATGTGCATCACATCCAACATGAATATTGAGGGAATGCGTTTTTTTCCTATTCCAAAACAGGTTATCTGTATGGGATGGAGGACAAATAAGAATATGGTGGTCATTATGACATAGGCAGTGACTGTTGAAGTGGCAGTAATACCACCAACAGGCTGGCGGTAATTACCCCCAAATTATGACCATGGCAGTGATACCTCCCATAGACAGCCAATGTACCACACCAACCGCCAGGGCATTAACACCACCGACCACGGCGATAGCCATCAACTGCCTGGCGGAAGACAAGGCACCGCCCACCATATTATAACATAGCAAACCGCCATGATTTCTGGGGCGGTACCAACGAAATTAAAAGCCTGGGAGAAACACTTCACAGACAACAAAAAACTCACCATCAGAGTCACAGAGAAGACCTCCTCCGCCATGGAACCGGAACTTCAATTCTTCTTGTTGCTCTTCTACGCCATGGTCCACCAGGAACACCAACGCCGACAAAGACAATGAGGGTGAGTGTAGCCGCCTAGCACACAAGTGAGGGAGGGAGGAAAAGCAGAGTGACACACACACACAACACTGACCATTCACACACACACACACCATACACACAACCAGCTAAAGAGTTAAACCAATGTCACAGGACCCACGTCTAATTAAAACAAGGGCCACATTGAGGTTTAACTGATACTGTAATATGATGTCAACAGCCACCATATTGTCCATGCGACAACAAAAACAGGCGTCAGTGTCTAGAAAGGGCTAATGGCCAGTCCAAAGTACAAAAGGCCCACATGACCACAGGGCACAGTCCAAACCCCAGCTTGATTCATGATAGTATCCGGAATTTACTGTGCATGGGAATCATGTTGGAAATGGGCAGGCACCTCAGTTGCCTCTGGTGGGGAGTGTAAGGCCACAGTCTCTGAAGTGGAGAACATGCCCACTGGTTCTGCAGGAGGCTCCTTGCCCACTTGTCTCTGGTGGGTGTGTAAGGCCACAGTCTCTGAAGTGGGGAACATGCCCACTGGTTTTGGAGGGGGTTCCTTGCCCAATTCTCTCTGGTGGGGAGTGTAAGGCCACAGTCTCTGAAGTGGGGAACAGGCCCCCTGGTTCTGGAGGTGACTCCTTGCCCAATTCTCTCTGGTGGGTAGCCTACATGCCCTCCGCTGGAGGTGAGGGCTGCTGTGCCTCTGCTAGACATGAGGGCTGCTGTGCCTCTCCTGGAGGCGATGGCTCCTTGCCCACTGCTGGTAGAGGTGTGACCCTGGCTGCCTCTGCTGGAGGTGAGGGCTCCTTGCCCACTGCTGGTGGAGAGGGCCTCTTGCCTCTCTTTGCTGGTGGAGTGGGATACTTCCCTTTCTTGGGTGGTGAAGTGGGATCCTACCCATTCTTGGGTTGTGGAGTGGGATCCTTCCCTTTCGTGGGGGATGGAGTGGAATCCTTCCCTTTCTTGCCTCCATGTCTAGGAGGTGCCTCCACTGTCCCCGTCTCATGTCCCTTGGTTTTCACCACCCTAGTAATCCCTTTCTGAGGCGGAGGTGTGCTCACAGTACGAGTGGCAGACATCACACTCTGGGGCCCCTTTGTGCCGGTAGCTGAAGATTTGATGGGAGCTGTGGCAGACTGTTTGGCTGAGGTGCTGTGCTGGTTCGTGGAGACCCTGCTCTTACGGGCAGGACTGGGGGTGGAGGGGGATGGAAGAGGTAAAGATGGGCAAGGAAAAGCTTCTTAGGGACGTTGGGGTGGGATGTGGGAGGAGGGATGGGAGTAGAGGTTGAGGGAGTGGTTGTCAGAGGTGTACGTTTGCTGGACTTGGGTGCAGGTGCATGGGCAGTGTGCATGTGTAAGGTGGATGGCTGTTGGGAGTCTGAGTGCGTGCAATTGTGTCTCTTAGGAGGGGGGCAGACAGGGTGGGAGAGGACAAAGGGGACACATGGATGAATGTTGTGGAGGTGTCTGCAAGTGAGGTGTGTGTGCTTCTTGATGTGGTGATGGTGATGGTGGTGGTGGCTGTTGATGCAGTGCATGCAGGTGTGAGTGCAGATGTGACTGCCAGGGAGGAGGAGGAGGGGGAGACAGTGAAAGCTGTGGATGTTGTTGTGTGTGCAACTGTCTGTTGTTTGTGTGAGTGCTTGTGGCCTGAAGTGTGCTGCCTGTGTTTGACTGTGCTACTTTTGTCTGATGTTTTGTGTGCATGCTTGTCTGTATGTGTGCATGGGATGGGTTGGGGTTGAGGAGACTAGGACTGGGCAGTGGTAGTTGGAGAAGGGATGGTAGGAACAGGGACACTGGCTGCTAGCAGAGAGGAGGCCAGAGCCTGAACCGATCTCTGTAGGTGCGCCAACCCACTGTGGATGCCCTCCAGGTATGCATTGCATTGTTCCATCTGGGATGCCAGACCCTATATGGAATTCACTATGGTTAACTGCCCTACAGAGATGGATCTCAGGAGGTCAATAGCCTCCTCACTGAGGGCAGCAGAGCTGACTGGGGCAGGGCCTGAGGTGCCTGGGGAGAAGGAGATGCCCACCCTCCTGGGTGAGCGGGCACTACCAACTCTTTGGGGAGCTACTGGGAGGGTAGTGCTGGTACAGGGGATGGTAGCTGTTCCTGTAGCTGAGGTGGTCCCAGAGGTGTCCGCCACCACCAGGGAACTACCATGGGAGGACAAATCAGAGTCAGTGTTGTCACCTCCTGTCTCCACCGTGGTACTCCCCTCGCCCTCTGTCCCAATGGTCCCCTCTGCATCGGTGGACTCTGCCTCCTAGGTCCTGTGGGATGCAGCTCCCTCAGTCGCTGGTGTCCCTGCTCCTCTGCCAGATGCTGCTAATGCACACATGGACAGGGTGAAAGAGGAAAATAGGAGGAGTGTAGGAAAGTACCATCTTGCCTGGCATGTTACCCCCATTTTTTCATATATGTCAGTTTGTTTTTGCCTGTCTCACTGGGATCCTGCAAGCCAGGACCCCAGTGCTCATAGTTGTGGCCTGAATGTGTGTACCTGTGTAGTGACTAACTGTGTCACTGAGGCTTTGTTAATCAGAACCTCAGTGTTTATGGTCTCTCTGCCTTTAAATTTGTCACTATAGGCTAGTGACCACGTTTACCAATTCTGATTGGCACACTGGAACACCCTTATAATTCCCTCGTATATGGTACCTAAGTACCCAGGGTATTGGGGTTCCAGGAGATCACTTTGGGCTGCAGCATTTCTTTTGCCACCCATAGGGAGCTCAGACAAACCTTTACACAGGACTGCCACTGCAGCCTGTGTGAAATAATGCACACGTTATTTCACAGCCATTTTCACTGCACTTAAGTAAGTTAGAAGTCACCTATATGTCTAAGCTTCACTTGCTGAAGGTTAGGTGCAAAGTGACTAAGTGTGAGGGCACCCTTGCACTAGCAAAGGTGCCCCACATAGTTCAGGGCCATTTCCCTGGACTTTGTGTGTACTACATATAGGTCAATACCTAAATGTAGCTTCACAATGGTAACTCCAAATATGGCCAAAGATCATGGAATTGTCCCCTCATGCCAAATCTGGTATTGGGGTGTCAATTCCATGCATCCCCGGGGCTCCACTATGGACCCCTGGTACTGCCAAACCAGCTCTCTGGAGTTTTCTATGCAGCTACCGCTGCTGCCACCCCACAGACGGGGTTCTGCCCTCCTGGGGTCTGGGCAGCCCAGTCCCAGGAAGGCAGAACAAAGAATTTCCTCTGAGAGAGGGTGTTACACCCTCTCCCTTTGGAAATAGGTATTAAAGGCTGGGCAGGGGCAGCCTCTCCCTGCCTCTGGAAATGCTTTGAAGGGCACAGATGGTGTCCTCCTTGCATAAGCCAGTCTACACCGGTTTAGTAAACCGCCAGTCCCTGCACTGGTGCGAAACTGGACAAAGGAAAGCAGAGTGACCACTCCCCTGTCCATCACCACCCCAGGGGTGGTGCCCAGAACTCCAGTGTGTCCCAGACCTCTGCCATCTTGAATCCAGAGGTGTTAGGGCACAATGGAGGCCTCTGAGTGGCCAGTGCCAGCAGGTGACGTCAGAGACCCCTCCTGATAGGTGCTTACCTGACTAGGTGGCCAATTCTCTTCTGAGGGCTATTTAGGGTCTCCTCAGTGGGCTTTTCCTCAGATAATGACTGGCAAGAATTCACCAGAGTTCCTCTGCACCTCTCTCTTTGATTTCTGCCAAGGATCGACAGCTGACTGCTCCAGGACGCATGTAAAACTGCAACAAAGAAGCAAGAAGACTACTAGTGACATTGTAGCGCCTAATCCTGCCGGCTTTCTCGTCTGTTTCCTGGTGGTGCATGCTTTGGGGGCTGCCTGCCTTCATCCTGCACTGGAAGCCAAGACAAAATCTCCAGTGGATTGACGGAATCTTCCCCCTGCTTCAGCAGGCACCAAACTTCAGCGTCACCAGTACTCTGGGACTCCTCTCATCCTGACGAGCGTGGCCCCTGGAACACAGGTAGTGCACCCAAGTGACCCAGACTGTCCAGTGGTCCAACTGTTCAAATTTGGAGGAGGTAGGTCCTTGCCTTACCTCTCCAGACAGTAATCCCGTGCAGCACACGAACTGCAGCTACAAAAGCTGCTGTGCACACATCCATGAAATCCTGCATGTATAGCCAAGCCTAGGTCCCCAGCACTCTACCCTGCGATTCTCAGCTCCCTGAGTTGATCTCCGGTGTATGTTGTCTGTGGTGTTGGTGCTGTAATTGACCCAGTGCTCCCTTTCTCCCCCCTGTAGGAGGCTGGTGTGGCTTATAGTGGGTACCAATGGTACTTACACCTTGTGCCAGGTCCAGTTATCCCTTATTAGTAGATTAGTAGTGTTTTAGCAGCTAGGCTTATAGAGGTAGCTATAGCAGAGAGCAGTTTAGGCTGAACTAGGAGACATGCAAAGCTCCTACTATACCACTTATATCATATAGCACTATATCCTAAGAATCACAACACTCAGAGTTACTAAAAATAAAGGTACTTTATTTTAGTGACAATGTGCCAAAAATAGCTCAGAGGATATACTCAAAATATACACACAAACCAAAATCAGGTAAGTAAATAGTTAGAAAAGTAGTGCAAACACTGTAGAATACAATAGGATGCAATAGGCCTAGGGACAACACAAACCATATACTAAGAAAGTGGAATGCGAACCACTTAGGGACCCCAGGCCTATTGTAGTGTGTAGAGGGTCGCTGGGTGTGTAAGAAAACACTAAGGGTGTCCAAGATACCCCACCCCAAGACCCTGAAAAGTAGGAGTAAAGTGACCCTACTTCTTCAGAAAAACACTAAAGTTGTGATAGGAGATTCTGCAAAGACCACAACTGACTGCAAAGCACTGAAGACGGATTCCTGGACCTGAGGACCTGCAAAGGAAGGGGACCAAGTCGAAGAGTCACAAAAGTGTCCTCGGGGGAGCAGGAGCCCACTAAACCCCGGTTGAAGGTGCAAAATGGCTGCCTCTGGGTGGAAGAAGCTGAAGATTCTGCAACAACGGAAGATGCCAGGAACTTCTCCTTTGCACAGAAGATGTCCCAGGGCGTGTTGGAGGATGCAGAGTTGTTTTCATGCAGAAAGACTGCAAATAAGCCTTGCTAGCTGCAAAGGTCGCGGTTGAAGAAAATGGGTGCTGCCCGGGCCCAGAAAGGACCAGGAGGTCGCCCTTTGGAGGAGGAGACAGACGAGGCGCTCAGCAAAGCAGAAAGCCCATGCAGAAGCAGGCAGCACCTGCAGAAGTACTTGATCACGGGTTCAAGAAAACTGAGCATGGCAGTCATCTCAACACTACAAAGGAGGGTCCCACGAAGCCAGTGGTCAACTCAGCGAGTTGAGCAATGCAGGACGGGGTACTGGGGACCTGGGATGTGCTGTGCATGAAGGATTCCTTGCAAAAGTGCACAGAAGCCCTAGCAACAGCAGTTCATACAGTACACAGGATTACTGTCTGCGTGGGGATGCAAGGACTTACCTCCACCAAATTTGGACAGATGGACCACTGGACTGTTGGGGTCACTTGGATCAAGCGCCTGTGTTCCAGGGATAATGCTTGTCATGATGAGAGGGGACCCAGAGGACCAGTGAAGCAGAAGTTTGGTGCCTGCGTTAGCAGGGGGAAGATTCCGTCGACCCACGGGAGATTTCTTCTTGGCTTCCAGTGCAGGGTGAAGGCAGACAGCCCCCAGAGCATGTACCACCAGGAAACAGTTGAGAAAGCCAGCAGGATTAGGGGCTACAATGTCACTGGTAGTCTTCATGCTACTTTGTTGCAGTTTTGCAGGCGTCCTGGAGCAGTCAGCGGTCGATCCTTGGCAGAAGTCAAAGAGAGAGATGCAGATGAACTCTGGTGAATTCTTGCAAGTCGTTATCTGGAGAGAAGCCCACAGGAGAGACCCTAAATAACCCTCAGAGGAGGATTGGCCACCTAGCCAGGTAAGCACCTATCAGGAGGGGTCTCTGATGTCACCTGCTGGCACTGGCCACTCAGAGGCCTCCATTGTACCCTCACACCTCTGGATTCAAGATAGCAGAGGTCTGGGACACACTGGAGGAGCTCTGGGCCCCACCCTTGGGGTGGTGATGGACAGGGGAGTGGTCACTCCCCTTTCCTTTGTCCAGTTTCGCGCCAGAGCAGGGGCTGGGGGATCCCTGACCTGGTGTAGACTGGCTTGTGCAAGGAGGGCACCATCTGTGCCCTTCAAAGCATTTCCAGAGGCTGGAAGAGGCTACTCCTCCCCAGCCCTTACCACCTATTTCCAAAGGGAGAGGGTGTAACACCCTCTCTCAGAGGAAATTCTTTGTTCTGCCTTCCTGGGACTGGGTTGCCCAGACTCCAGGAGGGCATAAGCCTGTCTGTGGGTTGGCAGCAGTGGTAGCTGCAGTGAAAACCCCAGAGAGCTAGTTTGGCAGTACCCGGGGTCCATGCTGGAGCCCCGGGGATGCATGGGATTGGCACCCCAATACCAGATTTGGCATGGGGGACAATTCCATGATCCTAGACATGTTACATGACCATATTCAGAGTTACCATTGTGAAGCTACATAAAGGTATTGACCTATATGTAGTGCACATGTGTAATGTTGTCCCCGCAGTCACAAAGTCCGGGGAGATTGCCCTGAACTATGTGGGGGCACCTTGGCTAGTTCCAGGGTGCCCTCACACTTAGTAACTTTGCACCTAACCTTCACTAAGTGAGGGTTAGACATATAGGTGACGTGTAAATTACTTAAGTGCAGAGTAAAATGGCTATGAAATAACATGGACGTTATTTCACTCAGGCTGCAGTGGCAGTCCTGTGTAATAATTGCCTGAGCTCCCTATGGGTGGCAAAAGAAATGCTGCAGCCCTTAGGGATCTCCTGGAACCACAATACCCTGGGTACCCAGTGTGCCAATCAGAATTGTTCAAAATGGTCACTAGTCTGCAGTGACAATTTTAAAGACAGAGAGAGCATAAGCACTGAGGTTGTGGTTAGCAGAGCCTCAGTGACACAGTTAGGCACCACACAGGGAACACATTCAGGCCACAGATATGAGCACTGGGGTCCTGGCTAGCAGGATCCCAGTGAGACAGGGAAAAACAAACTGACATACAAGTACAAAAATGGGGGTAACATGCCAGGCAAGATGGTACTTTCCTACACTGACCTGCAGAGGTAATACAGACAGAAAGACACCATTAAACATACAATCCAGCCTGTGACACATATGGCCCACAAATGCCATTTCCATCCCCATTGGCACACACATCACCCGGCGCCCCCATGTACACTACCACCAGACATCCCCTTCCCAAATGACATGCTGCTAGCACACACATCTCCATGCAACCTTGTCACATGCATCGTGCCCATGTTGTAACCACTTGTTGGTCTGGAGACCCATACAGCTGTTCATACAGGGTAGGATCCCATCCATCAGGTGCTCCAACTCCTCCGAAGTGAAGGCAGGGGCTCTTTCCCCCGTCACATGGGCCATGGCAGGATCCAGACACAGGTCACAGCAACACATGAATTGTATGAGTTGTCCTGTGGAAAGTCAGGAATCGAGTGAGGTTTTAGACAGAAAATGGTCGTCGTGTCCGCAGTGGTGTACCCCGTCACCGCCACCGGTGATCCCCATTGGCCACTGTACTCCATAGAGCCCCATAGGGCCCCATTTTAGCCAATGAGGAATAGCACGGGGTGCAAGACCGCCTTCTGCCATGACGCCCAATGCCGGCAGAGTTACCTCACTTCCACCTGTCACTACATACAGGACAGGCGGTCGCCATTTTATGGTGGTGGACAACCTTCAGAAAACTGAGAACTGTGTCTTTGCTGTAAATTGCACATACATTGCCATTCACACTGTCCCATCACATGAATGCTCTATGTACACTGAGGTGGAGGTTCCATTATTCAATTTGTGACACCCTACTCACTCTTGTGTCCCTTAGATATCTACCACTGAGGAAGAATAGGAGGAGAAGACTACCCCCATGTACAGATCCCTTGTAGACTTGGCTACACTTGAGGACAGGCACATAGGCCCTCATTACAACCCTGGCAGTAAATGCTGCCTACCGCCGTGCTGACAGCCGCCAACATACCGTGACCGCAGCGGTATTCTGCTACGGGTATTATGACCCACAGAGAGAAATCCACCACTATACAGACACCCACACAAGTCCGCCAGACCAAAGGTGAGTGATAAACTGGCAGTACCAAAACCCACACCGTTACGCCAACAGGAATACGCCCACAGCACCCCACCCCCTGCTGAAGGAGAACCACCCTGCAAACAGTCCCTGCGATCCAGGCAGAAGCCAGAGAACATTGCCAAGACCCCCGCCAGGAAATAGGACTCTCCTGATTGTCACCCTTCTGTCCCACTTCTCACCCTGTCCACCTTGAACTGCCATTATGCCCCTTCCTATGCCCCATTGGACAATGCACCTGTGATACCAAGAGATTGGACTCTAACTGGACATTCCTCCACCATCATCCCAGCCCATTTCACATCCCCCTCTACATATTAGCACTTAAAGAAACACCCTTGGGACAAATACAAATCTGGAGTCTGTGAAATGATTCAAACATGCTGTAACCGGGCATCTATCGGCACGGTTACTCTCAGGCAGCCGGAGCCGTCAACACCATACCCCCGGGGCACTCCAGAGAGACTGGCGGGAGTGACTTCAGACACTGAAGGCGTTGAGATCCACCTTGAAATTGAAGACGGACTCCCGAGAGTGTCGTCAAGGAAGCAGGAAGGAACCCTGCCGTTCAGGACCGAGAGAGATAAGACGTCGGTAACCGGAGGAGTCCACGAAACACGCAAACCGATACCAAAGGAGCCAGAGGAAGGAGAAGATCTCTCTCAGCCATCGGAGAACACCGAGGAGAAACAAGGACACCGTGAAGGGGCCCACCACATCCCCGGAGGGGCGTGGCATTCACAGGTACGATCGTACCTAAGCCTTGCTTGGATGCCGGCATGCTTACAGGGTGGGAGGAAGAGTGAGGGAACTACAGGGAGGAGTGGGGAAAGGTGCTGCAGAGCAGGAGAAGTCTGTTAAGTATAAGACCACTAATCCCACTGTGAATAAACCCTCTCCCAACCAGAGAAAGACATTAAAGAGGAGAGAAAAGAGAGAAAGTTCACTGGAAGGTGAATTGCACGAGAAAGTAAAATACCCAACCACACCCTGCACAACCCCATCCTCCCACCACCCCTATTAACCCTAATAAACCACATATCCTTACCTCTACACTTACCTGTTGTTCTGTTCTTTCTGTTTTGGGGTACCCGATCTGGCGTCACAGGGAGAAGCCCTGACCTTACTCCACCAAGGTACCGACTGGTTTTGAGACATCTACCCGGACCCCTACAAGAAAGAAAAAGAACCCGGATGAACACAGTAGCAAGCCACCTAGGACCCTAAAACAAAGAGAGGCAAAGACACTTTGAACCTACCAATAAAGCACTTATCCAATCCAAAACCGGGGCCTATTGTATTATTCCAATAAATCCCTCCCCTATAGACTAAGAACCCATTACAGTGGTGTCAGAAGTGGGATTTTATTGGAATAGGCGCCCAGGAACGGATAGAGACCATGGAAGGTACCCCCACCATAGCGGACATGATGGAGCAATTGGCTGAAGGGCAGAGGCACCTTCAGATCATGTGGGAAGAACAACAGAAGGAGGCTAAGGTTGAAAGAGAAGCCCAACAAAGTGCTCTTAAAAGTCAGGCCACTATCATGGCCAATAATCAGTTGGTACATGAAAACGCCCTAAAATCCTTAACAGACACCATCGCAGCCACCCGAGTACTTCCAAATGTACCAAGCTCAGTGTTACAAAGGTACCAGGATGGCGAAGATCCGGACGCCTTTTTGACAAACTTTGAGCGAGTCGCCACTTCAGCTACCTGGCCTCAAGATAGGTGGGGTGAGTATATTGCCCCATTGTTAACCGGAACCCTCCAAGCAGCCTATCAGGCGGTTAACCCGGGAGGTACGACGCTCTACCAAGATATTAAAAAGAGCATCCTGGAGAGGGTAGGGTTCGACACGGAACATTATAGGGTCGGTTTAGGAAAGCCAAGTGGGGACCGTCCGAGAATCCAAGAGCCTTGTATTTTAGGGTAAAAGATATGGGTCTCAAATGGCTGGGACCCATAGGGACTAATAGGGAAGATATTATTGAGGGCATCCTACTGGAACAATATCTAGAGGCTCTACCCGTCACTACCTGCAATTGGATAAAACAACATCTGAGTCCCGGCACGAATACTACTATCGAGTTGGCCTGTGCTTTCCACCGATCCCTTGAATTTAAGGCACCCCTCCATCGTACCACCCCTACCCCAGCGTGACAAAACCTAGGACAGATTCCCCCCCTGGGAAGAAGAACGGTCGAAGATCCTGTAAAACCCAGAGGGGTCGAGAGACCGGTTTTTCAACAACCCCAATGTTAAAGTTGTGGGGAGTGGGGCCACATAGCCAGGGTATGTCCCCTTAAAATCGAGAAACCAGAACCTATGTAGATAGGTATCACTAGAGGATGGGTTTTCTTTACAGGGGGAAAAGATACCCATTATAAGAAAGAGCTATTGATCAATGGGAGACTAACCATGGCACTTATCGACTCGGGATGTAGCCAGTCAGTAATCAGGGCTGACTTAATAGATTGCCATACCCTTACTCCTCGGATTACAGTTTCCATTTGTTGTATCTATGGCGAAACCAGGGAATACCCCATGACTTGGGCAGCCCTTTCTTGGGAAGGAAAAGAAACCCCCATAAGAATGGGAGTAGTAGAACGGTTGGTTGAAGAAGCTATAATCGGAACGGATTATAAGGACTTTGCGGTCCTTTTGGATAGTACCAGGAATAAGGAGGATACGAGTTCCTGGTGGAAGAATGCCCCTTTTTCCAACACGCAAATACACCCTCAGGCTATCCGTTATAAACCTACTAGAAAAGAGAAACGGAAAACAAAGAGAATCTATGGACAAAAGAACACAGATTATAATCGGGTAATTACACAAGTCCACACCCTCAATAGTCTTCCCCCCTTCCGTACGTGCCAAAGAGAGGATCCTAGTCTACTTAATGCCTGGAGAACCGCCCGACCCCGAACCCCTTAAGAGAAGGGTCCTTCTTTTTCCATAATCAAAAAACTACTTTATAGAATCACTAACGTTAACAGGCAGGAAAAGAAACAACTATTGGTTCCCGAGCCCTATAGACAGCAAGTGTTACATCTGGCCCATAGTCAACCTGGGGGCGGTCACTATGGAAGGGAGAAAACAGAAGAATATCTGTTAAGGAAGTTCTATTGGCCGGGGGTATTTTCCCAGATCAGGAAATTTTGTCAACAATGTCCTAAATGTCAGTTCGTTGATCCTGGGCCAAAGAAGAAAGTCCCCTTACAGCCCCTTCCCATTATTGACATACCCTTTTCACGGATAGGGATGGACATCATAGGACCTCTTATAGCTTCCTCAAAGGGCTATCAATATATATTAGTACTAGTAGACTATGCCACGCGGTATCCCGAAGCCATCCTGCTCACCAGTATTAACACCAAAAGCATTGCTAATGCCATGATAGGGTACTTTTCCTGAATAGGCTTTCCCAGAGAAATTCTAACAGATCAAGGCACACAGTTCATGTCCAATCTAATGGCTCAGATCTGTCAACTTCAGGGAATTAAATAAATAAGGACTGCGGTTTATCACCCTAAAACCGATGGTTTGGTGGAGAGATACAACCGCACCCTGAAAACCCTTTTAAGAAAATCGGTTTCAGAGTCAGGGAAAGACTGGGATAGGAGGTTGCCATTAGTACTATATGCCATTCGTACCCATGAGCAAGCATCCACAGGACACAGTCCTTTTGAATTAGTGTTCGGACGGCAGCCCCGAACATTATTAGACATGGCTGCGGAACTCTGGGAAGAGGAGGAGGGTGGAGAGAAATCCCTTTTAGAATATACCAGCGATTTAAAATCCCGATTACAATCAGTATGGGAGGATGTAAGGGAAAATATGGAACAAGCCCAAAATAAACAAAAACAGTATTATGATAGATGTACTCGAATGAGAACTTTAAATAAAGGGGAAAAGGTGTTAGTTCTCCTACCTAGTTCCGATAACAAACTATTGGCAAAATGGCAGGGGCCGTATGAGGTGGTAGGTATAGTAACCCCAGTTACCTATAACATCCAACTGACTGGTACTCCCAAACGCACCCAGATATTCCACATAACTCTGTTAAAAAAATGGGAAGAGCCCACAGATGCTCCAGTAACTGGATGTTTGGTCAATACGGTTAAGAAGCTAGAGATAGGGTGGTGTCCTACCGACCGACATTCCAAAACTGAAGAACCACAAAGAAGTACAGATCTCACGTCAAAGCAGAGTAGCCAGTTAACCCAAATACTCAACAGCCGGGTAAAACCACTTTAGTACAGCACCAGATTTGAACCCAAACAGGTAAAATAGTCAGACTAAGACCCTATCGTATTCCCGAGGCCCAAAAAGTCCTAGTAGAAAAAGAAATAGAGAAAATGTTAGACATGGATATTATAGAGCCCTCAAAAAGCCCCTGGTGTTCCCCGGTGGTGTTAGTCCCCAAACCGGATGGGTCCATACGCTTCTGTATTGACTTCAGACAGGTCAATGCAGTGTCTCAATTTGATACCTACCCACTTCCCCGGGTAGACAAACTCATAGAAAGATTAGGGAAAGCCAAGTATATGTCCACGCTTGATTTGACAAAAGGGTAGTGGCAGATTCCCTTAGCAGCAGAGGATAAGGAAAAAATTGCCTTCTCTACCCCCTCTGGCCTATATCATTTTAATGGTCTCCCTTTTGGGTTGCATGGGGCTCCAGCCACCTTCCAGCGTCTTATAGACACAATATTACAACCTCATTCCAGATACGTGGCTGCCTATCTGGATGATATCGTTATTTATAGCGAAACCTGGGATGATCACTTATGCCATTTACATGAGATATTTACTGTCTTACACCAGGCGGGTCTTACAGCCAATCCCACCAAAAGCCACCTTGCCTTTCAGGAAATCTCTTACTTGGGGTATCACATTGGAGGAGGTATCATTAAACCACAGATGAACAAAGTAGAGGCCATTACTCACATAAAGGCCCCTACCTCAAAAAGGGAGGTGCGTTCTTTTTTAGGCCTAGTTGGTTACTATAGGAGGTTTATACCGCATTATTCCACCTTGGCGGCACCCCTGACAGACCTCCTGAAGAAAGGACAGTCCAAAAATATTATGAGTCTCACCCCTGCCCAAACCCATAGTTACCAAACGTTACAGAGATGTCTTACTACACAACCGGTTTTGAGCTGTCCAGATTTTAATCTTCCATTTCACTTGAAGACTGATGCCTCAGAGGTAGGGCTGGGGGTGGGTCTGTTTCAAAAAGGATAATGAGAACATAAGCCACACTGTGGTCTATATAAGTCGCAAACTTTTCCCCAGAGAACAGAGATATCCTATAATAGAAAGGGAGTGCCTGGCCATCAAGTGGGCAATTGAAAGCCTACAGTATTACGTCCTAGGTCAGTCCTTCTTACTGTATACTGACCACGCTCCTCTTACCTGGCTCTCAAGACACAAAGATACCAACGTCCATATTTTGAGATGGTTTATGGAACTTCAACCTTTTTCCTTCCAGGTGTGCCACCTTCCTGGGGAACTTATGGGTCAGACCCGACTATTTGTCCCGTCATCCGGCCTCTCTGGGGCTCGAACAGCCCCATCCATGGGAGGGGTCTTGTAACCGAGCGTCTATCGCCACGGTTACTCTCAGGCAGCCGGAGCCGTCAACACCATACCCCCGGGGCACTCCAGAGACACTGGAGGGAGTGACGTCAGACGCTGAAGGCGTTGAGATCTGCCTTGAAATTGAAGACTGACTCCCGAGAGCTTCGTCAAGGAAGCAGGAAGGAACCCTGCCGTTCAGGACCGAGAGAGAGAAGACGTCGGTAACCGGAGGAGTCCACGAAACGCGCAAACCGATACCAAAGGAGCCAGAGGAAGAAGAAGATCTCTCCCAGCCGTCGGAAAACACCGAGGAGAAACCAGGACACCGTGAAGGGGCCGGCCACGTCCCCGGAGGGGCGTGGCATTCACAGGTACGATCGTACCTAAGCCTTTCTTGGGTGCCAGCATGTTTACAGGGTGGGAGGAAGAGTGAGGGAACCACAGGGAGGAGTGAGCAAAGGTGCTGCAGAGCAGGAGAAGTCTGTTAAGTATAAGACCACTAATCCCACTGTGAATAAACCTTCTCCCAACCAGAGAAAGACATTAAAGAGGAGAGAAAAGAGAGAAAGTTCACGGGAAGGTGAATTGCACGAGAAAGTAAAATACCCAACCACACCCTGCACAACCCCACCCTCCCACCACCCCTATTAACCCTAATAAACCACATATACTAATCTCTACACTTACCTGTTGTTCCGTTCTTTCTGTTTTGGGGTATCCGATCCGGCGTCACGGTAGAGAAGCGCTGACCTTACTCCACCAAGGGACCGACTCGTTTTGAGACATCTACCCGGACCCCTACAAGAAAGAAAAACAACCCGGATGAACACAGTAGCAAGCCACCTAGGACCCTAAAACAAAGAGAGGCAAAGACACTTTGAACCTACCAATAAAGCACTTATCCAATCCAAAACAGGGGCCTGTTGTATTATTCCAATAAATCCCTCCCCTATAGACTAATAACCCATTACACATGCATTAGTACAACATTATCAACGCATAGCTAGTCATATGTACAGTTACATTTTCATTGGAATGACCTTTAGTGGGCAGCAGTAAACACACCAGGAGCCAGAGTGGGCCACAGAGATCTGAAAATAGAGATGCCAAAGGTTACAGTAAGTGGCCATAGACATAGGGAAATCAGGCTGCCATGTACAACGTCCAACAGAAAACTGAAATGTAAAGTGAAGTTACAGTTTCTTACCTGTGTGTCACTGAAATTACTGCTGTGTTATATTACTTCTATTGTCCACATCTTCTTCCTCTGCCTCCTCTTCCTCACTGTCCACAGGCTCCACCGCTGCCAAAAGACCATATCCAGGCTCATCCCCATGCAGAAAAGGCACCTGGCTTCTCAAGGCCAGGTTGTGCAACATCCAAAAAGCAACGATAATCTGGTATACCTTCTTGGGTGACAAGTACAGGGATCCACCGGTCAGATGGAGGCATCTGAATCTGGCCTTCAGGAGGCCGAATGTTCTTTCTATTATCTGCCTTGTTCGCCCATGTGCCTCACTGTAACATTCCTCTGCCCTTGTCCTGGCATTCCTCACTGGGGTCAGTAGCCACAAGAGGTTGGGGTAACCAGAGTTACCTGCAAATATCAAGGGACAACTGTTAGACACACACTAACCCTTAGGGACAACCCCATACCCAGAGACCTACTTATACTGGGTGGGGACCTTGGGCTCACCTATTAGCCACACTCGGTGCCTCTGGAGTTGGCCCATTACATATGGGATGCTGCTATTCCTCAAGATAAAGGCGTCATGCAGAGACCCAGGATACTTGGCATTCACATGGGAGGTGTACTGGTCCGCCAAACACATCATCTCACATTCTTAGAGTGATACCTTTTTCTATTCCTGAAAACTTGTTCATTTCTCCGGGGGGGAGGGGGACAAATGCCACATGTGTACCATCAATGGCACCAATGATGTTAGGGATATGTCCCAGGTTATAAAAGTCAGCTTTCACTGTGGCCAAATCCTCCACCTGGGGGAATACGATGTAGCTGCGCATGTGTTTCAGCAGGTCTGACAACACTCTGGTCAACACTTTTGAGAACATTGGCTGAGACATCCCTGATGCCATGTCCATTGTAATTTGGAAAGAACAACTTGCCAGGAAATCAAGTACTGACAGGACCTGCACTGGAGGGGGGATAACTGTGGGCTGGCGGATAGCTGACATCAGGTCTGGCTCCAATTGGGCACACAGTTCTTGGACTGTGGCCCGATCAAGTCTGTATGTTATGATAATGTGTCTGTCCTCCGTTGTCGCAAGGTCCACCAGGGGTCTGTACACCGGAGGATGTCGCCATTTCATATTCAGCCTCAGCAGTTGAAACATATGGAAGAAAACTGTGATCAGTAGGTCACATTCACACATTTATTGCACTAATGATGCATTTTTTCCTTTACAGAACCAGTATGTGAATCCGAAAATCAGTTGGTGTGCCAATGTCTGCTATAACACAGTTAGGTGCCATGCCTTGTGCCCCCCTGAAATGGCGGCTGCCTGACCTGTGAGGAGGGAGAAGTGGAAATTAGGTAATTCCGCTGGCGTTGTGCGCCGTTGCGGTAGGCGGTCAAAGACCGCCGCGCAACTTCGCATTGGTTATCATTGGGCCCTAAGGGTTCCAGGAGCCAATGGAGATGTACGCCGGTGGTGACGGTACGCACCGCTGTGGATGTGACTGCCATTTTCTATCTGTTCACTCACTTGCTACCTGACCTTCATCAGGAGAGGACCTACACTGCAAGTGTAGCTGTGACCTGTGTCTGGAAGCGACAATGGTTCATGTGTCTGAGGAAAGGGCCCCTGCCTTCACTGCGAGGGAGTTGGAGAAACTGGTGGATGGGGTCCTACCCCAGTACACGTTACTAAACGGTCCTCCAGACAAGCAGGTGAGTACACAGTGAGCATGATGCGTGGGCCATGAATGTAGGGATTGCTGTGTGTGTAAGCCACATGTGGGGGGGCAGAGGCGTCCTGGCCAGAGTGCTGCCTGTATGGTGGTCAACGTATGTGCAGCAGGGGATGGGAGGGATGTGGTGGGCCATGAGTGTGACGGTCCAGACGGTTGACTAATTCCCTTTTCTGCTATCTTTTCCATGCGTCATGGAGTGATCTGATACGTTATTTGGGAGAAGATACACACCTATACGGAAATTTAATTAAATGAACAATAAATGCGGCACCTACGGGAAATATCTGGAATAATTAACTGTTGAATAAACAAATAGATTCAGTTGTTTGGCAAGTGTAAATCCGGAACAAAGGAGGTGACCAGAAGATTTTATAAGATAGGGGACTCCCATCAGTTAGTCCTGAAGAAGACCCATTGTGGAGCAGTGAATCGGCCCAAGATATAAACAGGTCGAAACGTTGACGTACATATTTCAGTCTGGGTTGGTTACTGCATAGGATATTAACAAAGGATGCAAGAAAGAGACCTAGATTTCTAGATAACTCGAGACTGACTCAATACAGTGAAAGAATGACCAACCACCTGCCTTATATTTCTAATTAGTTTTTGGATTATTGGGATATTGATTACTCCTTTTTTCTTCTATTGTTAATCACGAGCACCTTTTCTTTACACTGGTTTGTCCTTCACTTTTGATATTGGGATGGCTTTTTCCTACAGAATGATTATATAAATAGGATTTTAATGTTTATATGTGAATGAATAAAAGATTTATTTTTACTTATTTTTCCTATACTGTTTACAATATGTGTAAATAACTCTTGTTCTCCTTTGGGGCATTGTCGTCTTTGATACTCCATCTTTTCCATGCAGGTCAGTGCCCACCAGAAAAAGGTTATTTGGCGTGTCATCGTCAAGGAGGTGCGGACCCTGGGGGTCTTTGACAGGCAGAGCACCCACTTCCGCAAACAGTGGGAGGACCTGCACCTCTGGGTAAAGAAGACCGCGGAGGCCCAGCTGAGGAACGCCTCCCAACGAGGAAGGGGTGCCTGTCTCATCATGACCCCCCCTGATGTTTCGCATCCTGGCAGTGGCCTATCCTGAGTTGGATGGGCACTTGAAGGCATCACAGCACAGCAGCCACAAGGGGGTGAGTACAGATTCTGAATCCTGACTTTGCGCCCATTAAAGTTTACCTGGGTGGGGGATGTGGGCTGTGGGTGCCCCTAGGCCAGGGCAAAGAAGGCAGAGTAGGTCCCTTGTTGGGCAGGCTCTGGAGTACTCCATCCCCAATGGTGTTAGTGGGCATCTACTACTGGGCATGGTCCTGTGGGTTTCAGGTGTGCAGCTGATTGGCGGTAGGCATTGTACCCCATGGGATGGTGACTATCTTAGTAACTGGAAGTGCATGGCCTAGTGCATAGGGCTGCTCCCTGTGTGTTGTGTACTCCAACGGTGGTGGTGTTGCTGGGATTGACCAAGTGTATCCTCTGTCTCTCCGCCCTCTTTTTGTTTTGTCATCGTGTCCTTGTGTGAATTAGCATCATCTGGCGGAGGGGCAGAGGCACCGGTGACGAAGGGAGCTGCATCCCACATGGGCCTAGAGGCCGAATCCACCGATGGTGAGGGCACCAGTGGGATGGAGGGCGAGAGTAGCACCACAACGGGGACAGGAGGGGACACCACAGTCAGTGACTCCTCCTCCGATGGATGCTCCCTGATGGTGGCGGACACCTCTGTGCCCACCCCAACAACAGGTACAGCTGCCACCCCCCTACCAGCACTGCCCTCCCAGCAGCCCCTCAACATGTTTCCCGTGCCGGCTCACCTAGGAGGATGGGCATCTCCTTCGCCCCTGGCACCTGAGACACTGCCCCAGTTAGCCCTGCTGCCCTCAGTGAGGAGGCTATTGACCTCCTGAGATCCCTCACTGTTGGGCAGTCAACCATTCTGAATGCCATCCAGGGTGTCGAGAGGCATTTGCAACAAACAAATGCATACCTGGAGGGCATTCACTCTGGCGTGGCGGCCCAACAGAGAGCATTTCAGGCTCTGGCCTCAGCACTGATGGCAGCCCTTGTCCCTGTCTCTAGCCTCCCCCTCCAACTTCCTCTACTCAGTCCCAATCCCCTCAACCCCAACCTGTCCCAAGCACACCTTCAGACCAGCATTCACCCAAATCATCACACAAAAGTGGCTCAGGCAAACACAAGCACCACATTTCGTCTCACAGGCACTCACACAAGCACCATCCCCATGCAGACACACCAACATCCACCATGCCTTCACTGTGTCCCCCTCCTCCTCGTCATCCACCTCCCTCCCAGTAGCATCTCCACTCACACCTGTATGCACTACATCTTTATCCACTACCTCCATCACCAGCACGCCCATCACAACACACCCCTCACTGGCAGTCACCACCCCCACATCCATGCACACGTCCCCTGTTTTGTCTCCCAGTGTGTCTGTGACCCCTCCTCCCAAAGTACACAAACGCAAGCACCTACCCACCCGCCAGCCATCCACCTCACAACAGCATCCAGCCCATGCACCTGTACCCAAACACAGCAGACAGACACCTCCTACAACCACTCCCTCTTCCTCCACTACCAAACCCTCTCCCTCT
This sequence comes from Pleurodeles waltl, assembly GCF_031143425.1. Classification (NCBI taxonomy): domain Eukaryota; kingdom Metazoa; phylum Chordata; class Amphibia; order Caudata; family Salamandridae; genus Pleurodeles; species Pleurodeles waltl. The sequence continues at coordinate 259,791,895 of NC_090451.1, read as the reverse complement.
TCCCACCCCAGTGTCTCTAAGAAGCTTTTCCTGGCAAACATTGACCTCTTCCCAACCCCTCCCCACTGTCCTTCCCCTTGGGCCAGGGTGTCCAGAACCCAGCCCAGCACCTCAACCACCAAGTCGACGTCCGCTGTGGTTCCTGCAGCTAACAGAGGCGCAAAGGGGGCACCAGTCAGCCCAGCCAGTGTGACACCAACACCTGCCAAGGACAAAACAATTCCGCCACCTACCAAGGTGAAGAGGGGGACAGCATGCAGCAAGGGGAAGGAGCACCAACCACCCAGCAAGGCCACCTCAAAGACTCCAGCTGCCAGACCCAAGGTGACACCACCATCTGCCAAGGTGAGGAAGGGGCAGAAAAAAACAGGTAAGGCACTTGAGCCGTCGGAGGCTGCAGGTGAAGGCCTGGTGGCTACCAGCACAACCCCCAACACCTCCACCTGCACCGTGGCCAGCACCACCAGCAGCCCGCCGCATACACCGCCACCTGCACCGCTGCAAGCACCACTACTGTCAGCAGCAGCAGCCCCAGTGGGCAGCCGTCCGAGGCTGCAAGAGAAGGGCTGGGGCCTCCACCCACCACTGGCAGCACCGGTACCTGCACCACAGCCAGCACCGCCAACTGCACCGCCGCAAGCACCGCTGCAAGCACCGCCGCAAGCACCCCACCTGCACCGCCACCTGCACCGCTGACAGTAGCACCACTTCCAGCAGTAGCAGCCCCAGTGGGCAGCCGTCCGAGGCTGCAGGAGAAGAGCTGGAGCCTCCCACCTCCACTGGCAGCACCCCTACCAGCACCAGCACTACAACCAGTATGCAGCCTTAGCTGCTGCAGGATGGAGTCTAGCCCTGCCTCCATGGACTATCATGCAACCTGGTCCCTGCAAATCTAGTGCCTCAGAAACCCAAGTGAGGGACTGAACTGCCACAACCCAAGTGTTGCATCACTGGGCACAAAGCGCCCTCGAGAACCAGTGGAGAAAGGCATCCACATACCCAATCCTAGGCAAGATGAAGCAGATTGGGCACAAAGCCCCCTCCATAACCAGTGGCGAAAGGCATCGACTCACCCAATCCTTGGCAGGATGAAGCAGACTGGGCACAAAGCCCCCTCCAGAGCCAGTGGAGAAAGGCATCCACTCACCCAATCCTTGGCAGGATGAAGCAGACTGGGCACAAAGCCCCCTGCCAAACCAGTGGAGAAAGGCACTCACTAGAGAGACTGTGGCCTTGCACTTCCCAGGACCAAGCAGTGGGCAAACCACCCACTTGAGAGACTGTGGCTTTGCACTCCCCAGGACCAAGCAGTGGGCAAACCACCCACTTGAGAGACTGTGGCCTTGCACTACCCAGGACCAAGCAGTGGGCATGGAGTCCCCTTGAGGAGCAGTAGCGTTATTCCATCTTCTGGCTGAGGTGCCTGTGTGTTTTTGACCTGATGCCCCTGCAGTGTTCTCTCCATATTGAGGCAGGAGTCAATTGTGGGTGTGGCCCATGATTTGTGGCCCACGGACATTTTGAATGGACAATGTACGGTCTTATGTACATATTGTATATTTTTGTAAATACTGTTTTCCTATTTATTATGTATATTTGCCTATTTCTAGTATATCACTGATTTGACTCTATTCCTTTTGTCTTTGCGTTCTTCCAGTGGGTTTACGGGGTGTAAATGTAATGTTGATGCATGTTTTGGAGTGTATGGTGTTGAGGGTGAGTGTGGGGTTGGGGGTGTTGCGTGTCTGTGTGTGTCACTCTCTTCCCCCCCGTGTACTAGGTGCTGTACTCACCATGGTCGTCGCCGCCACCTTTCGTATTCCTGGGAGATGAGGAGGTAGACCAGCATGGGCAGGACCTGCAGCTCCATGGCGTCCTGGTTCTTCCTTTGTGTCGAGCGGTGAGTGGATTCCCTTCCAAGTTCTGTTTCTGCCATGCTTTTGATGGCATAGGTACCGCCCCGGAAAAGCTGGCAGATTGGCGGGTTGTGATGGGGTGGGCGGTACATTGTCTTCCGTCTGTCTGTTGCCGGTGACCGCTGCGGTGTTTCTTGCTACCACCGTGGTGGTCGGAGTGTTAAAGTGGCTGTCTGTGTTGGCGGTTTCTGCCGTGGGCATGATCCCATTTTTTTTTACCTCCGGCCTGTTGGCGGTATTACCGCCCCTTTAACACAGACCGCCAGGGTTGTAATCAGGGCCATAATACTGACCTATCGACTGGAACACGCCACAATCACAGAGCTTTGTGCACAATTGGAGCCTGATCTGTCATCCCACTGGGATCCCCACTCTTGTGCAAGTTTTATCAGTGCTCCATTTCCAGGCAACTGGTTCTTTCCAAGTGACAGTGGGCTTGGCAGCAGGAATGTTCTCAATTGTACTGGCAAGGGTTTTGTCCGCCTTGTTCAAACACATGTGCAGCTACATCGCTTTCCCCCAGGTGGAACACATACTGCGTTTGTCTCCCACGGGCCAATGAACAGGTGTTCAGGAACCAGAAGAGTTTCACTTACTCAATATTCAAATGGTGTGCCTGTCTGAGAAGTACATCTACCACGTCACTGCCAAGTATCCTGGGTGGGTGCATGATGCCTTCGTCCTGAAGAAGAGCAGCATCCCAAATGTGTTGGCACTACTACAGAGGCACAGGGTGTGGCTAATAGGTGAGCCAGAGTCCCCACACCATGTACGTCAGTGTATGCCTTCAGGGGTTATCCCCATACCATTATGTAAGGCTAATGTGTGTACTTGAATACCTGCAGGCGACTCTGGCTACCCAAGCCTATCGTGGCTCCTGACCCCTGTGAGGGATACCAGGACAAGGGCTGAGATTCGGTATAATGATGCACATGGGTGAACCAGGCGAATCATAGAACATACCTTCGGCTTCCTGAAGGTCAGGTTCAGATGCCTCCATCTGACAGGAGGATCCCTGTGCTACTCCCCTGAGAAAGTATGCCAGATAGTAGTAGCATGCTGCAGGTTGCACAACCTGGCCCTGAGACAATATGTGCCTTATCCGCAGGAGGAAGAGATTGGAAATGCCCCTGTGGCAGCAGTGGGCCCTGAGGACATTGAGGATGAGGAGGATGAGGATGTGGACAACAGAACATCAGTTATACATCAATACTTCCAATGCCACACAGGTGAGACAGTGGAACCGCCATTCCTCTGATTATTTATGTTTTCAGTGTGGCTGTAGCAGGATGGCATTCACTTCCTTTGCATCTCAACTGACTGTCACCTATGGTTTCTCATTTTGCAGATGTTGGTGTTGTAAAAACTGTGTACTGATGTGATGACTAAATGTTGGAAAATGGGTTATTGGTAAGGGCAGGTAAGGACCTACACTTAGCAATAGGCCACTAACCTCCACTTAGGTCCAGTTAGGTCTCAGTAAATTAACCCTAGCTCAAACCTTGGTAGCTTGGCAACGAGCGACAAGGCTTAACTTAGGAGACAGAGTGTAAAGTAGTTAAATATCGCAAAACAGTAATTAAATAAAACACAGGAAACAGTTTAAAAATCCAAATCAATTTATAAAAATAGATGATATTTTTATCTTTAAAATGACACCAAAACAAATAAAATCGGATAAGGGGAACCGGAGATATGAATTTTTAAAGAATTAATGCTTTCTAGCGCATAGAAGCAACTAGCGCTCAAAGGGTTAAAAAAGGTCACACTGGAAAGGAACAAAGTCCAGAGTTCAGGCCACCCACGAGGTAACACTGTGACACTTACTTTCAGAAGTGTTTGATTCAAGAAAGTGGTCCACAGCACCAGCCAAGGGTTCGGAGGCTCTGGTGTGCCTCTTGGGGTCTGGGACTACAACTCCCACAATGCACCTTTTCAACTTATCGAGTTGCTCCAAACGTCTCCAAACTTCTGGATCTTCTTCCAGAGGTCCTTTTTGTGTCCTTGAAGTGTCCACAACTTGATCCAAGGTTCCAGAAGCTCTGAGTTGCTCCTTGGGAGTTGGGACTACAATTCCCAGAATGCACCTGATGGTCAGAATCCTCAAATGGCTGCTGGACGCTGGTCAGCTGGGCTCTGCTTGCAGGACTTGATGCAGGGAACTCTGGGCAGCTCCTTTGTACCTGTAGCAAACAGGGAGTCCCTTCTTGAAGCAGTAGAAGACAGGTAAAGTCCTTATAGTGGTGAAGCCCAAGTGTGCAGCTGGTGCAGTCCTCCAGAGTGCAGTGTCCAGGTGCAGGTCTGGGGTCCAGCAGGGCAGTCCTTTTTCTCCTGTAGTTCTTCCTTGTTGGAATCTGAATGGGATCTGAGGTGTGGGTGCAGGTCTGCCAGTTTTATCCTTGCTCCTGGGTGAAAATCAGGGGGGTCCTGATTCTCCAATCAGGTGCAGGGTCCTTCCCCCTGTGATGACAACTTCCTGGGAAGTGTGGCAAAAATCAATCCCAGGAGGCAACATTCTTCAAAAATCCATCATGGCTGAAAATGATATTTGGAGGTTACATCTGGCTGAGCCCACCCACTGGTGTGGTTAAAAACCATAAACACACCCCTCTCCTGCCCTCTCCTAATCTAATCAAGGGGGCACCTAGTTGTCTGGGGTTGCAGAATGTGGGGGTGTTGCTGGGTTGTTCCAAATGTCCTGCTCTGCCTTTGAAGACCTGTTTGGCAGCCCTCCCCCTTCCTGCCTCACCATCTGCTGAGGGGAGATTCACTCCCACAGGCACATCTCTTTGTGTGAAGCCAGGCCACTTCACACCTCATCAAGGCAGCCTGGCCAGGCTGCCAGAGGCTGGCTAATGAGGCCAATCAGAGCACAGCAGTAAAAACAATGCAGGGCTGAAATTAGCAAATGTTCAGGTAAAGTTTAAAACTCTTTACCTGAACAAGTTATATTAAATCCAACAACTGGAAGTTGTGGGATTTATTATAACAATTAATTTGATACCAAACTCTTGCTAACCCTTACTTAAGGGGACTTTAAAAATTAAAATAAAGTCTCCCCATTCTAGCCTATGAAGGCCATTCACTACAATGAGGGAAAAACTAATTTGGCTGTTTCTACCTCACCAGGGCTTATAAAACTACTTTTTTAAGGTCCCTGCGTATAGTTACATGGCACCCAGCCCTAGGGGCACATAGGGCACACCTTAGGGGTGACATATGTAAAAATAAGGTAGTTTAAGACTTTGGAACTACTTTTAATTCCAAAGTTGAATTTTCATATAACTTTAATTTAAAAGCAGCCAGCAAGGCAGGCCTGCCTTTAAAATGACACTGGGCACATCAGCAGTGCACCTATGGGTGCACTACCTATGCTGTGGTCCCTAAACCTCCATGCCCTACCATATACTAGGGACTTATAGGTAGGTTAACTTAGCCAATTATAATTAGCCTAATTTGCATATTGATTTTACACAGAGCACAGGCCCTGGGACAGGTTACCAGTACCTAGGGCACCATCAGAGTCAGGAAAACGCCAGCAAAAAGTGAAAAATGGGGGCAAAAAGTTAGGGGGCCTCTGCAATCAGCCCTGTTTTTTCACACTAGACAGCTACAGTTCATTATTTGCATGCTATCACAGTGTTCAGGTCATTTGCACAAGTTATGACTGCTTCCATTTTGCACATTTTCATCACATAAAACAATATCACTCAAGTTGTGTTCAAGGGTGTTTATTGTAGTGAAATGTATAGATGGAAAAGTGCAATGGAATGGGGTGATGGTAGAGGTAAGTACAGGGTATTGGTCCAGTCTGTTTGTTGCACAGGTACAGTGTCTAAGGGGCCTTAGGAAGGGGAGCAAAGGCAGTTCAAAGTGGACAAGGTGGCAGGGTGGGACACAAGGGTGACATTCAGGAGGGTCTCAATTCCTGGCGGTGGTCTTGGTCTTGGCTAGTGTCTCTGGCTTCTGTCTGGATTGCAGGGAACGTTTACGGGATGGTTCACCTTCTGCAGAGGGAGGGGTGCTGGTGACCCATGGGTCCTGTGGCAGGGCCTCCTGTCCACTAGTTGCAGCAGATGTGGTGGGCTATTCAGTTGACTGGCTAGTGGAAGGGACCTGCTGGTATGCTGTCTATTCCCTCATGATATTGGCCATATCAGCCAGCACTGTTGCTATGGAGACCATGGTAGTGTTGAGGGCCTGCAAATCTTCCCTGATCTCCTGATGGTGTACCTCCTGCAGCCGCTTGTTCTCCTGCATGTTGTTAAAGATATGGCCCATATTGTCCTGGGATTATTGGTAAGCCCCCAGGACATTGGTGAATGCCTCCTGGAGAATCGGTTCCCTGGGCCTGTCCTCCCCCGGACACACAGCTGTCCTCCATGTGTCCCTGCCCCCCTGTGGCTGTGTCCCCTGAACAGTCTGCCCACTGCCACTGACCCCTGGACCCTGATTGTTTTGGCTGTGAGGTGTGAACAGGGGACCCCATACAGGTGGGCACACTGCTGATTGACGTGTCCTGGGGACAGAGGTGTGGAGACATTGGGTGGGTGCTGAGGTGTTGGAATCTGAGGGTGGAGGCTCCATGGTGGACTGGGTTTGGCTGGGGTGGCCGACTGACCAGTGGTCCCTGATGGGCCATGTAGTTCATCCAGATCCAGAAGTCCAAAGTTACTGTCATCACTGGGGGCATCTTTTGTTGGGAGCCTGGATAGTCATGGCACGTCCTCGCCGCTGGGATTGACTGGGGCACCTGCGAGGATGTAAGTGATGTATTATGCTTCATGTCTGTAACACAGTGTACATCCCTAGCTTCCCCATTATCGTTGCTGTTGCCCTGCCACCTTTGTTTGTGTATGGTGATATACTGTGGGATTGTTAGTTCTCCATGCTGTGCATGCTTTGGTGTTGGGTCTACATGCAGGTCTGGGCGGGCTGTACATGCATTGGTATGGCATACAGGGCTTGGTTTTGGGGTTAGTCACATGTGTAGGAGCACTGTGTGGGATGGAGTGGAGTGATGGGAGTCAGGGTGAGGGGGTGAGATGGAATGCAGGTATGGGGGATGAGAAATAACAAATATTAACTCACCACTGTCCATTCCTCCGGCTACTCCTGTGAGTCCCTCAGGATGCTGGATTGCCAAGACTTGCTCCTCCCATGCTGTGAGCTGTGGGGGAGGAGGTGTGGGTCCACCACCAGTTCTCTGGATGGTGAGCTGTTGTCTTTCTGCCACGGAACGTACCTTCCCCCGTACGTCATTCCACCTCTTCCTGATGTCATCCCTTGTTCTTGGATGCTGTCCCACGGTGTTCACCCTGTCCATGATTCTCCGCCATAGCTCCATCTTTCTGGCAATGGATATTTGCTGTACCTGTGTTCCAAACAGCTTTGGCTCTACCCTGACTATTTCCTTCACTATGACCCTCAACTCCTCATCTGTGAAACGGGGGTGTCTTAGTGCGGACATGGGTGTTGTGGGGAGTGTGTTGTGCAGAGGGCGTTGAGTAATGTGGTGGGGTGCGTGACAGATGAATGGGTGTTTGTGGTGTGTGTGTGTGTAGTTTTCTCTGTGATTTGCAAGGCTAGCTATTGCAGTCTTTTTGTGTTCATAAAGGATTGTGTGTAATGTGGGTGGGTGTTTTATAGTGCTGTGGGTGGGTATAGTGTGTGTATGAGTATCAGGTGTGTGATTATCGTTTTGTCCAATGTTGTGTTGTTTTGTATTTGGGTGGCCATTCTGGCCACGCCGGTGTGTACTGCCAATGGTTTACCATCGTAGAATGTCCGCCGTGGTGATTTGTGGGTCATAATGTGGTGGGCATAGTTTTGTTGGCGTAACGGTATGGGTGTTCGTACCAACACTTTCCCACTTACCTTTGGTCTGGTTAATGTGTGTTTGTGGCAGTATTCTGTCGGTGTATGTGTGGGTCATAATATGGAGAACGGATGTTAGCCTCCGCGACGGTATGTTGGCGGTCATCACTGCGGCGGTAAGCGGGATTTACCACCAATGTCATAATGAGGGCCTATGTGTTTCATCTACACGCCCTAAGACATGGTGGAATTTGGCGACCCAGTAAAAGTAAAATTTTGTGCCTTGGATTTCCTCTTCAATCCTGGGAAGATATATGTACCAGTTGATTTTTAGGAGCATGGCATCTAGAAACGTCGAAAAAAATGCAACAGCACACTTTGTGACACCCCAACAGCAATTATGCCCTGATAGCTGGCCAAAGCCAAAAGGTGCAGTGAGCACAACACCTGCACATGAGTGTGGATGGAACTGCTCTGCAGAGTACTTCTTTCAAGATGTGGTTTCAGCAATTCAATTAAATCTATTGTCACTGCACTACTTAGCCTCTACTGATCAAAGCTTTCCTCCTCTGTCTGTAGGAAAAGGGTAAGCATACTTTTGAAAATTCTCTCCTGTCTCCTCCTTCTCATCATGTGCTGGAAAGTCAGTTGTTGCATCCTCCTTGCAATCATATGGAGAGCAGCCATTGTGGTAAGCTCTGGTGCATTCTGGGTCTACTTTTATAGTTTGCACACAGTTGCCATCTGAAACACTTTTGTGGTAAATTGCATGTGTAAATGGGCAATTTTACGATTAGTACCTAATTGTGGAAGGCTCGAACATAAGGTTTGCAAGGTGACTGGGTCTAATCTCAGGTGCCATTGTGGGCAAAAGAATGATTGATTGGAAAGCTACCCTAAGCAGGGTGAAACTGGTCTTGTGATCCTTGTGGTCTGGTTCAGAGAGACCCTGGCTTGGCAGTCCAGGCTGGACTGTTCCCATTGGAGCAGGGTCAAGACTGGTTTGCATATGGCTGGGTCTAATCTGAGGTATCATGATGGACAAAAGTACAATGTGTTGGGATGCTACCCCTAGCAATAGCCAGTGGTTATACTTATTGCAAACATCCTCCCATCACATTTTGTGTGTTTGATGTTTGGCTCCAAGTAGCCATAGGTATGCCCAGACTTGTGTCCCTTGCTAACTGGAACCAAGTTACACTTGAATGACAAGCCCCAGTAACAACGAAACTGGTCTTGTGTTGTTTGTGTTCTGTTTCAAGAAGGACCTGGCATGGCAATTCATTCTAGACTGTTCCTATTGGAGCAGGGTCAAGACTAATTTGCATACAGCTAGGTCTAATCTGAGTGGTATGGTCGACAATTAATTATGGATTGAAATGCTACCCCAGGTGATTGCCCGTGGTTAGGCTTATTGCAAGTATCATCCCATCACCGATTTTGTGTTTGATGTGTGGCCATATGTCTTTCTTACTCATTGTTCTACTGGAATCAAGATACACTTGACTGAAGAGCCCTGATCAAGGCAAAACCAATCTTGGGTTGCTTGTGTTCTGATTCAGAGACGACCTGCCTTGGCAGTTCTGGCTGTACTATTTCTACTGAGACAGGGTCAAGATTGATTTGAACATGGCTGGGTCTAATCTGAGGAGGCATGGTGGTCAAAAGAATGTTGAGTTGGAATGCTACCCGATGGGATTGCCGGTGGTTAGACTTATTGCAAGCCTCCTCTATCAACTTTTGTGTGTTAAAAAAAGTAAGCTGAATGGTGTCTCATGTCATAGGTGACACCAACTGTACTCACTTAGGCCCATATTTTTACTTTTTTAGCACCGCATTTGCATCATTTTGTGACGCAAAAGCGGCGCAATTGTACAAAATACAATTCTATTTTGTAAGTTTGTGACGTTTTTTCATTAAAAAGCGGCACAAATGCGGCGCTAACAAAGTATAAATATGGCCCTTAGTCTCCTCAGTAACTGGTGGAAGCGTTGGTGTACGGTTAAGGTCAACTAGAACTACACATTGATATGTCTCAAGAACTTTATATCTTCCCTAGTACTAGAATGTTACAGTAGGGGACCAATAGGTGAACTACAATAAGACTGTATACATAACATTTATTATATGTATATTCAAGAGGAAAGAAAATATGTTCTTTGAAATGATTGCAGAACTAGGAAATAGACACATAAAAACCGAATACACCCTTATGAACAGTTGCGGAGAAAAATTATTTATGCTTCTGCAAAGTGAGGTAGATCAAGAAGCTTGTGCAGGCCCAATAAAAGTCCTTGAGAGTCCTGACACTTCTTCATGCTTTGTAGGATACAGGTGTCATCAAGGTGGCCACCTGGGCTGCAGATCATTGTGATTTCTGGGCAGATTTACTTTCTCAGATCATCCTCAATACCTTTTTTAGTCAATTAGGAATTGCACCCTCATCTAAGTTGTCACAACCATTTTTTAATCTTTGGAAGTCCAGTAGCAGTAATAGCAGGCAGAGCAAACAAACAGGACTTCTCCTTTGTCATAGGCCTAGCCCTGACCTTGATGTGAGCATCAACCTCCAAAATCATGATTCTCATTAAATATGTCTTTTAGGACGCAGTGAAGGAGGTTCTCTTTTTTGTCCACTGTTCTCCAAGACAAATTTTGCCACATGAAGGTGAATTCTTGTTAGACCTCCTGACATGAATAGTAAGGGTGTTCTGAGGTCAGATGCTAAAAGAGGAAAAAAGGCATGAAAAATAAAAATGCATATTCCTTTTAAGATACTGACGTTACAATCAGAGTTGTGGCCAGATAAATAGTCATAATCGTGATGAACAACGTTCAACCCACTAATAAAGAGTGCTTAACTAGGTCAGGAGGCATGGAAAACAATACGGACTACCATAAATCCCAAAAACATGGAAGAGTACAGTAACACCTCAACTCCAGGTGGATTTGAAGAACCACCACTGAATAGATGTTACGTACTGCACTGGACTTCTCACCTCTGGATACCGGGTTGGCAAATACACCAAGTCTTCTACAGGTTCTGGATACTTCCAGATAAGGGCGACCCCTTCTAGTAGCCACGATGCCACTTGACAGGCTACGCCAAAGCAGACCGTACCCTCCAGAAGGAGTACCAGAGGGAAAAAAAAACAACACTGGGGAAAAAACCTCAAACAGGATCTCCTGAAGAAAAAAAAGAAAAAACAGGACTAAACAACAGGAAACAAAAATAGGCAAAAATCTCCCAAGGCAAAAGCAGGAACAAAGAACAGGCAAAAATCTCCCAAGGCAAAAAGAAGGAACAAAGAACAGGCAAAAATCTCCCAAGGCAAAAAGAAGGAACAAAGAACAGGAGCGAACAGCACATCCAGAAGGAAGTGTTTGCAACGCAAGGTGGAACAAGACTGACTGACTTATATACTGAGAAAAGGGAAGTGACATCACAGGAAAAGGAAAGGACACCATCTTGAATTGGGAAGAGCCCATAGATCAGTATAGGAAAAAGAAAGTAGTATAAAAGAAAACAGAGCATGCTGGGACAAAAACACGAAGACAAGATGGACACAACATGGACAGAGACAGGTAGAAAGACCAGACAAACCCACCAAAAACAAAAAGAAGAAAAAAGGGCTACAGGTAAGTGTAGCGCAACCGGGAGCGAAATATATGCTTCCTAGAATGTGTAGTCCAAAACGCGGGGGAACGGCGCTCCGAGTATCGGTAGCGCGTTCCATCTGCGAGGACAGAAAGAGACGCCGCATCTGAGCGCGGCGTTACAGTAGGTCCCCTCCCCGAGGCACCAGGTTTGTCAGGATGACTGTCAAAAAACAGGCGGACCAAACAGGGAGCATGGACACAACATGGACAGAGACAGGTAAAAAGACCAGACAAACAAACCAAAAACAAAAAGAAAAAAAAAGGGCTACAGGTAAGTGAAGCGCGACCGGGAGAGAAATATATGCTTCCCAGAATGTGTCGTCAAAAAACACAGGGAACGGCGCTCAGAGTATCGGTAGCGCGTTCCATCCGCGAGGACAGAAAGAGACGCCGCGTCTGAGCGCGGCGTTACAATAAATAGTCATCAACCTGGCTTCCCTCTACAACAATGTAGGAAAGTACCATCTTTCCTGGCATGTTACCCCTATTTTTACTTGTATGTCTGTTTGTTTTTGCCTGTCTCACTGGGATCCTGCTAGCCAGGACCCCAGTGCTCATAGTTTGTGGCCTGAATGTGTGTCCCTGTGTAGTGACTAACTGTGTCACGAGGCTCTGCTAATCCGAACCTCAGTGCTTATGCTCTCTCTGCCTTTCAAATTGTCACTATAGGCTAGTGACCATTTTCAACAATTCTAGTTGGCACATTGGAACACCCTTATAATTCCCTAGTATGTGGTAACTAGGTACCCAGGGCATTGGGGTTTCAGGAGATCCCTATGGGCTGCAGCATTTATTTTGCCACCCATAGGGACCTCAGACAAATATTACACAGGACTGCCACTGCAGCCTGAGTGAAATAAAGTCCACGTTATTTCACAGCCATTTTACACTGCACCTAAGTAACTTATACCTCACCTATATGTCTAACCCTCACTTGGTGAACATTGGATGCAAAGTTCCTAAGTGTGAGGGCACCCTGGCACTAGCCAAGGTTCCCCCCACATAGTTCAGGGCAATTTCCCTGGACTTTGTGAGTGCAGGGACACCATTACACGTGTGCACTACATATAGGTCAATACCTATATGTAGCTTCACAATGGTAACTCTGAATATGGCCATGTAACATGTCTAAGATTATGTAATTGTCCTCCCATGCCAAATCTGGTGTTGGGGTGCCAATCCCATTCATCCCCGGGCTCTAGCATGGACCACGGGTACTTCCAAAACAGCTCTCTGGGGTTTTCACTGCAGCTACTGCTGCTGCCAACCCACAGACAGGCTTCTGCCCTCCTGGGGTCTGGGCAGCCCAGTTCCAGGAAGTCAGAACAAAGGATTTCCTCTCCCTTTGGAAATAGGTGTCAAGTGCCCGAGAGGAGTAGCCTCTCCAGGCCTCTGGAAATGCTTTGAAGGGCACAGATGGTGCCCTCCTTGCATAAACCAGTCCACACTGGTTCAAGGAACCCCCAGCCCCTGCTCTGGTGTGAAACTGGACAAAGAAAAGGGGAGTGACCACTCCCCTGTCCATCACCACCCCAGGGATGGTGCCCAGAGCTCCTCCAGTGTGTCTCAGACCTCTGCCATCTTGAATCCAGAGGTGTGAGGGCACAATGGAGGCCTCTGAGTGACCAGTGCCAGCAGGTGACATCAGAGACCCCTCCTGATAGGTGCTTACCTGACTATGTGGCCAATCCTCCTCTGAGGGCTATTTAGGGTCTCTCCTGTGGGCTTTTCCTCAGATAATGAATGCAAGTATTCACCAGAGTTCCTCTGCATCTCCCTCTTTGACTTCTGCCAAGGATTGACCGCTGATTGCTCCAGGATGCCTGCAAAACTGCAACAAAGTAGCAAGAAAACTACCAGCGACTACATTGTAGCACCTAATCCTGATGCTTTCTCGACTGTTTCCTGGTAGTGCATGCTCTGGGGGCGGTCTGCCTTCACCCTGCACTGGAAGCCACAAAGAAATCTCCTGTGGGTGGACGGAATCTTCCCCCTGCTAACGCAGGCACCGAACTTCAGCTTCACCGGTCCTCTGGCCCCCTCTCATCGTGACAAGCTTGGTCCCTGGAACACAGCTGGTTGGATCCAAGTGACCCCGACAGTAAGTGGTCCATCTGTCCAAATTTGGTGGAAGTAAATCCTTGCCTCCCCTCGCCAGACAGTAATCCTGTGTACTGCGTGAATTGCAGCTACTAGGGCTTCTGTGCACTTTTGCAAGGAGTCCTTCATAAACAACCTAGCCCAGGTCCCCAGCACTCCGTCCTGCATTGCTCAACTCACTGAGTTGACCACCGGCTTCGTGGGACCCTCTTTTGTAGTGTTGAGATGACCGACGTGCTCAGTTTTCTTGAACCCATGTTCAAGTACTTCTGCAAGTGCTATATTCTTGTGCATGGGCTCTCTGTATTGCTGAGGACCCCCTTTGTCTCCTCTTGCAAGTGGCAACCTCTGGGTCCTTCCTGGGCCTGGCAGCACTCTTTTTCTGTAACCACAACCTTTGCAGCTAGCAAAACTTGTTTGCAGTCTTTCTTCAAAGAAACAACTCTGCATCCTCCAGAATTTGGTGGGACATCTTCTCTGCAAAGGAGAAGTTCCTGGCACCTTCTGTTGTTGCAGAATCTTTAGCTTCTTCCACCCAGAGGCAGCCATTTTGCACCTTCATCCGGGATTTAGTGGGCTCCTGGCCCCCTGGACACTTTCGTGACTCTTGGACTTGGTCCCCTTCCTTTAAAGGTCCTCAGGTCCAGGAATCCGTCTTCAGTGCTTTGCAGTGAGTTGTGGTCTTTGCAGAATCTCCTATCACGACTTTAGTATGTTTCTGGGGAAGTAGGGTCAATTTACTCCTACTTTTCAAGGTCTTGGGGTGGGGTATCTTGGATATCCTTAGTGTTTTCTTACGCTCCCAGTGACCCTCTACACACCACACTAGGCCTGGGGTCCCTATGTGGTTCGCATTCCACTTTCTTAGTATATGGTTTGTGTTGCCCCTAGGCCTATTGCATCCTATTGTATTCTACGGTGTTTGCACTACTTTTCTAACTATTTACTTACCTGATTTTGGTTTGTGTGTATATTCTGTGTATTTAACTTACCTCCTAGGGGAGTATATCCTCTGAGCTATTTTTGGCACATTGTCACTAAAATAAAGTACCTTTATTTTTAATAACACTGAGTATTGTGATTCTGATGATATAGTGCTATATGATATAAGTGGTATAGTAGGAGCTTTGCATGTGTCCTAGTTCAGCCTAAGCTGCTGTCCTATAGCTACCTCTATCAGCCTAAGCTGCTAGAACACTACTAATCTACTAATGAGGAATATTTGGGCCTGGCACAAGGTGTAAGTACCATCAGGTACCTACTAGAAGCCAGGCCAGCCTCCTACAAACATATATTAGGAACAGTCCTAATCTCTCTCATGCCACTTCTTATTTGGGCGAGAGGGCGCAGCATAGACCACTGACAAGTTTTATTGTGGAAAAGGCTGCTTTGTTGAAAAAGGTGTATATCACAAACAATAAACAACCTTAGGCAAGCGTAGTGAAAAATGTGATTTGACCACTGACTTTGTGTTGCACCACTTTTCACTTGGCTTAGCTGCCCACCGTCACATCAGTGTTCACCAGTTACAGGCTACATTTTGTATTCAGTTTAGCCTTGGATTCATGCCTATTGACGTTATTGTAGCATTAGACACTGTCATGTTAAAGGCTGCCAGTGATTTTCCACATTGTAAACTGTGCATTCTGTCTTGTTTTCATGCTTTTTCTCACCAAGGGCTATGGTTGATAAGGATGTACTCAGATGGCAGGGAACGGCCTTGTTTTGACCTGACATCTTGGGCTTGGGCTTGTGGCCAAACCCCAAAGTGTTACTTTCAAAGCATACCTAAACTAGCCAGCATGTTTGAATCGCAAAATGAGGGTTTTTTCCAGAAAGATCCTTTGGCTTTTTAAGACACAAAAAGACCCATTGCGACAGTGAGAGATGGACTGGCCTTAATCAGGATTCAGCCGTCGGATGCCTGATAAAGAGTTCCCGTGAGGGCAGAGACCTCTCTTTCTCAGTAAATGTCTTCTTTGGACGAAGAAGTGCATTCCAGAGATTTTTGTAAGCTCGGTCATTAGCGAAAAGCAAAACAGCAAGTTGTCTTACAAAACTAATGTGATCACTAATGCAACAAGTTTCATCTACCATTTCTCCCACCCCCACCCCCACCACAAGAAGTCCCCCTCACCTACCCCAACCTTCCTACTTGTCCTAAATCTACCTTTTGTTTCTGAACTGACCTCAACAGTAACGTTTTTACTTCCCGCCTATATCATCTGTGCACATACTCCTATTTCCTCTCCTTAAACCGCTTCCCACAACCTCAAC
The DNA here is from genome assembly GCF_031143425.1 of Pleurodeles waltl. Taxonomy (NCBI): domain Eukaryota; kingdom Metazoa; phylum Chordata; class Amphibia; order Caudata; family Salamandridae; genus Pleurodeles; species Pleurodeles waltl. The sequence goes on along the minus strand of NC_090451.1, from coordinate 259,776,125 downwards.
AGCAATAAACCAATGGAACCATGGTAATCTCTGCTCAATCCACCTGTGCAATAATCTCAAACCCCCTGAACACCAGATCAACAAGAACATTCCAGGTATCCCATTCCTTCAACACCCAAAATCTGTGGGTGGGAGGGTGGGTAAATGTGTTCATCTCCTATTCATCCTTTGCAATCTATGTTACCAGACACTGGGGGTTATTCTAACTTTGGAGGAGGTGTTAATCCGTCCCAAAAGTGACGGAAAAGTGACGGATTTACCACCAGCCGTATTACGAGTCCATTATATCCTATGGAACTCGTAATACGGCTGGTGGTATATCCGTCACTTTACCGTCACTTTTGGGACGGATTAACACTCCTCCAAAGTTAGAATAACCCCCACTGTGTTCCACAATTTCCAAAATGGTGGTTGACAGCCCAAATACAACTACCCCATATACTTGTCTCAGGCCTGGCTACCAAAGATGCCTAAAGCCACCTACAGTCCTCTGGACTGTACTACCCACCTAACCTCCCCTTGGTCGGCGGCATCCCAAGTCCCTATTAGACGAAAGTGCACAGCACAGACCACTGATGTACCTTAGTGAGGAAAAGGCTGCTTTATTGAAATAGGTGCACATCACAAACAATGAATGACCCTAAACAATTTGTCTTCCAAAACTAATGTCCTCACTAAAACAAAGAGTTTCATTTACAATTTTTCCTACTTTCCATTTCTAGAAGTCTCTCACCTACGTCCGCTTTCCACCTGCCCTGAATCTACCTTATTTTCTGTACTGACCACAACCGTAATCTTTTAACTTCCTGTCTTCATCAGCCATGTACATAATTGCCACCTCCCCTCTTCAAACCACTTTTCCACACCCCAACAGCAATAAATCATTTGAACCATGGTAACCTCTGGGAACAACCTCATCCAGAAACCCCCCCTTTTTCAATCTCGGGTTTTCTGGCCCACCCCAACCTCCCCCTTTGGCTTTACTGGCAACCACATCCCATACTTGACTCACCTTTTTATTGTGACCCCCCATAGCCTCACTTTCAAAGCCTCCGTCAATGGCAGTCTCATCTGTATTAAGTATAAGTCCATACCATTTCAGACAAATGTACCCCATCTTGTCAGAAAAAACTCACTTCCTCGCAACTCAAATCTGGGTGCACTATTCGACAAATATCTTCATCTCTGAAAAATGTACGTAGTTCCCTGTTTATTTTCCTCCCGGTCTTAACAATAACCATCTGTCTCTCCACTCCACGCCATTCCCTCTTGTGAATCAATAATGCCCACAATACAACCTGTTTGCCATAACCACCCTCAAACCGTGTTTTATTGCCAACGGCAACACCAGTCCTTGTACCAGCCACAGGTCATTCTCCCCTGGGTAAACTACCAGAGCTTCAGGACAGCCTCTTCCATTTTGCAATTTATTTAATGACAGCAATAGATCTCTCCACAATACACAGGACATTAGTTGTTTCAAAAGCAAAACCCAATTGAGTCCCACGTCATATATTGTATGGTTGTTGATCTGCTCATTTAAAGAATGAATGCCTGCAATCCATACTGACAGTTTTCTCTCCGGGCCTGGTACAAAGGTTACAGAAAACAACATAAAGCCACTTCCATGCAGCCCCAAACTATGCCCGCCCTGTTTCCCCCCAGCAGCTGTCACCAAAAGGCTCCAAAAGGCATTCAGCTGCTCATCAATGATGCAAAAAGCCTCACTTCTCAAGCATTATGACATACATCTGGCATCTCTCCAAGTACCTTCTGCAAAACTGTACACCCTAGTGGTCATTTTTTCCTCCCAGCATTACCCATCTCCCTGCCCACCCTTGCAGAACCCTCCTACCCAACTCACCTGCTAATCGAGCATAGCCCCACAGCAATTTCCACACAAAGGCAATGCCTGCAATGGTAACCACTGAGTGACCCTTGTCTATCATATCCACAATAAACTGTGTCACATCTTCGTCTCTTTGCCACTCCTTGTCTATTCCTCTCTTTCATGCCCAAGATGTCAAAAACTCTTTCCAAGCTTGTATATATGTTCTTTTTGTGGACTGTGCCAAAGAGCCTAAAACCAATTGTAGAACCATTTGATGGCTATCTGACATAGCTCCTGTAACATTGGTGTTTTCACTCTGTCTGCTCCCATAGTTCACCCACGAACCTCTGTCACTGTAAACGAGATAGAGCGTTTGCAATATTATTGTAAATGCCTCACACGTGCCTCAGTCTAAAGATAATTGTGCACCTTAGACCTCCCAGTACAAAACCTCTAAACAGCTTCAGCACCCACACATCTCTCGCCAACTGCTTATTCACCACTTTTTCACAGCAGGTAGCGCCTGCACGAAAGCTTGCCACCTTGTCAATCCTGCTTACTCCATCATACCAAGAGGTGCCACCACTACTGTTGATGCACTTCCCTACAACAGACTAGCAGAATGTGGGTAAGTCATGCCTCAGACCCCAAGCCCCTTGCCTCATAGACCACTCCCCCTGCACTGCCTGTGAACATTCTGGCCCTCTCTCTACCAATTCCCTGACTTCCAACTCATCTTCCTCATAGTTCAGTACTCACCCTCGCCTCTTGGTAACACGTGACTACTCAGGCCATGTGCTGTGTTGGCCATGAAATTGTCATTCCACCAAGCATCCTGTGCCTGTAGAGCTCATCAAGTGCAATCGGCCTCACCAAACTGTCCTGTTTCGGCTGCCGAGGAGGCCCCAACAGATCTTCAGACACCATCCCCACCATGGGTCCTACCATAGCTTCCCCAACTCTTCCTGGTCCTGTTCATTGCCATAATCAACCCTGCTACCCGGGGCCCTGCTATCACATCCTGTTCAGTTCTGTGATCCACACTAGACTCTCTTAAGACTGGAACGACATCTTGACCTTGAACCCAATCGCACACTGGTGTACTGATGTACTGGCACTCTTCTCCCGTTCACTACCCCCTGCTCAGGCACCCAATCACTCTTCCCTTCCCACTGAAGCTCTCTCTCCTCTTCTCATTGCTCCCATCCTATGCCCCAACCAGCTCCCCCTTGTCCCTGTTGACTGTCCCATTCGGACAGGGCCTCACATGCCCTACTCCTACCCCATTTGTCCTCGCCTTGTTGCCTTGCAGCCCCCCACCCGTGTTCCTTCTCCCTTATAAATACAGGGGTTTAGAAAACCTTTATCCCCAAATTGCCACCCCTCCTCCTCAATGCATCTCCTGCTGTCCCCTGCATCCGCCACTGATGCCCCTTCATCTTCCTCATCATGGAAATCCAAAGATGATGCCAACAAGGCTGGCCCCATTGTTTGAAACTGGTCACTCTGGCCTTGTAGACCACTAACCCCCCAATGGCAATGAACATGCCCCTTATGGCATCTGTCTCACCCCTCTCCCAATGGTCGCCTCAATCCCTCCAAGTGATTCTCCCCTCTTCCATCCATCTGCTATGCTCCATCTTCTCTCAGTCTAGGCTCGCCACTTACCCCATGCAAGCCCAACTCCTCCCCTTGTGCCTCTACTAGCTCTTTATTGCTTGCTGTATGGCTCTCCTTCCCCACCGTCCATCTTCCTGGCTGGCCATGGCCCCATATGGGGTGGACACGAGATGCAGGCACTCGCTTCACTCTGGCCCCCCTCCCAGTCACGTGAGAGAGTACGGCCACCTTGAATGGCTACTCCACTGCATAACTGACTACTGACTGCTGCTGCACATTCTCCTTCACCTCACCAGCTCTCATTATTTTAGACTGTGGTGGTGAGGAGGCAAGGACCATGACCATCAAAACCCTGGGCCACACAACGCAGGGGCTGACCTTCGATCCTGCACACCACTGGCCAACAAATCTCCGCCTCCTGCCTCACACAACCAGTTTACACATCAGGATATGGATCTCCGCTAATGTATTGCTACTCTACAACTACCCCAATAGCAGAGCAAGTCCAACAAATTTCCAGGGAGACAAAGGTATCCCTTTGGTACAACACAAAATGCTCATCATCAGAGTTAGTGAGAAGTTCAGGTTCCTTACAAAATTCAGAGCCTTATTTACAAAAAATAAAACAAAGCTGTTGCAGCACATCATTGCATCAACATTTTCAATGCTGTGTAATGACAGATCCTAACGCCATGTTTGCGTTGTATTTACAAAACAGTGCTACATGGCATTAGGATTAGAGTAGCATAACAAAAAGATACTAGCCTCCGCGCCCTGTCATAAACCAAAGTTACGCTAGAGCTGCAAAAGTGATGTTAGCCTGATTTGGGCAACTTTATCTGACACCAGCCAGCATAGCATAACTTTTGTGCCTAAAAGTGTCAAAAAACTCCTGCCAAATGCTTTTTCATAAACAAATACAAACAGGAGACACTACAGAAGCAGAAATGGAGACCCCTGGAGACCATAGACCCCTGGGCAACCCCAATAACCCACGTACCAGCCAGGATGTCCAGATAGACTCCCAGGAGAAGGGGAAGAAGAGAAAGTGCATGCTTAGTGAGGAGGAGAACAACATCTTGATCAGGGAGGTGATGCAGTATCAATAATAGCTATTGGTCATCTCAAAATTGCCATTAGGTAAAAAAGAGGCCATATGGCAGTCCATATGGACAAAGTCAACAGTGTGGCAGAGGTCAAGAGGACAGTCAACGCCTGTAAGAAGCGCTGGCACGATTGCAAGCTCCGAACAAAGGAGAAACTGGCCAGCAACCCCAAGGTAAAATTTTAGAACGGAAGTGGAAGTCCAGCACACCAGGAGCAGCTGGATGCATTGAAGGAGATGGTGGCAGCAATCATCCCTGAGGAGTTGGTGGCAGAAGTATCAGGAAAGCACAGTGCGCCATATGACTAACTACAACAACCACAGGGTAAATTGCAGTGGGGGGCAATGTAGTCACTGTGCAATGTCAAAAGGGGGTGGCAGCCATTTCCCAGCGCCAAAATGAACTGTTTGCAGGCCATAGTGTAGTATGCTGGACCACTTATGGTTAAACAGCGAAGAGATGTAATGTGCACTGGCCTTCCACAATTAGCACATTCCAGGCCACAACAATCACCTCACTTTCTTCATTGTGTGAAGTGCAGCATCATTCCACATTTACCTCACTTTTGGCCTCATTTAGGAGGCTTTAGTGGCACACTGCACCACCAGCGTGTCAATTTCTTTTTATCCGCTGGTGGTGCAGTGTGCCAGCCCATATTGACAAAGCCATGCAAAACAACCTTGCATTATTTTTCATGGCCTTGTAAATATGGACACCTTTCACATATAACACTACGTGAAATGGGCATTCCATGGGTGTTGCTTTGGGTGTCCCAATGCAACACCCATGGAAGCCGATGGAATCTGATGCATTAACAGATTTACAAGGCCGGGAATGCATCACATTCCTACGCCACCTGAGGGGTGGCGCAAGAATGATGCAACAGGGAGAAATATCTTAATTTCTTCAAATTTTCACCTCTTTCTGTGTGCACCTACCCACTACAAATCATGTGACCCATTGAGGAACTTAGGCTGAAGTGGGTAGGCTCACTGATGTGGGATTTAAATGAAGGGACTTGCTACTAATCACAGCACCACTACATTGTGGGATGAGGCCCCAACAATTGCTGTCTAAAACAAAATAACATGTAGTACCACCTGATATGGACATGCATGATTGACCTGTTATAAGTATGTGAGAATGAATGTATGATTTGGGTAGGATCAATTATGTGCCACTTACCTGTGTACCAGGAATCAAAAGTGGAAAATCTGAGGAGGTCTGAACACATACAATGGCATAGGCCTGAGTAATATGATTGTGACACCATGCAGATAAACAACTCACATCAGGATGTTGTGGGGGGAATGTAAGTGAGCTAGACTACACAGTAGGACAGAAGCCCATCCCCTTAGAGCAGACACACAGTGCATGTGAGAGCAGTTCATTTGCACTGTAAATCTTGGGAAACTGTGCATCAGTACCCATGCATAACAGGTGTACGACACATCACTGTCCAACCAAGGGCCCCATGTATGAGGAAATTATGCAACATGGTGCTGCAAGCCATCTTGCTATGCTGCGCTGCATCATTTTGAAAGTGCAGGGATGTGTTTAATTTACCAAAATGCAGCACATACCTGTACTTTCCTCCATGATGGTGTACTCATTGCTTCCTAGCGCGAACACAGGCACCCTTGCATCATGGCGTAAGGGTGCCTGCATTGCAGGGATCAGTGCTCATTTGCTGAAAGCAGCACTTTCTTGAACTTCAACAGTCATGGGTGCTGTCTTTCACTTTCCATGTGTGCTTCAGAATACGGCAAACATTTTAAATAGGAAAAAATGGGGACTAAAATGTCAAATCTCTACGTTGCACAACTTCAATGCCACCCCGAGGTTGTGTAGGATGCTGATGCATTTCTGTATATCTAAATCTGGGAATGTGTCACATTTCTTTGTTTCAATGTATGCTGCAGGTGAACACCCACAGCAACACCCAAGGAGCTCATCTTGTATGCAGTGTAATGCGTCAAAGGGGTACACAATTACAGGGCTATAACAAGCTACACACGTTGGCCTGCACACTGTGCCACTGGAGCATCAAATTGAATGACACTCCAGTTGGGCAGTGTGCTGCTAGGGCCCTTGAAATGAGGCCTTTAAAGTGCTCCGTTAGAAAACTTGACTGTAAACCTGATCACTCATGTCAACATCTAGCAGAGCTCAACATGAACTTACCTCTATTTCGTTGCAGAGGATGGCACCATACCTCTTGGCCAGTTGCCTCTCCTGGACTTCTGCAAACCATTAATCCTGATACCCTCTTACAAATCCTGGGTGCCATACAGACACCATCTCCGGTCGCACAAAGGCTAGAGAGAGTTATGGGGGTCTCCATATGATCCACCCAATATCCAACAAACACCACCTGCCAGCTCAACCACAGTCCTTGGCTGCCCAGGACCCAGCACTTAAAATCCCAAAAACGTTGGTAGGGGTCCAGCAGGAGCTGGCAGATATGGTGCGGGTGGGGTTGGAGACTGTGCCAGGTACCCTAGAGGCAGTCCTGAGGCACATCTGTCCAAATGAGGACAAGTTGTCTTCAAAATGAGGCACCAAATCTCCGCTTCCTGGCCTCCAGCAGTCCCTGGCTGACATTGCTGGTGTCATGAGGCTCAGGCATGAGCAACTGCCCAGCCCAAGTGCCACCAGTGAGGTTGCCAACAGGTTGGGTGCAATACAAAATGTCTTGGCGTCCATGGAGCAGAAGCAGGACTCCCTCATTGCCACCTTGGGATCCCTTCACCATGATATTGCTGCAGTGCTGCAGACCCTGCAGGTTCTCCTTGCTGCTATGCTGCCTCATGTGTTCCCACATATGAGAGCTGCCATGGACACAGCATCCACATCTTCAGCCACTGATGTGTGTGTTACTCCCTCTACTTCAGACCCTACAACGCCCCTGTCACAGGAGACACCATATACATCAGAGGATGAAGATGTGGAAGGAACATCTTTCACTGAGAAAACTGCATGGTAGCTTTTCTCTATGGAAAATGGCCCTTTTCTCCTTTCCTCTGTGCTAAAGAGAATGCCAGTGTAAAAACACCTACCACCGTTCTCGAATGGAATCTCCCACTGTTGACCTCTCACATATGTGGACTGTCATTGGGGCCAATCTTCCCTAATGGCAATGTAGTCCTCCTCACTAAAGCTCTCATTTCCTACACATGTCCCATGACTTTGTTCACTCTCATGGACACTGTCTGGAAATCCAATGGCTAAATACATCTGTTGGGGCTGTTGTCTAATAGAATGAACATCAGTAATACACGTAAGTGAACGCATGTAAATAAAGTCACTTACAACAACTTTGGTGTTGTATGTGTGTCTGAAGCAGGAACAACATGAACATGTTGCAGTGTCTGAAGCTAATACAGTGATTGCTCACCAAAGGGATATGTGTGGATTGCAGTCCGAGACAAAGCCACAAAAAATTGAGTGAACATACTTGAAGAATAGGATATTTATGTAGATGAAAAAACAATTTTTGAGACTCCTAAGCATGCAATGTAACAGGCATCATGCAGTCATTGTGACAGCTGATGTAACTCATGCCACAAGTGGCTGGTCTAAGCAAGGACAGTAGCAAAAATCCCACAGTAGTGTGACAACCAAATAATGTTAGTTTAAGTCTATGAGGGCTAGGCATAAGTGTGTGAGTCACAAATCCATGATTTAGGGTGAGTATAATGACAACAACATTTCACAAATGCATGTCCATGACTTACCAACACATATCAAATGCACATGAATACCTGTAATGGTATGTGTATCCAGATTTTAAATCAGATTGCTAAATTATGGGGGTCAATACAACCCTGGCGGATGGTGTTAAAGCGGCGGTAATACCGCAAACAGGCCGGCGAAAAAAAAAAAAGGGAATTATGACCGTGGCGGAAACCGCCAACATAGACAGCCACTTTAACACTCCGACCGCCACAGCGGTACAGACAAGCAGCGTGGCGGTCACCATCAACAGACAGGTGGAAGACAAAGTACTGCCCACAGTATTACAACAGGCCAATCCGCCACCTTTTCCGGGGCGGATACACCATGGATAAAAACACGGCGGAAACAGCTTTTGCAATGGGAAAACGCTCACCTTAACACACTCCACGAGGAAGGAGGGCACCATGGAGCCAGAACTCCAAATACTCCCTGCGCTTGTCTTCCTGCTCCTCTACGAACATTAGCAACGGCGGCGCCGAAGACAACTGTGAGTACTGCACCTACGACATAGGGGAGGGGGGAGGCAAAAGTCAGGGACACACACACGCAACACCCCTACCACCAACCCGACCCTCACCCACTACAACACACACACCAATGCATTTCCAAACATCACAGTAACAACCCCCAACCTCCCCGGAAGAATGCAAAGACAAAACAAAATGAGTACAACCATTGTAATGTATCAAAACACAGTAAGCTCATATATACATAAATATATACACATTCCAAATATATACATCACGATTAGTAGTGAACGTATGCACATTTCAATGTCCGTGGACCACTGGGCCCACAATGCATGGACGAGGCCCACACACGATACCTGTCCTGAAACGGAGAGAACACTGAAGGGGCATCAGATAGAAATACAACAGGCACCTCAGGGGGAAGTGAAGGGGGCGCACCTCAGCCGGATGACAGCACCACGCCAGATCCGCGACGGGGCTCCATGCCCATTGATGTATCCTGGGGAGTGCAAAGCCACAGTCTCACAAGTCTTTGCAGTGGGTGGTTTGCCCACTGTACCATTCTGGGGAGTGCAAAGCCACAGTCTCACAAGTCTTTGCAGTGGGTGGTTTGCCCACTGTACCATCCTGGGGAGTGCAAAGCCACAGTCTCACAAGTCTTTTCAGAGGATGGTTTGCCCACTGTACCATCCTGGGGCGTGCAAAGCCACAGTCTCACAAGTCTTTGCAGTGGGTGGTTTGCCCACTCTACCATCCTGGGGAGTGCAAAGCCACAGTCTCACAAGTCTTTGCAGTGAGTGGTTTGCCCACTCTACCATCCTGGGGAGTGCAAAGCCACAGTCTCTCAAGTCTCTCCAGTGGGTGGTTTGCCAACTGGACCATCCTGGGGAGTGCAAAGCCACAGTCTCTCAAGTCTCTCCAGTGGGTGGTTTGCCCACTGGACCATCCTGGGGAGTGCAAAGCCACAGTCTCACAAGTCTTTTCAGTGGATGGTTTGCCCACTGTACCATCCTGGGGAGTGCAAAGATACAGTCTCACGTCTTTGCAGTGGGTTGTTTGCCCACTGTACCATCCTGGTTAGTGCAAAGCCACAGTCTCTGAAGTCTCTCCAGTGGGTGGTTTGCCAACTGGACCATCCTGGAGAGTGCAAAGCCACAGTCTCACAAGTCTTTGCAGTGGGTGGTTTGCCCACTGTACCATCCTGGGGAGTGCAAAGCCACAGTCTCTCAAGTCTTTTCAGTGGGTGGTTTGCCCACTGTACCATCCTGGGGAGTGCAAAGCCACAGTCTCTCAAGTGGATAACAGTCTCCACTGGTTCTGGAGGGGGACTGGTGCCCAGAGTGCATCACGCTCCCCGTGATGGTCCCAGTTCTGCCACTGCCCCTGCCGCTCATGGGCAAACGATGCTTGAGTTGGCGGTGCTTGCCCTGTTCAGCGGTGCTGTCCATGGCAGTCTATGCCCTGTTCAGCGGTGCTTGCCCTGTTCAGCGGTGCTTTCCATGGCAGTCTTTGCCCTGTTCAGCGGTGCTTGCCCTGTTCAGCAGTGCTTTCCAGGGCGGTCTATGCCCTGTTCAGCGGGGCTTGCCCTGTTCAGCGGTGCTTTCCATGGCGGTCTATGCCCTGTTCAGCGGTGCTTGCCCTGTCCAGCTGTGCTTTCCATGACGGTCTTTGCCCTGTTCAGCGGTGCTTGCCCTGTTCAGCGGTGCTTTCCATGGCGGTCTTTGCCTTGTTCAGCGGTGCTTGCCCTGTTCAGTGGTCTTTGCCCTGTTCAGCGGTGCTTGCCCTGTTCAGCGTTGCTTTCCATGGCAGTCTTTGCCCTGTTCAGCGGTGCTTGCCCTGTTAAGCGGTCTTTGCCCTGTTCAGCGTTGCTTGCCCTGTTCAGCGGTGCTTTCCATGGCGGTCTTTGTCCTGTTCAGTGGTGCTTTCCATGGCGGTCTATGCCCTGTTCAGCAGTGCTTGCCCTGTTCAGCGGTGCTTGCCCTGTTAAGCGGTCTTTGCCCTGTTCAGCGGTGCTTGCCCTGTTCAGCGGTGCTTTCCATGGCGGTCTTTGCCCTGTTCAGGGGTGCTTGCCCTGTTCAGCGGTGCTTTCCATGGCGGTCTATGCCCAGTTCAGCAGTGCTTGCCCTGTTCAGTGGTGCTTTCCATGGCGGTCTATGCCCTGTTCAGCGGTGCTTGCCCTGTGCAACGTGTGTGCCATGGTGGTCCCTCATTGCCCAGCGGGGCTGTGGCTGCCGGGGCCCTCCTGGGTACTGACTCTGGTGGTGGTCTCCTGACCAGTGACGATTGTGCTGCCCTCCTGGGCACTGACACTGGCAGTGGTCTCCTGACCAGTGATGATTGTGCTGCCCTCCTGGGCACTGACTCTGGCGGTGGTCTGCGGACCAGTGACGATTGTGCTGCCCTCCTGGGCACTGACTCTGGCGGTGGTCTCCTGACCAGTGACGACTGTGCTGCCATCCTGGGCACTGACTCCGGCGGTGGTCTCCTGACCAGTGACGATTGTGCTGCCCTCCTGGGCACTGACTCCGGCGGTGGTCTCCTGACCAGTGACGATGGGGCTTGGAGTGGCGTCTTGGGCAGTTGGGAGGATGGCGGCCTTCTCTGCTGTGCTGCTCTTCCCAGACTTTGGAGACTTTTTCTGCCCCTTCACCACCTTGGGAGGAGTCACAGCTGACTCGACACTCCCCCCGGGACCCTTGTGGTCGGCTTTGCCGGCAGGTGTCTTCCCCCTCTCCCGTCGGGCACTGTCCAACTTCTGGTGCTTCACGGGGGGACTGGCAGTGCTTTGGCTCTGTGTCACACTGGCTGCCCTGGTGCCCGGTGCACTCCACAAACCTCTAACAGGCACCACTGGTACCGGAATCATTTTGGCTGAGGTGCTACTACGTGACCTATGAATTGGAGGGGGGGGTGATGGGACAGAGGTCAAGGTTGCTCAGGAAAAGTTTCTGATGAACACTGGGACGGGTAGCTGGAGGGGGTCTGGGAGTGAAGGAAGAGGAGGTGGTTGCAGGAGGTGTAATTTTTGATGCTTTGGGTGCAGGTGCATGTTCTGGAGGCTGTCGTGAGGTGGATGGATGTTGGGTGGGTGTGTGCCCGCGTTTGTGTACTTTGGGAGGGGTCGTCACAGACACACTGGGAGAGGACACAGGGGACGTGTAAATGGTAGTGGGGTGGTGAGTGCAGGTGAGCGGGGTGTGGTGCTGGGTGTTCTGGTGTGAGTCCTAGTGGCTGTAGTGGTAGTGCATGCAGGTGAGAGTGTAGATGACACTGGGAGGGAGGAGGGAGACGACGAGGAGGGGACACTGTGGAGGCAGGGGATGTTGCTGTGTCTGTATGTGGGTGATGCTTGTGTGAGTGCCTGTAGGATGTGTGGTGCCTATGTTTGCCTGAGCTGCCCTTGTGTGTTGACGTGTGTGCAGGCTGGTCTGATGGTGTGCTTGGGATAGGCAGAGGTACAGGGGATTGGGCCTGGGTGGAGGAAGTTGGAGGGGGGAGGCTAGACACAGGGACAATGGCTGCCATCAGTGCTGAGGCCAGAGATTGCAGGGTTCGATGATGGGCAGCCTGACCAGAATGAATGCCCTCCAGGAATGCATTAGTGTGTTGCAACTCCCTCTCTACACCCTTGATGGCATTCACAATGGTAGACTGCCCAACAGTGAGTGACCTGAGGAGGTCAATGGCCTCCTCACTGAGGGCAGCAGGGGTGACAGGGGCAGGGGCTGAGGTGCCTGGGGCGAAGGTGATGCCCACCCTCCTGGATGAGCGGGCACGGGGCGAAGGCTGAGGGGCTGCTGGGAGGGCGGTGCTGGTAGGGGGGGTGGCGGCTGTACCTGTTGAAGTGGGGGGCACAGATGGTGCCGCCACCACAAGGGAGCTCCCATAGGAGGACGAATCCGTGTCGCTGTTTGCTGATCCGCTGACCGCCCTGAAGCTCCCCTCGCCCTCCATCCCACTGGTGTATTCCGAGTCCATGGTGTGGCCCTCCATGGCCATGTGGGACACAGCCCCCTCGTGCTCCGGTGCCCCTGTACCTCCGCCTGATGATGCTGATGCACAAAAGAACAGGGAGAGCACAAAAAGGTGTTGGGAAACAGAAGAAAGACAGGTTGAGTGCATGGCTTACCGCTACCGTTGGCAGACAATACAGACACAGCAGCCCCCTGCACTACGCTGTGCTCTTGGCCTCTACAGATGCAGTTCCTGGGATATGGCCTACATGGCTATGAGTGTCATCTGCCCACATAGATGACACAGGGGCATGTATACCTGTACTTGGCACTCTACAGAGGTGGGGTGGAGTGGCACATGGCCTGCATTACGGAGGGGCCTAGCCTACGGAACTCGCCCTGGCCTAGGGAAACCCACAGCCCTCCTCCCCCATCTATACCCCTCCACTGCACGCAAAGTCATGAGAATGTGAGTGTACTCACCCCCTTGTGTCTGCTGTGATGCCCTCAAGCACCCATCCAACTCAGGGTAGGCCACCGCCAGGATCCGGAACATCAGGGGGGTCATGGTGCGACGGGCACCCCTCCCACGTTGGGAGGCCATCCCCAGCCGAGCCTCTGCCGTCTTCTTGCTCCAGCGGCAAATGTCCTCCCATCTTTTACGGCAGTGGGTGCTCCGTCTCTGGTGGACCCCCAGGGTCCGGACGTCCTTGGCGATGGCACGCCAAATATCCTTCTTCTGGTGGGCGCTGACCTACATGACATGTACAGGGGAAGAAGAGAAGTCATTACCAACTGCACTGTCGTAGTGAGTGGCCCACATCCCTGCCCTTGCCATGTGGCGCATGCATTCACACTCCTTCATACTCGCATAACTCTGCCCCCTTCCTACTTACATTCAGCCCTCTCTACCCAGGCATAGCCCATACAACTTGCACCCTATGTACTCACCTGTTGGTCTGGAGGACCGTAGAGTAGCGTGTACTGGGGGAGGACCCCGTACACGAGCTTCTCCAACTCCTGTGCAGTGAAGGCAGGGGCCCTTTCCCCAGACGCACGTGCCATTGTCTCTTCCAGACCGAGGTCACAGTAGCACTTGCAGTGTAGGTCCTCTCCTGTCGAAGATCAGGTATCGAGTGATTGAACAGATAGAAAATGGCGGTCACGTCCGCGGTGGTGACGTCAGCGGCGGTGCGTATCATCATCGCCGGCGCACTTCGTCTTTGGCTCCTGGGACCCATAGTGTCCAATGTTAACCAATGCAGCATTGCGCCGCGGTCTACGAACGCCTACCGCGACGGTGTACAACGCCAGCACAGTTACCTCACACACTTTAGAGGTCAGGCAGCCGCCATTTCAGGGGCCCACCTGGCTTCCTTTACAACTGCGTCACACATACCTAGGCCTGGACTCAACACACTTACAGACAACTTTTTGGATTTCGTGTTCTGTGTAGCTGTGGGTACATACCTCTGAGTTGCTTGACTCTGTAGTCGCTGTTGTCCTTCCTAGGCACCGTCAGCTGGGACATGTGAGGAGATGGCGGAATCCTCCGGTGTACCGACCGCTGGTGGACCTGTTGACAATGGAGGAGCGACATTTAATCATCACCTACAGGTTTACCGTGTTACAATCCAGGAACTGTGTACCCAGTTGGAGCCAGATCTGATATCACCAATCCGCCATCCCACAGGAATCCCCCCTCAAGTGCAGGTGCTGTCAGTACTTCATTTCTTAGCAAGTGGGTCATTTCAAACAACAGTGGCCATGGCATCAGGTATGTCCCAGCCTATGTTTTCCAACGTGTTGTCCAGAGTGTTGTCTGCCCTGCTGAAACACGTGAGGAGCTACATCATTTTCCCTCAGGTGGAGGATTTGGCTACAGTTAAAGGTGACTTCTATGCCCTGGGACATATCCCTAACATCATAGGTGCCATTGATGGGACCCATGTGGCTTTGGTCCCCCCCCACAGGAGTGAACAAGTGTACAGGAACCGGAAGAGTTATCATTCCATGAATGTACAGATGGTATGTTTGGCAGACCAGTACATCTTGCAGGTAAATGCTATGTTCTCTGGCTCAGTGCACGACGCCTACATCATGCGGAATAGCAGCATCCCTTATGTGATGGGTCAACTCCAGAGGTACCGGGTGTGGCTTTTAGGTGACTCTGGTTACCCCAACCTGTCATGGCTATTGACCCCAGTGAGGAATCCCAGGACCAGGGCAGAGGAATGCTACAATGAGGCCCATGGGCGGACTAGGAGGGTGATCGAACGCACCTTTGGCCTCCTGAAGGCCAGGTTCAGGTGCCTCCATATGGCAGGAGGTTCCCTATTCTACTCACCAAAGAAGGTGTGCCAGATCATCATCGCCTGCTCTATGCTTCACAATCAAGCTTTGCGACACCAGGTGCCTTTTCTGTAGGAGGATGGTCCAGATGACGGTGTTGTGCAAGCTGTGTAGCCTGTGGACAGTGATGAGGAGGAAGCAGAGGAAGAAGACATTGATAACAGGGACTCAGTCATACAGCAATATTTCCAGTGACACACAGGTGGGAATTTTTTTTTTACTATTACATTTACTTTCACATATCTACCTCTATCCTGTCTGTCAATTTGAAGCAGTATTAGCTAACTGAGTAGTACATTTCCATAACTGTTTCACAGGTGTGGTTACCAACGTGTGTCATCTGCTTGCATCCTTCATGGGCCTGTGATGTGTGACATAGGTATGTTGACATTACATTTTCGAACGGATTTTGTCATTGTCATAGATAATACACATTTTCAAAATCACAGACTGACTCCAGATTGTTTTGTGGTTCAAGGGTGTTTATTGAAGTGCTAATTATTGGAGGGGGTGGAAAAATGGTGATGGGCGATGGTGGAGGAATGTCCATGGCAGAGTCCAGTCTATTAGTCTCACAGGTGCACTGCTCATATGGGCACAGGAAGTGGAGCTGGGACAGTTCCAATCTGGACAGCGTAACAAAGTGGGACAGTGGGATGACAATCAGGGTGGTCTCATTTCCTGGCGGGGGTCTTGCCATCTTGCTCTGTCCTGGATCTCAGGGACCGCTTGCGGGGTGGTTCTCCGTCTGCAGAGGGTGGGGTGCTGGTGTGGTGGTCCTGTGGTGGGGCATCCTGTCCACTAGCGCCGGCGGAGGTGGTGGGCAGTTCATCGTCCAGGCTAGTGTCAGGGGCCCCTTTGAATGCCACGGTGTCCCTCATGGTCTCCTGTATGTCCTTCAGCAGCCCTACGATGGTGCCCAGGGCGGAGTTGATGGTTCTGAGCTCCTCCCTGAACCCCAAATAGAGTTCATCCTGCATGCGCTGGGTCTCCTGAAACTTGGCCAGGACCGTCGCCATCGTCTCCTGGGAGTGGTGGTATGCTCCCATGATGGAGGAGAGGGCCTCGTGGAGAGTGGGTTCCCTAGGCCTGTCCGCCCCCTGTCGCACAGCAGCCCTCCCAGTTCCCCTGTGTTCCTGTGCCTCCATCCCCTGGACCGTGTGCCCACTACCACTGCCCCCAGGTACCTGTTGTTGTTGGGGTGGTGGGTTATCCTGGGTTCCCTGTAGTGGTGGGAACACAGCTGATTGACGTGTGCTGGGTACGGAGGTATGGGCCTGCTGGGTGGGTGCTGTGCTGGTGTTACCAGAGGGTGGAAGGTCAGTGTTAGGCTGTGCCTGTGCGAGGGGAACCGACTGTCCCGAGGCCCATGATGGTCCGGGCTGATCATCTGGATCCAGCTGGCCAGAGCTGCTTTCATCACTGTGGGCCTCTTCTGTGGGTGGGGTAGAGATGTCTGGACCCTCCTGTCTGGTGACGTTAGGTAGTGGTCCTGCAGGGGTATAAAAGCATGATTATTGCATGTGTGTGTGTCATGGAGTGTAATGGGTGGGTGAGCATGTACCCCAGTGCTAGCATTCCTGTGTGGGGGCTTGTGTGATGATGGTTAGGGGGTGTTATGGGTATGTGCAGTGGGCATGCTTTAGTGATGGGTGTCCATGCTTTGTTGTTGCATGCAGGGCTTGGTGTTGGGATGGGTGGTTTATGTTATTAGTACATTAGTGAGGAGTTTGAGTGATAGGGGAGGGGGTGAGGGATGGGGTGTGTGATAGCATGCAGGTAGGGTGGGGGATCTGATAGTTAAGATTTGACTTACCAGTGTTCATTTCTCCACCGACTCCTTCGAGGCCATCTGGATGCATAATGGTCAAGACCTGCTCCTCCCATGTTGTTAGTTGTGGGAGAGGAGGTGGGGGTCTGCCGCCAGTCCGCTGAATCGCAATGTTGTGCCTGGAGACCACGGAACGTACCTTCCCCCGTAGGTCGTTCCACCTCTTCCTGATGTCCTCCCGATTTCTTGGGTGCTGTCCCACTGCATTGACCCTGTCGACTATTCTTCGCCATAGCTCCATCTTCCTAGCTATAGAGGTGTGCTGCACCTGTGCTCCAAAGAGCTGTGGACCTACCCGTACGATTTCCTCCACCATAACCCTGAGCTTCTCCTCCGAAAACCTGGGGTGTCTTTGGCGTGCCATGGGGTGGTGTAGGTGATGTGTGGGGTGGTGTATGTGGTGATGAGTGTGGTGATGTGTAGTGGTGTGTGGTGTTTTGTGCGTGGATGTTGTGTGGGTGATGGTGTTGTGTGCCTCTGTGTGGTGGGGTTGCCTATTGCTGTGCTCTCTCTCTGTCGCCTTCGTCTCTAATTTTGGGTGTTTTGGAGATGTGTGTGTATTTTGAGCGCGGCGGTGTGTACCACCAATGGAATATCGTGGTTGAAAGACCGCGTGGATTCGTGGGTCGTAATAGCATGGCCGTGTTTCTGTTGGCGTGACGGTGGAGGATTTGTTTTTGCCAGTTTATCACTGACCTTTGGTGTGGCGGACTTGTGTGGGTGTCTGAATTTCGGCGGATTCCGAGATGTGGGTCATAATAGCTGTGGCGGAATTCGGCGGCCGCGGCGGTGTATTGGTGGTCTTTTGCACGGCAGTAAGCGGCTTTTACCGCCAATGTTGTAATGACCCCCTATGTTTGTAAATAGCTGATGGGATCCCATTCCCAATCTGACACATACTTACCCATAAGGGATACATCTTGTCACACGTTTCCAAATACTTCTTGCAAAGCCAAGTGCATGTACTAAACATAATCTGTGCAGACATGCTAAATCCTTGACAGTAAATTATGACGGAGACTATAATGTATGAAACAATAAAATGTATATAGAACTATTAATATTACACTAAAATCTACCTAAACTACCTAACCTAACTATCCTTACCTATTCTATACTACCCTAAAATACTTTATAACTACAACTAATTTAACCTATCTTAAGTTATTCAATAAACTTAATGCCACATGATAGACATCAGCCCACCACCCCTCTTAAAACGCATATGTGTACAAGGACAACAGTAATTGGAGCTATACATAAACATCTAGGAATAAACAAATGTATATTTGTATGTATTTTTTTAACAATACGTATTTAATATTACTTTTTTATAAAGTGCACTAACCTTAAACAGCCCCCCCCCCTAATAACACTGAATAGTAAGAAACCCCAAATAAAGTACCCATCCGTAATAAAAGCTACTACAGACTAAACCTACCCTATATTACACTAACTTACCTAACACTATCTAAAACCTGAACTATAAAAAGCTATATACAAGGGGAGGGGACTTAGGTCTTGGTTCAGGTCATTCTGTTACTCATTTCTTTATGACAGTGGCCTTGATTTTACAGAGGATGATGAGCACCTGGTCATGTTTATGCTTCAGGTTTGAGAGACATAGCTTCATGTCCCCTATTTCAGTCCTGATGTTGCACTCACAATCCGCCCAAAGTACTTGCGGTAGGGCCTGTGGTGTGGTTGGAGCAATTGTGGTCCCAGTGGAGGTGGATGAACCTGCCCCTACAGGCCCACCCCTGTCTGTGATCCGAGACTTGACCTGCTGATGGTGGGTAAAGGTGGCTGTTTCCATGGCTGGAGGCCTTGGGGGAAACGCACTCCAGGAGCCCGATGCTCTCTCATGCTCATAGTTCGTCCCCATCCTCTTGAACGCCTCTCTCACGTGACTGATGTGGCAATACCGGTCAGCCCTTTTTTTTTTAATTTCTCTTCTGGGAAGGGGTCATCTTGCTTGAGTAAACAGAAGGAATATATGTCATACAAATGTCCTTTTGGCAAATGAACATCAAGCATTCCATGTAAATACTATTTTCAGACATAACATAGTGCACATCACAAATCACAATAACATCTTGGAGAGCAACATGTATAGACATCTGCCCAATATCCATCATCTCCACACTGATGATGGTCAGGATATCAAGGCCAAGCAAATGTTACCCAATAGCAATGCCCCGTCTTCGGACATCTTTGAATGGCCATGCCGTCATTGGCAATGGCTATGAAAATACTCTTTTGTGATCATGGTATGGCACACTCATCATGCTGCATTGCTCATCAATGTCCCGTCTGCATACCCCATTGCCCTTGGATCCATTGGCATTTAGCAAAATCATCTGAGCAAGGACTGTAAGTTAGATGGTATGTCTCATACCATTATGTAACTGATATGGCAAGGACACATATCTGGACACATTGTTACATGGAAAATACAAGTGACAGGTATCATATGTTTAATGGAGTGTGAATAGCTCACTCACATTACACACAGATGCATGAAACTACTCCCAAATACACTCATGTGCACACATGGTGGGCTGTGCAATGATTCCTCGCATACTCCCTAAGTAACTGTATGTGTCTCACTATGCAGTCCATTGCCTGTACACATCGGTGCACAATTCATGTCACCATGCTGCACGCCAGCATGGAGCACAACCATTGATTAGGTGGATGCATGCATGCCCTACATCTCATCTCAAAGGGATCTTGGAACAGCAATGGCTAATTCTGATCATTGTAAGTATCACTTTGCATTACATCCTTTAGACCAGGGTTCTGCAAAGTCGGTCCTGGCGAGCCGGGTCCATGTCAGATTTTTAGCATATCCACAATTTGACAAATTTAGAATTCAGAAACATCGAGGCACATTTATACTCTGTTTGCGCCAAATGTGTGTCAAAAATTTTGACACTCATTCAGCGCAAACCGTTCACCATATTTATACTATGACGCCCGACCCCGCGAACGTCAAAGTTCCTCCGTGTGCGTCATTTTCTGGATGCGTGACACGTGAGGTAGGCGTTCCTGCCCAAAAAATGACTTTAAGGCCTGTGCGTCTTATTTATACTCCCGCGTCATTTTGACGCACAGGAGGGGGCAGGCCTTTAAAAATGGTGCACAGCCTGATGTGTGCCGTTTTTTAACGCCTGGGTGAGGGCAGGCGTTAAGGAGCCTGTAGGCTCACTTCCATGGTCTCTGACCATGGAAGCAGTCCAGAGGTGCCCTTCCCTGCCCCCAGGGACACCCCCTGCCACTCTCTCCCACCCCTGGAGGGCACCCATGGATGGGGGACTCATTCCAGGTAAGTAGAGGTAAGATGAGGTAAGTATACTTTTTTAATTTTTTTAAAGTGGTATGGGGGCCTAACTTGGGCCCCCCTACATGCCACTATGCCCAATGACGATGCCCAGGGGACAGAAGTCCCCTGTTCATGGCCATTGGGCAAGGGGGCATGACTCTTGTCTTTGCTAAGACAGGAGTCATTTCAATGGGGGTTGTGCGTCAAAAAATGGTGCAAGTCCGGTTAAAGCCATGATTTTTTACTCTAACCAGACTTTCACCTTTTTTGACGCACAACCCCCATTTTTCCCTACGCCGGCGCTGCCTGGTGAGAGTCATTTTTTTTACTATGACTAGCCTGCAGAGCCGGCTAACGTCAATCCTTAAATAAGGCGCCCGCCTGGCATGTAGGAATGGCGTTAGCCGGCGGTAAAAAAAAATTCTGCAAAACAGCGCCGGCGCTGGTTTGCGTCAAAAAGTATAAATATGGGCCCTTGTTTCTAAATGTAGATATGCTAAAAATCTGGCATGGACCCGGCTCTCCAGGTCCAACTTTGCAGAACCCTGCTTTAGACTCTCAGAGCCAGCACAATCTGAAGCTGAATTGGGTATTGGCATGCCGTATAACACTATTGTACGGACATACCTCTAGTCTAACACACATTTCCAGATCTTTGAAGATGACAGGGAATAGCAATGTTGTCATACACAACCGAGTATGGGCATCACACCACAGGAGTAGGCAACACAACTGCAAATCCAAGTGTGATATGTTGACCTCTGCTCTGCTAATCATATGACCCTATTTACAATGTCCTCAGTCCTGGTAGTACATGATTTGGTGTATTATTCCTGTGGCACACACAGCAGGAATATGTTCTGTGGACCACATATTGTCACCTGGCATAGATGTGTAGGACCCTGTACTTCAGGCACATGTTCTTACTGTCATCATTGTACTTTTAATCAACACCTTGGGGCCTGATTCACCAAGGTAAACATAGATGTTTAGTTTAAACTTAGACCAAACCTCTAAGATGACGACTTTGGGAATTCCCAAAGGTCATTGACGAGTAGTATCTTTATGTCTGCACTCGGGGCATTTGTGCCCTGACATATGTGAACCACTGACACTGTGGGCAAATTTACAAACCCAGGTGTCACCCTGCACCACAAGAGCAACATTTCTGTTAAGTTTCTGTGGCACAGTGTGCCAAGCAATGGTCCCAAGGCAGGTATCATCAGATTATAATGCCACCTCAGGGGTAGTGTCACTGTGCCGAATGTGAAATAAATAAAAGAAATACATCAATCAATCATTAGATTTGTAAAGCGTGGCTTATCACCCCGGGGAGAATTCCAGGTGATATGGGTTGTCGCTGTGAATCAGTAGCTACTCTCAAAGAGCCATATCTAGAGCTTCCTCCTGAAGTCAAGGAGGGTGGACGTAGTACACAGGTGAGGGGGCTGTTCCAGATCTTGTCAGCAAGGTAGAAGAAGGAGTACCCTCCGCTGCGGCTGTGTCGATCTCTTAGGACTTGAGCAAGGATGAGGGTTGCTGAACGGAGTTCCCTGGTGGGCTGGCAGAAGGAGACTCTATGGTTGATGAGAATGGGTCTGATGTTGTGGAGGGCTTTGCATGCGATGGTGAGAACCTTGAATTTGCACCTCTTGTGCACAGGCAGCCCGTGGAGACCTCTGAGGTGGGGGGTGATGAGGGTTCACCTGGGGAGGTCCAGGACGAGTCTCACCACTGCATGCTGGATGATCTGGAGGCAGTGAAGGTGCTGGGCAGGGAGTATGACGTAAAGGGAGTTTACGTAGTCTAGTCTGCTGGTGATAATGGCTTGGGTAACTGTCTTTCTGGTTTTCAGTGGGGATCCATCTGAAGATCTTCCATAGCATTCAGAGATTGTGAAAGCTGAAGGAGGCCATTGTGTTTATCTGTTGCTTGAAGGTGAGTTTGCTGTTGATGATGATGCCAAGATTGCGGCCGTAGTCAGTCTGGCTCAGGGGCTGTCCGAGCGCAGAGGGCCACACAGAGTAGTCCCAACGGGAGGAGTTGCTTTCGAAGATGATCACCTCTGTCTTGTCCGTGTTCAATTTCCAGAAGTTGGATTTCATCCATTTGGCGCCAATGTCATGGAGTTGCTTAAGTTGTCTCTGGGGGTGGAATGGTCTTCAAAGAGGGAGAGTATGAGTTGGGTGTCATCGGTGTGTGAAATGATGTTGAGTCCGTTGGAACAATCTTGGCCAAAGGCATCACATAGATGTTGAAAAGGGTGGGGCTGAGTGAGGATCCCTGGGGGACTCTGTATATGGTGCTTTTAGGTTCTGAGGTGAAAGGTGGGAGATGGACTCTCTAGGTGTTACCCGTGAGGAAGGCATGGATCCATTTGAGAAGTTGCTTTGGATCCGAATGTGGTGGAGTCTGGAGATGAGGATGTAGCGGGAGATGGTGGCGAATGTGGCAGAGAGGTCATGGAGGATCAAGGCTGCCTTCTCACTGTGGTCAAAGAGGGACCCAATGTTGTCTATTGCAGTCCTAAGGACGATCTTGGTGCTGCAGTTGGTGTGGAAGCCGCATTGGGAGACTAGTAGATTGTGCCTTTCCAAGTGTTGGGAGAGCTGCTTGTTGATGTCTTTTTCCTGGACCTTAGCTGGGAAGTGGAGCATTGTAAGCCGGTGATCATTTTTGAGTTTGCTGGGATTGGTGGACAGTTTCTTCAGGAGTTGCATGACTTCGGGGATGGTGGCAGTCCTGATGAAGGTGTTGAGGATGGGACTGAGGATGCTGCTGATTTCCTTCTGGCCCAGGTTGAAGATGTTATGTGGGGTTGGGTAGTTGGGGGATCCGGAGTGGGTTGAACTCATAAGGGGTGATGTTTCATGGATGGATAGTGGCTTCCAGTTGGTGATCAGGTGACTGGGAGAATCACCAGATGGAATCAGTAGGTGTTCGATGCTGGTGGGTTGAGAGTGAAGATTTCTGTAGATGGTTTTGATTTTGTCATGGAAGTAGTCAGATAATGAGTCACAGGGGGTCTGAGTGGGTTGGTGTAGCCGGGTGTCAGAAACCTCGGCTACATTTGACAAAACTCACCCGTCCGCCGAGTGCCATCGAGGAAGGACTCACGCCGACTGGAAACGCGGATATGCGGGTTTCCGAAGACCTAAAAAGAGTTGTATGACAATGCGCATGATGCATTGTGGAGGAAGAAGAAGAGGAGAAGGACCCCGAAGAGGAGAAGGAGAGCCCAATTAAAGATGCTGGGAAAACGGAGAAAAAGGAAGACGCGGCGAACAGCGCTCTGCCCACAGAAGAGGAGGAGACCAGCAACCTAAGACCCCTGGACTCCAAAGATGAGATACAGGAAGGAGAAGGAGACTCCAAGAAGCAGCAACTGCGCCACGTCTCTGGGGGGGCGTGGCTTCAGCAGGTACGGTCCTGCCTAAAAACAAGACTAAACACTATAGTGGGAAGGGAGGATGGTGGAGAGGGAGAGGGAGAGCAGAGAGAGGTTGGGAAGGGATACTTGGGGAGGCGGACACCAAAAAGGGGGGAGCACTAGTCACTAATACAGAGGCGATTAATTTTGATGAAGGAAAAAAGTTTGGGGTCCACCAGGGTGAAACGGGGACAGGACCCTATCCACTTTACCAATCCTTTCCTTTCCTTTCCCTCAGGTCTGGAACTCTACACCAGACCATCACTGTTCACACTGCATATCTCTCTCTCTCTCTCTCTCTCTCTCTCTCTCTATCTCTACCCTCTCCCCTACTAACACCATCCCAACGAGTCAGCCAGACGTACCACTTACCCACTGTTCATTCTTTTTCCCGTCCACCTGACAACATCACCGCCGAGAGCCACAATACCAACCACCGGGGACCCTAGAAAAGAAGAAAACAAAGGGGATAAGCAACACATAAGAAAAGAGAGAGACTGCATGAAGACACCTGTACACTATAAATAAAACCTCTTCTATTAAATCGTCAACCTGAGCATCTTTTTCATCCCTATCACTATCCCACTGGTACAGTTGGACTGTGTTTTTGGTGGTTGCTGGGCAGAAGAACTCTTTGACAATCTTGAAGAGTTTCTTCAGGCAGTTGGTGCTTTCCTCGGTGTGGCTGAGTAGGTCAAACCTTTTTGCTTTTCTCAGACGGAGATAATATTTTTTCAGAGTATCTTTGAAGATGGTGCAGTCTGCAAGGTCCCTGCAACTGCCCCACAGTCTTTCTCGCTGTTTGCATTCTCTCTTAAGTGTACGGAGTTCAGGGGTCAACCACCTATTGGGCTTGCTGGATATTCCGTAGGTGGAGTTCCTTATGGGGGTGACTTTGTTGGTGCCATTGAGGATCCATTTGGATAGATTGCAGGCGTCTTTTTTGAGGTTGCCAGAGAAGATGGGTTTGCTGGAGTGCAGGGTGGTGGTCTATTGGGCCTCTGTGATTTTTCCCCATCTGCGAAGAGGGGGAGGTGGGGTTGTGGTGGACGGCTTCATTCTGCTGGTTATGGTGAAATGTACCAGGTGGTGGGTGGTCCATGTGATCTCTGTTTTGTGGTAAAACTTTATTTTTATTGCTGGCTGTAAAGATGGGGTCTAGGATGTGTCCATGGTGTGTGTGGGACTGGTGACCATCTGTTAGCGTCTGATTTTGCTTAGATTGTCCAGGAGGTTGGTGGAGTTGTGATCATTGTGTCGTCTAGGTGGAAATTCAAATCTCCTAAATATAAATAGTCTGTCCAATTGATGGCAGGGAAGGCAGTGGTGTCAGCGATGGCCTTGCAGATTGTGGGGCATGGCCCCAAGGGTCTGTATGCAAGAGTTCCCCTGATGGTTGTTCTGGCGTTGATTCGGCTGAGGACGTTTAGGTGTTCTATGAGGTAAGACTTCTCTTCCTCGAAGGTGGTACATGAGAGAATGTCCTTCTGCATGATGCAATTCCTCCTCTGTGCTTGTTGTGGCAATCTTTGTGGATCGGTTTGTAGCTTTGTGGGTGGTGCAGGTGAAGTTGGGTGTCGAGGCGGGTGTAAGACAGGTCTCATTGATGAACATCAGGTCCAGGCTGAGAGTGGTTACGGTGTCACATATTTACTTTGTGTGTTTTCAGAGGGACCTAGCTTTGAGCAGTGGGCATTGTGGGTGTTTCTCGGCTTGGAGGGTGGTGGTGCACGGGTTGCGTGGGTCTTGTGTTGCAGATGAAGTGGCATTGGAGGCAGATGAAGGGTCCGACTGTGGTCTGTAGGGCAGTGATTTCTCCACATTGTTTCTCTTCCTATGTGTGCTGCATTCTACAACACACATAGATGAAAATAAATGCCATTGATCATTGTGTGCAGGCGGGAAGGTGCCACTTCCTGCACATCAACACTCATCCCTGTCAATATGTACCCTTGCACCTTGACACAAGTGTGCCTGCACTGGTGTGTGTCAGCAATTTGTGCGCATGCACAGGGGACATGGACAGGAATGTGCCATGTGTCATAGTTACAGCACATTATTGCACTTGTCCGGGAAGCATGTTGGCACAGCAACACCATTTGCAGCCCTGCCCTGTTCCCTTACTTAGTAAAGGAGGCCATATAGCAGCAGACTTCTAATTGCAAGTGCAAAACAACGAATCAGCCACAAAGAACGGGTACTTACAAACAGTTCCTCTGACCTCGAATCCAAGGTATTCGCGGTGGTCCTCTTCCCTGCTTATGAGGTCTGACCATTGATGTCTTAGATGATTGTCGACCTCTCAACCTCAAAGATCCGCTGCCTGTGGAAGTGGACCTTCCCCACCGCAGCTTCCGTGCCTTCATTCCATTGCCCTGGATCACACGACCACTCATGACCACCGTATTTGGGAGGTATTGGGTGACCAGTCATATAAAGCCACCCAACTCCTCCGCACTCATGCCACAGGCCCTTCCCTTCCCTGACATGTCCCATCCCAAACCCACAATTAAATGAATGAAGGAAGAAAAACCCAAACTACACCCAACTAACCCAACAGACTAATCTACCCCAAAGACAAACACCCGACAATACATAGGTGGTCATTCTGACCCTGGCGGTCTTTGACCGCCAGGGCGGAGGACCGCGGGAGCACCGCCGACAGGCCGGCGGTGCTCCAATGGGGATTCCGACCGCGGCGGTAAAGCCGCGGTCGGACCGGCACCACTGGCGGGGTCCCGCCAGTGTACCGCGGCCCCATTGAATCCTCCGCGGCGGCGCAGCTTGCTGCACCGCCGCGGGGATTCCGACCCCCCCTACCGCCATCCAGATCCCGGCGGTCGGACCGCCGAGATCCCGATGGCGGTAGGGGGGGTCGCGGGGCCCCTGGGGGCCCCTGCAGTGCCCATGCCACTGGCATGGGCATTGCAGGGGCCCCCGTAAGAGGGCCCCTACATGTATTTCACTGTCTGCTGCGCAGACAGTGAAATACGCGACGGGTGCAACTGCACCCGTCGCACAGCTTCCACTCCGCCGGCTCGATTCCGAGCCGGCTTCATCGTGGAAGCCTCTTTCCCGCTGGGCTGGCTGGCGGTCTGAAGGCGACCGCCCGTCAGCCCAGCGGGAAAGTCAGAATTACCGCCGCGGTCTTTCGACCGCGGAACGGTAACCTGACGGCGGGACTTTGGCGGGCGGCCTCCGCCGCCCGCCAAGGTCAGAATGAGGGCCATAGTAACTTACAACACAAAATATAAACAAAAATGACAAAACAGATATCAAGAACCCAAAAGAGACAGCAGACAGTACAGGAGACTCAATAGATAGCACTCCTCAATCCACCAACAGCACCACACAATCTCTCCTAAGCACAGACACAAAGATTGTGGGCCATATTTATACTTTTTGGCGCAAAACTGCGGCAATGCCATTTGTGTGCACTGTGCGGGTGTCAAATTTATACTTTGACGCACGGCAGCGCAAACCACACATGTGAGTCATTTTCTTTGACACCACAGCGTCACGTCGTAATGGAAAATGACATTAACGTGGCAGAAATGACTGTGAGCCGATTTACGACACCGCAAACTTGATATGCTGCGTTTTTTGACGCAATAGCGTCAAAACTCGCCGCAAACACAGCCATTTGTGCAGAGGGGAGCCAAAATGGATCCCAGATGCCTGTACAGACCACAGGAAGATGACAACAGACCAGGAACAAGCCAGGAGGACCCACACAAGACCCATGACAGGGAGAAGAAGAAAAGAAAGTGTTGCTTCAGTGCAGAGGAGCAGGAAATTCTGGTTAAAGAGGTGACGGAACACCAGCACCAAGTGTTTGTCACCTCAAAGTTGCCAACACTAAGAAAGAGGCAATATGGCAACAAATTGCTGACAAGATTAACAGTGTGGCAGAAGTACGCTGAACAGTCATCGAGTGCAAGAAACGCTGGCATGACTGCAAGTGCAGGACCAAGGAAAAGATGGCCAGGAACAGGAAGGCAGTACTGCAGACTGGAGGTGGGAGTCCAGCACCACAGGAGGCCCTGGATCACATAGAGGAGATGGTGGCAGCCTTCATCCTTGAGGAGATCATCACAGGGATTCAAGGACAGGACAGCGCAGACTACCAGGAGACAACACACATGCAGGGTAAGTCACATTGGGAATTAAAATGCAGTAATGTTAACTGCAACCGGGGGGGGGGAATACCTACTACACGATGCATGTAAGTCATCATATACATGGATTGGCATGGGTAAAGGGTAAAGGGGCACATCACGGGGGCAAGGCCCGTTCTGAGAAAACCTGGGTCACACCGTTACACAACACCAACAACCTTTCCATGGGGGTATGCTGCCATGCCAACGATGTTGCAAAGGTAAAGCCATTTCCAGGAGGGAAGGGCACAATGTAAAACTGACATCCCGTCACATGTCAGCCACTATACTCCCTACATTAACTAGGACCCAATTAACAACATCTAGCCATCCCGACAACTGGAATGTAACATTGACAACAGTTGCCACTACCACCTCTGATGTGTGTGCTGGTCAAGTAGCCAATGGCAGTAACGTCCCCATGGATCATACACACCCATATTAGAGGGTTTAGGATGACAGCGTTACCAATCCCCTGAAACAAGACAAATGTTCCAGTCCTGTCAAATGTGAATGCCCATAGTTGCCGCAAACATCAGCCAATGTCATCAACATTAGGAGGTACACAGCACAAATGTCACAACCATGCTGCATATGTCAGGGTCCATCCTGTGCCTGGGTCACAAATACAACATCCTAAATGTCATACTGCTCAGACAACAGCATTGAGGGGGAGGACACATGTAACTGGTCACTGAAATACACCTGCACAGTCAGAGTAAGAAATAGGACACTGCTACGACTATCAGGGCAATCCAATGTACCACCCATTCCCCAACATCAGCAGTACACATTACCAATGCTGACATCCATATTGTGCCGTAACAATGCTATACATAGTATAGGCTACATTTCAACTACATATAGGTGGATGTGAAAGATCAGAGACTGGAGCAGGTCCAGATTGTTAAGTGTGCTGCCAGTGCCATCAGAGCACCCACAGCCAGTGAAAGGCCTCACCATGATAATGGAAGTAGGGGGAGGGTTAAGTAGGACAAGAAGGTGGCAATTCACTATTTGGCCAAAACCAACACCTAAAGGAGATGATGCCGACAAGTCCACAAACTGACCACAATACATGTGACATGCAGGTGGGGCATAGGCCTGGGAGAATGCTAATATGAAAGACTGGAGCAATGAACAGGAACCAAGATCACAATGTGAAAAGCATCACAAGGCAGGCATGTCACATCACAAACGCCACAACACAGACACACTAATTGTACCGTATTTCATTGCAGAGAACGGTGGATCTCCTGCGGATATGCCTGTCCAGGACTACCCTGATGATATGGATGACGAGCTGACAAACATCAGCCACCAGACCCTCCAAGAGGTCCTTGGAACCCTCCAGACACCACCTTCAGGCACAAGGAGGAGCACAGATACAGCAGCCATCGCAGAGGATCCACCCACCACCCCAATTGTACGACCTGCCAGCTCCAATACAGCTGAGGACTCTGACAACACTGGCACCTGCTTTGAGAGAACTGTCGTCGGAGTTCAGCGGGAGCTGGCCAAGGATGTGCAGGTGGGGATGCAAAATATGGCAGCCAGCCTAGAGGGGGTGCGTTCATGCATGATCTCAACTGAAGAACAGGCGGCAGCTATGCAAGGGCGAACAACTATCTTGCAGGAACTTGAAAAAAGGCTGAAGGAAATCAGCACAGCTGTAATACAGTTGACCCAACACCTACAACAGCAATCCTGTCAATGCGTGCACAAATGCAACATTGAACCCCTCAGGGCTGACCTGGCTGCCTACCATCGTGATGTGGCTGCTTTTCTTAAGAACCAGCAGATCCTCCTTGCAACAGTACTGCCCTTAAGACCCCCACAGGTAGCAGCTACCGGGATGTCTGACTCCACGTCTACACACACTGAGGTGTGTGTTGCCCCTTCACAACCACCACCACCAAGGGCAGAGGAGGCAACACACACATCAGAAGGTGAAGACCAGGAACGGATCACCTTCATACGTAAAAGTACCCGGAAGCACTAGTCCCTGCCACATGGCCACCTATTACCAAGGTCCTGTGCTTTGTAACATGCAAGCCAGGCAAGAACTGTACTCAAGCACTGTTCTGCAAACCACTGTATATCTTGTCAGCCTGCCCAATGATTGTCTTTCACTAACTCATTGGCAAGTCTGTCCCTCTGCACTGTCTGACACTTCACCCCAAAATGTCCAATGACATGTCCTTTTGCACTTGTGTAGGATCACATTGGAAGATGTCACAATAATGGACTCACAATCATGGACAATGTAAATATAGCACTACAGTACTTTTCAATAAATAGCACTTACACAACCACTTTGTCTCTGTGTAATGTGACACATCAACCGTGCAGTAGATCACTGAATTTTGCCTCCTGTCAAATATCATAGATTGTCAATACAACTGTCCTGAAATAATGTGGGCTGATAACTATGCACAGTGGCCTGGATTCTACCATACTCTGCCCTTCCTGAGGGTAATTTCTGAGGAAAAGAGAAACTATATACCATAATGATATGTTGGACAGATTAACGCTTCCTCAAGGGATGTCAAAACCAGAAAATAGTGCCTTCAAAATGTTGCTTCAATGCAAAACTAACATATGTAACATTGCCCACAAATATAAGCGAACACTCACCAAACTGCATGAATGGAGGTGTATGAGTTTACATCCAAATAAGTAATCATGCTGAACAGTGTAACAAATGATCTATGTGAGCTCTGTGCACTATACTACTCTAACTACTCATTACCCACGATTGTCCCTAACTAACCTAAGCTAAACTTATCACATTTAACGAAACGTTCTAAACATCAACCCCCCCACCCTCCTTATGAGACGGGACACATGGAGGATAGCAGATACTAACCTAAACACATACTGTCCTATACTAAACAAATATATTTTTTTTTATTTAGTTTTTTTGTAGTAAAGACAAAAGAACCCCAACATTGCCTCCCACCCACCCACCCACACACTTAAAAATAAACAATAGAAATATTCAGGACCCCCCACCACCCTCCCACTAACACTAACTAAAGTAACAGCCTATGCTAACCTAACACTAAGCCCCCTAAACCCACGAAGTATAAGAACCAGGAAAGATGAGGGAGGGGAGGGAATCATGTCCGTCTCATTATCTACAGGTTGGCCCTCCGGAGGGTCATCTTGATCGAATGCACCCGCCGGTTGATCTGTCGCACCTCCTGCTGCAGTCGGCTCATCTTCCTAAGGACACAGTCCACTTTTCGCTGCATTTGTCCAAAAGCAGTACGGTCAATGGCTGCAGCAGGGATGGTCTGGGTGCCTGCCGAGGAAGTATGGGGCTGTGTAGTGTCCAAGGCTGTGGGCTGCCCTGCAGGTGGTGCTGTGCTTGGGCCAGGAGCAGTTGCTGTGAACGGCCCCACAATGGTCCCATCTGCTGGTGGTGCCACCTGGGTGGTAGTGGTGGTGGTGCTGGTGGTGGTTGTGGTAAGCAAAGAAGGTCTGCCTTGTGGAAATGCCCTCCAGGCTCCGGAGGCTCGTTCATGGCGATATCTGCAGGCCATTCTTCGGTAACCAGACTCGACTTGAAGTATGTGTTGGTACCTAATTGCCCGCAATTGAAACTCCCTGACCTGGATGGGTGTTATATTTGCAGCGGTTAAGACAAATAGAAAATCTAACATTAGGTACTGCATTGTGTGAAATGGCACAAGAAGTAAATCAGACTATACATCTATTGTACTTGTAACAGCTCATATCATCATACAGATCATTGATTGTCCCTGAGGAAGTACATGGCAAGCCAGCCTACAAAGGTCCTATCACACATAGCACATCCAAACCCTACAAGATGGGTAACAACAGCCATGATTTTGGCATCATTGTTCTGCCAGTTGTTAGCTAAAAATCATGCTGCACATCCTCCACCACTGCCAAGGCTACAAATGTCATTGTATGGGATGGAAATCTAGGGCCACATGATCTGCGAGTTGTAAATGGACTTGCCAGTATAGTAAGCATGTGCTAAACATGAGTGTGTATGCTAGGTTCAGACAAGTGATTCACTGATTTACATGTCTGTGTACCAAAGTTGTATCATCAGTCATAGGTACACTAGTCACAAATCTATACCTGTGTCTGAGGGGGGGGGTGGACTAACAACTAATATTTTCTAACAACAAGGACACCCAGGAAGCTTAGGAAAGCTGGACATGTGTTTGGCTCAGCACACACACCACAGGTAAGGAGGATCTCCAAATAGGAGACAGCTAACCCTTGACCAATCCCATCGACACTCATGTTTGGAAATGCAGACCTTTGTCCACATCATTTACTACCAGTAAGCCATGACTTACAACAAACACAGAGATGCAAGAAAACCCCTGGCCATGAGTTGCGTGCACACCTAGGCCATTGCATTCAAGTGCCACATACTCGTAGCACTACATGTAGGAGGCTGGCCTGGCTTGTAGTGGGTACCAGAGGTACTTACACCTTGTGCCAGGTCCAGTTATCCCTTATTAGTGTAGAAGAGGTGTTTCTAGCAGCTTAGGCTGATAGAAGGTAGTTATGGCAAAGCAGCTTAGGCTGAACTAGGAGACATGTAAAGCTCCTACTATACCACTGGTATCATATGCACAATATCACAAGAAAACACAATACACAGAGTTACTAAAAATAAAGGAACTTTATTTTTATGACAATATGCCAAAAGTATCTCAGTGAGTACCCTCAGTAAGAGGATAAGTTATATACTCAAGATATATGTACACAAACCAAAATTAGGTAAGTAATAGCAAGAAAAGTAATGCAAACAGTGTAGAATTACAATAGATTGCAATAGGAGCACATAGGTATAGGGGCAACACAAACCATATACTCCAAAAGTGGAATGCGAACAACGAATGGACCCCAAACCTATGTGAGCTTGTAGAGGGTCACTGGGACTGTAAGAAAACAGTGAGGGTTAGAAAAATAGCCCACCCCAAGACCCTGAAAAGTAGGTGTAAAGTGCACCTACTACCCCCAGAGAGCACAGAAGTCGTGATAGGGGGATTCTGCAGGAAGAACAAACATCAGCAATGCAACAGTGGATTTCCGGACCTGAGTACCTGTAAGACAAGGGGACCAAGTCCAATAGTCACGACAGTGTCGAGAGTGGGCAGGAGCCCAGGAAATGCCAGCTGAAGATGCAAGGAAGCTGCCACCTGTTGGAAGAAGCTTAGAGTTCTGCAAGAAAGAAGAGGACTAGGGACTTCTCCTTTGGAAGACTGATGTCACACTTCGTGATGAAGCTTACAGAGGTGTTCCCATGCAGAAAGACTGCAAACAAGCCTTTCTAGCTGCAAGGGTCACAGTAGAGGTTTTTGGGTGCAGCTGTGGCCCAGGAGGGACCAGGATGTCGCCACTTGGAGGAGGAGACAGAGGGGGCACCCAGCAACTCAGGGAGCCCTTACAGAAGCAGGCAGCACACACAAAAGTACCTGAACAGACACTTGGAAGGAAAGTGAACCGGAGTCCACGCAAAGTCACAAAAGAGAGTCCCACAATGCCGGAGGACAACTC
The DNA here is from genome assembly GCF_031143425.1 of Pleurodeles waltl. Lineage (NCBI taxonomy): Eukaryota > Metazoa > Chordata > Amphibia > Caudata > Salamandridae > Pleurodeles > Pleurodeles waltl. Next base: position 259,742,762 of record NC_090451.1, on the reverse strand, counting down.
AGAAGGTTGTGCACTGCAGGAAGGAGTGCCGGGGACCCAGGCTTGGCTGTGCATGAAGGAAATCCTGGAAGAGTTTACAGGAGCAGGAGCAGCTGCAAATCACGCGGTACCCAGCAATGCAGTCTAGCGTGGGGAGGCGAGGACTTACCTCCACCAAACTTGGACTGAAGAGTCACTGGACTGTGGGAGTAACTTGGACAGAGTTGCTGAGTTCCAGGGACCACACTCGTCAGGAAGAGAGGGGACACAGAGGACCAGTGATGCAGTCCTTTGGTGCCTGTGTTAGCAGGGGGAAGATTCCGTCGACCCATGGGAGATTTCTTTAGAGCTTCTGGTGCAGGGAGAAGGCAGTCTACCCCTAGAGCATGCACCACCTGGAAACAGTCGAGAAAGCTGGCAGGATTAGGCGCTACAATGTTGCTGGCAGTCGTCTTGCTACTTTGTTGCGGTTTTTCAGTTGTCCTGGAGTGGTCAGTGGTCGATCCTTTGATAGAAGGTGAAGAGGGAGATGCAGAGGAACTCTGGTGAGCTCTTGCATTCGTTATCTGAAGAATTCCTCAAAGCAGGGACCCTAAATAGCCAGAAAAGGAGGTTTGGCTACCAGGTTAGGAGGACTGGCTACAAAGAGAGGTAACAGCCTATCAGAAGGAGCCTCTGATGTCACCTGCTGGCACTGGCCACTCAGAGCAGTCCAGTGTGCCCCCAACACCTCTGTTTCCAAGATGGCAGAGGTCTGGGACACACTGGAGGAGCTCTGGGCACCTTCCCTGGGAGGTGCAGGTCAGGGGAGTGGTCACTCCCCTTTCCTTTGTCCAATTTCACGCCAGAGCAGGGCTGGGGGATCCCTGAACTGGTGTAGACTGGCTTATGCAGAGATGGGCACCATCTGTGCCCATCAAAGCATTTCCAGAGGCTGGGGGAGGCTACTCCTGCCCAGCCCTTCACACTTATTTCCAAAGGGAGAGGGTGTAACACTCTCTCTCAGAGGAAAGTCTTTGTTCTGCCTTCCTGGGCCAGGGCTGTCTGGACCCCAGGAGGGCAGAAACCTGTCTGAGGGGTTGGCAGCAGCAGCAGCTACAGTGGAGACCCCGGAAAGGCAGTTTGGCAGTTCCCGGGTACTGTGCTAGAGACCCGGGGGATCATGGAATTGTCCCCCCAACACCAGAATGGTATTGGGGTGACAATTCCATGATCTTAGACATGTTACATGGCCATGTTTGGAGTTACCATTGTGACGCTATACATAGGTATATTATACCTATGTATAGTGCACGCGTGTAATGGTGTCCCCGAACTCACAAAGTCCGGGTAATTTGTCCTGAACGATTTGGGGGCACCTTGGATAGTGCCAGGGTGCCCACACACTAAGTAACTTTGCACCCAACCTTCACCAGGTGAAGGTTAGACATATAGGTGACTTATAAGTTACTTAAGTGCAGTGGTAAATGGCTGTGAAATAACGTGGACGTTGTAAGAATTGTCAGGGCTCCCTATGGGTGGCAAAACAAATGCTGCAGCCCATAGGGATCTCCTGGAACCCCAATACCCTGGGTACCTCAGTACCATATACTAGGGAATTATATGGGTGTACCAGTATGCCAATGTGAATTGATAAATTTAGTCACTAGCCTGTTAGTGACAAATTTGGAAAGCAGAGAGAACATAACCACTGAGGTTCTGGTTAGCAGAGCCTCAGTGAGACAGTTAGGCACCACACAGGGAACACATATAGGCCACAAACTTATGAGCACTGGGGTCCTGGCTAGCAGGATCCCAGTGACACATAACAAACACACTGACAACATGTGGTTATCAGTATGAGCACTGGGCCCTGTCTAGCAGGATCCTAGTGAGACAGTGAAAACACCCTGACATATACTCACAAACAGGCCAAATGTGGGGGTAACAAGGCTAGAAAGAGGCTACCTTCCTACACTACATGTGGAGCTACACGCTGCTAGGAAGTTTAACCTACAGTTTAATAAGTACATTAGTGAATTGGGAAGCAGAAGTCTGTGGGTAAGCATTTGGCAGCCCCATTCTGGGAGATTTTGGGTCTGACTGGCTGACTGATTCACTAATTTGGTCCAGTGCGACTCTTTCTGATTCTAGTTTTATCCACATGACCCATCCGTATTCACATTGCCGTGCCTACAGGACTGACCTAGAATACCTAAATAAGACAATACGATAAGGATTGGCCAACTCAAAGATGGTGATAAACTGATATTCCCCCAATTGAACAAAACAAATGATTGGCCAGCGCATTACACCTTTCTATGTGTCCAACACACAGGAGTCCATCACACATCACCAGCAAACACAACACATAACAGACACATCAACACTTACTGGAGTTGTCTGGGTCCTCGAATCGAGCCACCTCGCCAACAGTGTAGGGTGCCGGTCCACCTGTAAGGCATGGAAGGGAGAAATGTGCTCAATGTCTGTGCACTGTACAACAATTCCAAGGACAAATACTATGTGTAAGATTACATCAGAAAGTGAAGCCTCTCAGACATGATGATACAGCATCCTACATAGCACGGCTAACATGTACATACCATGGGTCTCCAGTGAGTGATACACACATATCTGCACACACGCAGTGGCCCTAACTATCATGTGTTGGCAAACATGCTCCTTCATTAGTGAGCAGACATAATAATGGAGTGTATTTGTCTCATCATGTGTATCCATGAGAGACATCCAAAGCCACTTTCCGTGAAGACTGCATTACCAGTCAACCAGCCATTGTGACCATGACAAATTTATGACACACAGTTACAATGTACAGAGGGGCAGGGACAGTTGTTAGCCCTGATGTTGTTACAGTTTCTTCATTTGATGTGGCCCAGCTATGATGAGTTGCACCAACCATAGAGATATGAACTCATGTGCATACCTTTGGCCAGCCATCCCTAATCGAAATGTGGCACTACAAACTCCAAATACCAGTCTAAGATGCTAGCTGAGCGCAGCTATAACTTGCTCTCTACGTGTCCAAATCCAGATCAGACATGTATCCGAAATGAAGGAGGGGCACAATAAATCTTAAGATTTTTGGAATTTCCATGATCGGTTTCCTTACACACTCACCAGACACACATGAGACATATGTTCGGGCCACATTGCTATCATCAATTGACGTGAAGCCTGTACTCATTTTCAGCCTCATGTTGTGTTTAGAAAGTCAGTCTAGCTGTTGCGTCAACAAATGATGGTACTGATTTGATTTAGAAATTTCTATACCTCACAGGCAACTGTGGCCTATATCTATACCTAATTGGCTCCTGATTTTTGTTGCTGTTTGACACAAAGGCGGCACTAACTTACATAATGGAAATGTATTCAGTAAGTTTGCAGAGCTCTTGCTTCCTAATAGCTAGCAATTGTGGTCCTTAACAAATGAGATATATGACCCTGTATGTTTCAGTAGCATTCAACACACTCAACAACATTGCTGGCAGACATTGTAAAAATCAGCTGATGTCACTACAGAGCATTTAAACGTGCACATTAACATGATTTGTACTCACTAACAGGGCCACCAATCACAATCCCCAGGTGGTCCAGCAGATCTTGCTCCCTGGAGACAAGGTCAGCCTAGTGGTGCTTCAGCTGGGGGTCGTTTCTGGGTGTGCTGTGAATCCATTGCAGATGATGTAACACCTTTGACCACCGGAGCCTCCGTGCCTCAGTGTGATACCCCTGTATCACACGCCCACCTGCCTCAATCATTAGGGGTAGGAAATGGCACACCAGCCCTATGAATTCACCCAGCTCCTCCTCTCCCATCCTGCCAAGACCAGGCCTACCCTACATATTTGTAGCAAAACAGAAATAGGGGATAAAGGGGAACAAATGAGAATAGGGGGAAAGTAGAACAGGGAACATTTCAAAAAAACAAATAACACAGCCCAACTATACCCAAACTAACACTACCCACAACAGACTCCCAACAAAACAAAGACAATACTTTACAACACAAATGAGCACAAAAAACACTCAGACAGAATTCTACAACAAGTTTTTAATCACAAAAAGACAATAAAAAGACCACACAGGAGACAAATTCACTAAATATACAGAGACAAATTGAGACACAGCCACAAAGTCAGGAAATATCACAGACTGCAAAGTGAAAGTGAAAATACACCCACTGTACATATTCTGTAAACATGATATCCTATTACATCACTTCCTGCCTAAAACGGTTTGCGTTTTTATCATCATGAGTGAAAATATTTTGACGCATACAGTCTGCGTGTCATTTTTTTCGACGCACAGGAGTAGATTTGAGCCCACATCCATATGTTTGGAAACAGTTTTACACTTAACCAATTTCATGAGGTACAGTATGGAAGATACAGCACAGGGGCAATGGTTATTTCTGGGCATTATGTGTTGCTTTTCGTCCATAAGCGTCATTTTTTGATGCATGTGTGTCATTTTTTTATGCGTATGTGGCAAAATTTCAGGCATTAACTGGGTTTGGGTCATTTTACCATTTTAATGTAATATTACAGTTGTGACAATACTGAGATAGGCTGATTGAAACCACTTTGGTCATGACGGTGTATGGGCACATGTGACACATACTGCTGCGGACCATGATCCGCTACTTCATGTACAGGATTTTCACTCTTGACTGACGCAATAGCTGGCCAAATGTGTGGCCTACACATATGTATTGCACAAATTGGGCATGTTTGGCGTCAGGAGAGGATAGCAAGGTGACACACATAAGTACATTACCTCAATGCCTACGGCTCAATGTGTGTGCATTGGCTACTAATATTGTTGTTGACCCACTGTGTGAGCATCACAAGATGCATTATTGCAAATATGCTTGTATGAATGTTGAGTCAATGTGTCAAACCCTCAGATACAAGTCAGTGTGGAAATGAGAGAGGACATGTTTTAGTCATACATGTAGCAACATCTGCTGTGTGCACTTTCTAGTTTTTGGGTAACGTAAACACCACAAATGACAAAGCATGCACCGGATAGATAGCAGATGCTTGTTCATGTCAATGGTCCAAAACTTGGCCATCACATGTCCTGGAATTTTGGATACTGCTTCCTAGACACTTGTTAGTGAACCCACCATGAGTCAGGCACGTGTACAGACTAAGTGGGTACCGTGTTATTGACACTGAGAGCCAAAGGTGAACCACTTTTGTAATATCATGCCACAGTTGTGGTCATATGACAGAGCCACAACTCTCCTGTGGCAGTGGCGGACCAGCAGACCAGGCAGCACGTGGCCACATATTTCCAGTGATCAATTGCACAGAGGTGTCTGGTTCATGTATGTGGGCCAATGTTAATCCTGTATATTTTTAGGGGTCTATATTGTCACAGTTACGTCCAGGTCTAGTCATGAGTCAGTGGCGGCTATTCATGTATCTACTGAGTATCCTTCGGAGATCAATGGAAGTAAAGCCAATGAGGATTTGAGAACCCACATGGTGATGGTCCCACCCTGTCACTGCAGACGTGTTATGAGACTGTCAACAGGGCAACCTTGGTGTGCTGAGTGAGATCATATCTCTGGAGTCTTGTACCGGCAGGTGTCATTACAACATTTGTACACATGTTGGCATGTAAAGTTCCCACTGCATCTGGGAACATCATAGCCTCTGTGTTGATTAACCTTGCAGCTATTCATCATGCACGGCCCATCAATATGTTGTGAGCAATGTGAATTTGCGTGTGAACTGTCAGGGTCCTAACATGTGTGAACTTTTCATGCACATTATCTGACGTTGCTGGTTCTGCTGGTGGCGCCACACCCAATCCCTGCATATGGCCATGGCATACTGTCACACTTTGTCGCTCATGCATACATGAGACCCAGACAAGGGATAGGCCATGATTTAGGTACTTGGAGACAAGTTCCCAATTATGGTACGATAAATAAGCAGATTATGCTAAATAACTTATTTGAGTATGCATTGAAGAACCACCTGACAAAATACCCCAGGAGGAATGTGAGGATTGGGAAAGCAAGTATGATACATATGTAGCCACAAGGAACCTTTAGGGTAACGCACAGACAGGTGCCAGTCAGGCTGACAGGATGCAGGGTCAATCAGGATCCAGCAATTTCACAAGGTACATACTCAGTGGTCTGACTAAGACTGGTCAGAGGAAGAACAAGACAGTTGACATGGAAAACTCTGTTTGTCCAGTGTTTTGGAAGGTGACACATAAGCCCAAGGGCTGTGTTACACAGCTTATTTTTCTAGCAATGCATAACAGTGTAATCGAAAAAATGGCGGCTTCTATGCTATTCCAATCATCTGCAAGGGCAGTGCATGTTCAAATGGCTGGTCTGCATGGAAGTGCTCACAGGTGTGTGCTGCATCAGTTTCTCACAAGTCCTGTAGGTGAGATTTGAGTTCAAATGGCCAACAGTACCTTTCACATGGGAAGCAAACTACAGGTGAGAACAGGGCTTAGAGACTACAAGCTGGTGCATTATTTAACCTGACGTCCATGCAGATTGATGTACAATGACTATGGCATACCATACTGAAGGGTGAAGCACACTGGATTAATATTGTTAATCTGTGTGTGTGTAGAGGAGGGAATATCTGGGTACACATATTATCATTTCAGGGATCTCTTAAGACGGTTGGGGTGAGACCGGGAACATGGGTGTGTCAGGACTTAGGACATGGGCTGACATGTACATGAAATGTCATGTGCGCAATGCTTGTCATAGGTGTGGCACTTGTGCTCTCTATGTTCTGCTTATATGGAATTCTAGTCCCACATGGTCCTTGCAAAGATAGGTGATGTAACAGTTACTGCTATCAATTGTGTGGCCATACATTAATGTTACTGTTGCAATTCCTCATCCCCTGACTCATGTATGATGCATTTTGTTCCATCATTAACTGATGGTGTCTTAGTTGTGTGCCATATGCTGCAAAGAATCATGTTGCCAACATGTATGTGTGAAATATGTGTGGTCCTCTGCTATTGCCCTTCAAAGGTGAAATGTACAGGATATATGTCATTTACAGTGTGTATGAATGTGACTGTTGGATAATACGCATCACAATTGCTTTGGAAATTTCTGTGTCCTGATCGGTATATCAGCAATGCTCCATGAGGCTACGCTCTTATTCTGATAATTAGAGATAAAGGTGAGCAACAATGATTACCCAGACCATGATATGGTGATTATTATAGGTGTTTATTTACATATGTTGATACAGTGGTGATAGTGAGTTGATTCAAAAGAAATTGTTGACAACATGTTGGCACCTACGCAATCCTGCTGCAGTGTTGGTTTGTCCCCACCATGGTGATGGCCAGCCTCCTCCTCTTCCTCCTCTTCAGACATTTGTGGCTCTGGTTCTAATAGGGGAATGTTCCTTCGTACACAAATGTTGTGCAGGATGGCACATGTTAAAATGACCTTGCAGACCATTTCTGGTGAGTATAGGAGGCTGCCACCAATGATGTTGAGGCACCAGAATCTCGACTTCAGGATGCCAAAGGTCCTCTCTACTATGGTGCATGTCCTCCTATGTGCCTCATTGTAGGCACGCTCTGCTGCAGTGCTTGGGTTGCCAAATGGTGTCATTAACCATGGCTGGATCCCATACCCATGATCAGCTGAAAGAGAAAATGATTGAGATCATGTTGATGTAGCTTGCCCCATTGATATCACCTTGCATGTCAGTAGTTGTCTTGTGTTGTCTGTGACTCTTTTATGTTATTGTGTTGATTCCTAGGCTTCTAGGATGTACCATCTGCATTGGGTTGTTTCCTTGGCTGAACGAGTGTTTAGCTGCTGACCGGTTGTCAGCATTATATTTTGGGAGTTGCAGTACAGTGTGTACTCCCTAGCATTGTGACTTGTGATACAGGTGTCCCTGTGTCTTAACTGGGGGTGAGATGATAGTTCCATACACAGATTCAATTTGACAGTGATGGTAACACGTTTGCATCTATATACCCTGGACATCCCATACCTTCAGACATATGCAATGGATTAATTTAAACATAAGTGAGACGCTTACATTTTGCAAGGTGACAATTAGCCAAACTTCTCCATACGTTGTGATCATTGACGTCTTAACATTTGACTGTACACTAATTTCACATGTGTGACAAGTTCACTGCAGACCTATTTCTCTGCCCATGGCAAGTTGACTCAGGTTGTAACGTCTACCTAGACTACTGCACATGGTCTAGTTCAGCTGGATAAATTGGTTGTGAGGTTGTCGGTTTGAGTTTCAGAAGGTCAGTATGGCAGTACATCTGTTGTGTGTGTGTTAATTTGTCACAATGCGTATATGGAGGAATGTGCACCTTCTATATAGTGGCATCAAGATGTGCTCTTCGCACAGTCCATTTGCCTCTTGGTAGTGGGCAATGTGAGAGCAGGAGTGATGTGAGATATTGGAATGGCCTCAATGATTGCATGTGACCTTTATTGTAGTCATCATAATGCTATGTGAGTCACAGTGTTTGACCTGCAGCAAATTACATTCCACACCCCATACACAGTACGTATTGGCTGGAAGGGTGTTTGTTTGGGTGTTATTGATGTGGTATTGGAGTTTTATCTTCACAGCTGTCATGCCAGTTGGCACCATGTGTTTCTCATTGTGTTGTTTACATTTTACCCTTGTGTCTGTGGAGTGGCTTCAGTTTTTATTTGGAACGGTCATTTGTCCCTAGGTGTGTCTCCCATTGGGTGAGGATATCAAACATGCCTAGCGGTGTCACAACCTCAGTGTGTTCCTGTTCACATGTCGCTGTCGTAGTGTATGTGTTGTTTGAACTAGAGGGTTCCTGTGCAGTGTGGATATAAACAGGTTTCTGTACTTACCAACAAGTAGTCCATTTCCATATCGTCCATCCTGGAAGTGTTGATTGATGGTACAGTGACAGAAGATGTAATGAATCATGTACACTCCCAGGATACTTTGCCACAATGTTGGTGATCAATCCCTGGTGATCCACAATGGCCTGCACATTGATAGAGTGTGTGTGCTTCCTATTGCGGTATAGATGTTCAGTTGCAGCAGGTGGCAAAAGGCGTACATGTGTGCAGTCAATGGCACCAAGGACGTGCGGAAATCCATTAATGAGGTAAAACCCCTGTTTGGTCTCCTGCTGCTTCTGCTGTGTGTTTGGGAAGCAGATGTGGCAGGGTGTGAATCTGATGATGGCATCCAGTACCTTGGGCAGGAAGGTGGAGAATGATGGCTGTGAGATCCCAGCAACCAGAGCACCAGTGGTTTGAAAGTAGCCACTTGCCAACATGTGTTGTACAGCTAGCAACTAGGTTTCTGGTGGGATGGTGCGTGGTGTCTACAAGCTGGGTGTCAAATGTGGCTCAATGTTGCACAGCAGCTGCTGAATGGCTTGCCAGTTCAACCTGTACCTCTGGATGATGTCATGTTCCCTGAGGCCATGAAGGGTTGTATTATAAGCCGGCTGCAATGTTGATGTGACTTTTCCGATAGGCCAGAAATGCTGTTTCTGTCCGCTGGCCCAGCGGAAAAGTCATAATAGGGTGCCACAAATACCACCAGCACTGGCGGTGTAGTGGTGCCCGCAACTTCGGCGGTCTTTTTGTAAGACCGCCTAAAGTTGTAATGAGGGCCTTAGTCTTTATTTAGCTCAAAATATAGTTTTATCACACCTTGGATTTCAGTTTAGAAACAGAGTCTAACAGTGTGTTTGGTTAGAGCTGCCAAAGGTCATGTGTGTGGGAGGGTACCGGGCATTTAATGTAAAATTAACTAGGGAGTGGTGTCAGAGGCTCCAGTGGAAATAAGATATGGACTCAACCTAACCCCTGACATTTGTAGGAGCTAGCCAATATCAATTTTAGGGTAAGGGCCATATATACCGGTGAATAGTGTGAATAGTCCGTAATGGAATAGGGCAATAAGTCATTTTAGATTAAAAAGAGCAAGGAGGTGGCTGACAGTCTATATTGCTGACACATTAACACACTGAACTATTTTAGGAACATTGTAAATTGCAGAAAAATCGCCTCAGCACAGGCATTATAATAAGAAGAAAGGTCTTATTGGAATCGTAACCTGTGGCTTTGAGGTTATGTACACACAACACACACACATCTCTACAGACGGTGTGCCAATGCACTGATATGCAATTCCTAGGCTGCAACATCTGACCTAGTTATAACACATGGATTTCAGCTGCAAACATATTTCCCTATGCATCTATGTTACTGTGAGTGGATTTTGCAATGTGCAGGTTGATCATTTATATCTGTTGCAAGTGAATTAACCTTTATGCTACTTTGTCATGATTGAATTATCAATATATTGATTATGTACAGATAGCTATACTTTATTTGTTAAAGCTTTATATTATCTTAACTAGTTTTCAGAGCCAGCATGTTATACACAGACCTCTTTAAAATTTGTATTGAACCTTGAGCTCTGAAGATTTGTGCTAAAAAATAAGATTGAAGATCACCTTTGGCCATAATCATAAAACACCAAAACTCATTGTCCTGCAACATTTAACTCCTTTAGACTGAGGGATGATCCATTCACATCACCTTAACGGGATTTCCACTACTTTTGGAGAAACAGGATACAGAGATCATATTCTTGCAACCAGGGTGCCTGTTAGGCCTCCAGCTCATACAACTAGGAAGAGCTTATCCTTCAGCCAAGGCTTTTTTTGCTTTTCAAGTCAATCAATGTGCCCTGCAAGGCCTATTTTTGCATGGAGGAGGGGGCCACATGCTCACTCTCCCAGGCCTTTTTGGCCCCTGGGACCAACACCTACGTGATAACAGGCCTATTTTGATAAGGGGAGGTGACTGTGCATCCCCCGTTTGGAGCCACTGAGGGGCCCGGGGACTGCCACTTTCAGGGCTAGGTCTGGATGCCCCAGGTGCCCAACCTTGGGACCTAGGGGGTCATTACAACATTGGCGGTATAAGGCGCTTACCGCCGTGCAGAAGACCGCCAATACACCGTGGCGGCGGCGGGAGACCGCCACAGCTATTATAACACACATCACGGATTCCGCCGAAATTCAGACACCCACACAAGATCGCCACACCAAAGGTCAGCGAGAAACTGGCGGAAACACATCCTCCACCTCCACGCCAACAGAAACACGCCCATGCTATTATGACCCACGAATCCACGCGGCAGTCTTTCAACCGCGGTATTCCATTGGCGGTACACACCGCCGCGCTCAAAATACACACACATCTCCAAAACACCGCCACATTGGAAAATTCAAAATACACACACCTGATACACATACACACACCACACCCACACACCCAACACAATATAAAACACACACCTACATCACCCACAAACCCCTACGACCACAAATTGGAGACGAAGGCCAGAGAGAGACAGCACAGAATAGATAACACCATCACACAGAGGCACACCACACCATCACCCACACAACATCCACGCACAAAACACCACATACCACTACACTCACCATACTCATCAACACATACACCACCCCACACATCACACACACCACCCCATGTCACGCCAAAGACACCCCTGCTTCTCCGAGGAGGAGCTCAGGGTCATGGTCGAGCAAATCATCAGAGTAGAGCCACAGCTATTTGGCTCACAGGTACAGCACACATCCATAGCCAGGAAGATGGAGCTATGGCAAAGAATAGTGGACAGGGTCAACGCTGTGGGACAGCACCCAAGAAATAGGGAGGACATCAGGAAGAGGTGGAACGACCTACGGGGGAAGGTGCGTTCCACGGTATCCAGGCACCACATCGCGGTACAGCAGACTGGCGGCGGACCCCCACCTCCTCCCCCACAACTAACAACATGGGAGGAGCAAGTCTTGTCCATCCTGCATCCTGAGGGCCTCGCAGGAGTCATTGGAGGAACGGACACTGGTAAGTCTAATCTTCACTATCATATCCCCCACCCTACCTGCATGCTATCACACCCCCCCACCCTCACACCCTCCCCTATCACCCCAAATCCTCACTAATCTACCCATAACACCAACCACCCATCCCAACCCCAAGACCTGCATGACACAACTAAGCATGGACACCCATCACTAAAGCATGCCCACTGCACAGACCCACAACACCCCCCAAACATCACCACACAAGCCCCCACACAGGAATGCCTGCACTGGGGTTCACGCACACCCAACCATTGCACACCATGAAACACACACATGCAATAATCATGTACTTATACCCCCGCAGGAACCCGAAGGAACGTCACCACACCAGAGGGTCCAGACAACACCACTCCACCCCCAGAAGAGGCCCACAGTGACAACAGCAGCTCTGCCCTACTGGATCTTGATGACCAGCCCGGACCATCGTGGGCCTCAGGACAGTCGGTTCCCCTTGCCCAGCCACAGCCCAACACCGAACTGCCACACTCTGGGAACACCAGCACAGCACCCACACCATCACCCACACAAGCCTTTCAAGGGTGCAAGCTGTTGACACGTAGGTTACCACATTACTGAAACTGAAATGGAAGGGGACAACTCAGTTACCAAATAGGGAGTGAAATGTAGGTACAGGATAGAGGTAGATGTGTGAAATGTAATATAATGTGAAACATGAAGTTGTACTCACCTGTGTCTCATTGAAAATATTGCTGTATGACTGACTCCCTGTTGTCGTTTTCAGCCTCATCAGCTTCATCCTCATCACTGTCCACAGGCTCCACAGGCTCAACCGCTGCAACAACACCGTCATCTGGATCATCCTCCTGCAGAAAAGGCACCTGACGTCGCAATGCCAAGTTATGGAGCAAGGAGCAGGCGATGATGATGTCGCACACCTTCTTCGGTGAGTAGAATAGGGACCCACCTGTCATATGGAGGCACCTGAACCTGGCCTTCAGGAGGCCGAAGGTCCGCTCAATCACCCTCCTAGTCCGCCCATGGGCCTCATTGTAGCGTTCCTCTGCCCTGGTCCTGGGATTCCTCACTGGGGTCAGTAGCCAGGACAGGTTGGGATAACCAGAGTCCCGCAATAGCCATACACGGTGCCTCTGGAGTTCACCCATCATATCAGGGATGCTGCTATTCCGCAGGATGTAGGCGTCATGCACAGAGCCAGGAAACATAGCATTTACCTGCGAGATGTACTGGTCTGCCAAACAGACCATCTGGACATTCATGGAATGATAACTCTTCCGGTTCCTGTACACCTGTTCATTCCTGCGGGGGGGACCAGAGCTACATGGGTCCCATCAATGGCACCTATGACGTTCGGGATATGTCCAAGGGCATAGAAGTCACCTTTCACTGTAGGCAAATCCGCCACCTCAGGGAAAATGATGTATCTCCTTACGTGCTTCAGCAGGGCAGACAACACTCTGGACAACACGTTGGAAAACAAAGGCTGGGACATTCCTGATGCCATGGCCACTGTTGTCTGAAAAGACCCACTTGGAAGGAAATGGAGCACTGACAGCACCTGCACGTCAGGGGGGATTCCAGTCGGATGGCGGATTGGTGACATCAGGTCTGGCTCCAACTGGGTACATAGTTCCTGGATTGTGGCACGGTCAAACCGGTAGGTCACGATGACATGTCGCTCTTCCATTGTCAACAGGTCCACCAGCGGTCGGTACACCGGCGGATTCCGCCATCTTCCAATATGTCCCAAATGACGATGTCTAAGAAGGACAACAGCGAAGAAACTGTCAGCATTCCTCCAGGTATGTACCCACAGTCACACACAAGACTAGAACAGACAATTAAACCATCCGGGAAAGGTTTTGAGTGTAGGCCTCGGTATGTGTGAAGCAGTAGTAATTGAAGCCATGTGGGCCCCTGAAATGGCGGCTGCCTGACCTCTAAACTGGGACATTGGAATTGTGGGGTAACTGCGCTGGCGTTGGACACCGTCGCAGTAGGCCGTCGTAGAGCGCGGCGCAATGCTGCATTGGTTAACATTGGACCCTATGGGTCCCAGGAGCCAATGAACAGGTGCGCTGGTGCTGATGATGCACACCGCCGCGGACGTCACCGCTGCGGACGTCACCACCATTTTCTATCTCTTCAATCACTAGATACCTGACCTTCGACAGGAGAGGACCTACACTGCTAGTGCTGCTGTGACCTCGGTCTGGAAGCGATGATGGCTGCTGCGTCTGGGGAAAGGGCCCCTGCCTTCACTGCACAGGAGTTGGAGAAACTTGTGGATGGGGTCCTCCCCCAGTATATGCTACTCTACGGTCCTCCAGACCAACAGGTTAGTACACAGGGAGCACGTTGTATGGGCTAGGCCTGGGTGGAGAGGGCATGGGTGGATGAGGGAAGGGGACAGAGTACATAGAACAGTCATGCATGGGGAAGAATGGGCCACAGGGATAGAGTTGGGAGGGGGCCAATTACAACGACGGTGCTGTAGGTAATAACTGTTCCTCTTTCCTTGTGCATGTCATGTAGGTCAGCGCCCACCAGAAGAGGGACATTTGGCGTGCCATCGCCAAGGAAGTCCGGACCCTGGGGGCCCACCAGAGACGGGGCACCCACTGCCGTAAGAGATGGGAGGACATTCGTCGCTGCAGCAAGAAGACGGCGGAGGCTCAGCTGGGGATGGCCTCCCAACGTGGGAGGGGTACCCGCCGCACCATGACCCCCCTGATGTTCCGGATCCTGGCGGTGGCCTACCCAGAGTTGGATGGGCGCTTAAGGACATCACAGCAGACACAAGGGGGTGAGTACAACCTCATCCTATGGACTTTGCGTGCAGTGGAGCTGTCTGGGTGGGGGTGGTGGGCTGTGGGTGTCCCTAGGCCAGGGCGAGTTAGGTAGGCAAGGCCCCTCCGTTATGTAGGCCACGTGGCACTCTACCCCAGGTCAAAAAATTGTAAATTGATGTATAGTTGCCCCTTTGCCATCCATGTGGGCAGATTTCTACCATTGCCATGTAGGCCATATCCCAGAAATTGCATGTGCAGAGGGCAGGAGCACGGCGTAATGCAGTGGGCTGCTGCGTTTGTCTTGTCCGCCAACGGTAGCGGTATGCCATGCACTAAAACTCTCTTTCTTCTGTCTCCCCCCTTTTTCTGCTCTCCCTGTCCTTCTGTACGTCAGCATCAACAGGCGGAGGTACAGTGGCACCTGAGCACGAGGGAGCTGCATCCCACATGGCCATGGAGGGCCACACCACAGACTCTGAATTCACCAGTGGGACGGAGGGCGAGGGGAGCTTCACGTCGGCCACAGGATCACCAAACAGCGACACTGACTCGTCCGCCGATGGGAGCTCCCCTGTGGTGGCGGCACCATCTGTGCGCCCCACTTCTACAGGTACAGCCGCCACCTCCCCTACCAGCACCGCCCTCCCAGCAGCCTCTCAGCGTTCGCCCGTGCCCGCTCACCCAGGAGGGTGGGCATCACCTTTGCCCCAGGCACCTCAGGCCCTGCCCCAGTCACCCCTGCTGCCCTGAGTGAGGAGGCCATTGACCTCCTCAGGTCACTCACTGTTGGGCAGTCTACCATTGTGAATGTAGAACGAGAGTTGAAACACGGTAATTCATTCCTGGAAGGCATTCATTCTGGTCAGGCTGTCCTTCAGCGAACCCTGCAATCTCTGGCCTCAGCACTGATGGCAGCCATTGTCCCTGTGTCCAGCCTCCCCCCCTCCAACTTCATCCACCCAGACCCAATCCCCTGTACCCCAGCCCATCCCAAGCACACCTACAGACCAGCATGCACACAAGTCAACACACACAAGTAGCTCAAGCAAACATAGGCACCACACATACCACAGGCACTCACACAAGCATCAGACCCATACAGACACAGCAACATCCACTGTCTCCACTGTGTCCCCCTCCTCCTCTTCTCCCTCCTCCCTCCCAGTCTCATCTACACACACACCTGCATGCACCACATCTACAGGCACTAGGACTCGCACACGGACACCCAGCACCAGAAGCCGCTCACCTGCACTCACCACCTCCACTGCCATATACACGTCCCCTGTGTCCTCTCCCAGTGTGTCTGTGACGTCCCCTCCCAAAGTACACAAACGCGGCAATCACTCACCCAACATCCATCCACCTCACAACAGCCTCCAGTACCTGCACCCAAAACAGCTAAAGTGACACCTCCTACAACCACCTCCTCTTCCTCCACTCCCAGAGCCCCTCCAGCTACCCATCCCAGTGTACCTCAGAAACTGTCCCTATGTCAAATTGACTTTTTTGCCCCACACCCCCCTTAAATTCATCAGTCCCGTCGTAGCGCCTCAGCCAAAAAGCCTCCAGTACCAGTGGTGCGTGTACCAGGTTTTTGGAGTGCCCCGTCCACCAGGGCAGGCAGTAGGACCCGGAGCCAAGGCACTGTCAGCCCACCCCCTGTAAAGGCTCCGAAATTGGAGAGTGGACGACGGGACCATGTCAAGACTCCTGGTGGGACAAACAGTGAAATGGGATCCAAGGCGATTGGTGAGTCATCTGTAACTCAAAAGAAGGTGGGGAAGGTCCCGAAGACGTCTCCCCAACCTGTTGTGAGTGTCACGGCAGAGAAGTGCGCCATCATTTCCGGCGGTCCAGACACAACCGCCAGCACCGTCGTTACTGGTCAGGAGACCACCGCCAGAGTCATAGCCCAGGAGGACTCAAGTATCGTTACTGGTCAGGAGACCACCGCCACCGCCAGAGTCATAGCCCAGGAGGGCTCAAGTATCGTTACTGGTCAGGAGACCAGCGCCCGAGTCATTTTCCAGGAGGGCTCAAGTATCGTTACTGGTCAGGAGACCAGCGCCAGAGTCATAGCCCATGAGGGTCCAGAATCCCACAGCCCCGCTGGGCAATGATGGAACATCAAGCCACACACCAACGTCCAGTGTGGAGTTCGTCATGCCACACACCAATGTCCAGTGTGGAGTTCGTCATGCCACACACCAATGTCCAGTGTGGAGTTCGGCATGCCACACACCAATATCCGTACCAGACCCGCCATGGCAAAGCACCGCTGAGCAGGGCAAAGACCGCCATGGTGAAGACCGCTGAACAGGGCAAAGACCGCCATGGCTAAGCACCGCTGAACAAGGCCAAGACTGCCATGGTGAAGACCGCTGAACAGGGCAAAGACCGCCATGGCAAAGCACCGCTGAACAGGGCAAAGACCACCATGGTGAAGCACCGCTGAACAGGGCCAAGACTGCCATGGTGAAGACCGCTGAACAGGGCAAAGACCGCCATGGTGAAGACCGCTGAACAGGGCAAAGACCGCCATGGTGAAGACCGCTGAACAGGGCAAAGACCGCCATGGCAAAGCACTGCTGAACAGGACCAAGACTGCCATGGTGAAGACCGCTGAACAGGGCCAAGACTGCCATGGTGAAGACCGCTGAACAGGGCAAAGACTGCCATGGTGAAGACCGCTGAACAGGGCCAAGACTGCCATGGTGAAGACCGTTGAACAGGGCAAAGACCGCCATGGTGAAGACCGCTGAACAGGGCCAAGACTGCCATGGTGAAGACCGCTGAACAGGGCAAAGACCGTGTGGGTATGAATAGTCCGGCACATCAGGTATCGTTCTCTCATGTGCAGCAGGGACTGTGACAGGACATGTACTTTCACGGGGAGACTCATCCAGTCTGGGCACCAGTCCCACCCAGTACCAGTAGAGAACTGCAACTACTTGCGAAGATGTGGCTTTGCACTCCCCAGGATGGCACAGTGGGCAAACCACCCACTGTAGAGACTTGAGAGACTGTGGCTTTGCACTCCCCAGGATGTAACAGTGGGCAAACCACCCACTGTAGAGACTTGAGAGACTGTGGCTTTGCACTCCCCAGGATGGCACAGTGGGCAAACCACCCACTGTAGAGACTTGAGAGACTGTGGCTTTGCACTCCCCAGGATGTAACAGTGGGCAAACCACCCACTGTAGAGACTTGAGAGACTGTGGCTTTGCACTCCCCAGGATGTAACAGTGGGCAAACCACCCACTGTAGAGACTTGAGAGACTGTGGCTTTGCACTCCCCAGGATACATCAATGGGCATGGAGCCCCATTGTGGATCTGGCTTCTCATTCATCTGGCTGAGGTCCCCCCCTTCCCTTCCCCCTGAGGTGCCTGTATTGTTTCTCTCTGATGCCCCGGCAGTGTTCTCTTGGATTTTGGTCAGGTATCTATTGTGGGCGTCGCCCATGCATTTTTGGACTGTTGGTGCACGGACATTGTTGTGTACATATCTGCACTACTTCTTGTATTGTACATTTATTTTGGACAGATTTCATGATGTATATATCCGTATATTTTTTAATGAGTAGTATATTGGCACAATACAAAGTTTGACCGCTATTCGCTTTGTCTTTGCATTCTTCCGGGGGGATTGTGGGTTGTTACTGTGATTTTTGTGAATGCATTGGTGTGTATGTTGTAATATGCGAGGGTGGGGGTGGGGGTGTTTGGTGGGTGTCCCCGTAACTTTTCCTCCGCCCTCCCCTGTGTCGTAGGTGCTGTACTCACCGGAATGTTCTGTGCCGACGTCGCTGTTGGTCGTAGATGAGCAGGAATGCAAGGGCAGGTAAGATTTGTAGTTCCGGGTCCATGATGTCCTCGTTCCTCGTGGGCTGTGTTGAGGTGAGCGTTTTCCCATAGCACAAGCTGTTTCCGCCGTGTTTTTATCCACGGTGAATCCGCCCCGGAAAAGTTGGTGGATTGGTGTGTTGTGATAGTGTGGGCGGTACATTGTCTCCCGCCTGTCTGTTGGCGGTGACCGCCGCGCTGTTTGTCTGTACCGCCGTGGCGGGCGAAGTATTAAAGTGGCTGTCTTTGTTGGCGGTTTCCGCCAGGGTCGTAATTCACTTTTTTTGTCCGCCGGCCTGTTTGTGGTATTACCGCAGCTTTAACACCGTCCGCCAGGGTTGTAATGACCACCATAGTTGTTTGCTTTTGTATGGCAGGAGCTTTGACAGCTCCCACCAAGCAAGAGCAGACAGAAAATCTGCTCCCAGTGAGTGGGAGCAGGAAAACTGCTCCCATCCACGGGGAGCAGACTTTTCATCTGTTTCCCTGCCTACTATCAAGCAGACAGGGAAACAGATAAAAAAAATTGCTCCCACACGCAGATAACAGCACTTTTTGCCTCTCCTGCATGCATGAGCAATGCTGGCTCCTGCTGGAGGTGGGAAGCCGGCAGGTACTGCGAAGGCATTGAGGCTCACTCTGCAGCCCCAAACAGAGCAAATTGGGTGCCCTGGGTAGAGCCAGGGTACCGACCATAAAGTGGGTCTGTGGGGCCAAAATCGGCCTGGAGAGAGAAGCTGCATGAGCCTCCTCCCCTTTTGCTAATTGGCCAGGCCCTGGGGTTGAAATTTGCCTTGGTAGGGGCCTGCCCCCCAGTAATTGTCCAGGCCCCACGGTATGTGACCTTTGAGGCTGAAATTGGCCTGAGGTCCTGGGTTGAATGCAGGTGGGGGGTTGGTCACAGACCCTGTGGTCAACTTCTCACCAACCATGACCAAAGGACATGTGATGTGCGGGGGGTGGTTGCCTTCAGAGGGTTGGATGCTGGGCCTGGCCACAGGCCAGGCTCTGCTGCCCACCCACCTCTGCACTTGGCCAAAGGCTTGCATGCAGTACGGTTAGGTGCCTCTGGGGGTTAGCTACAGGGCTGCGTGTGGCGTAGGGTTGGGGTCGTATAGGGGCTTAGCCGTAAAATGTTTTTTGTACAGAGTAGAATCTTCTTTCTTAAGCACCCAAGGGGAAGAGGGCATCTAGGGCTGGGCTGGCTGACACCGGTGCCAAGGCAGCAGTGACTGGTTCCACCACTACCACCACCAGGAGCGCTTTGGCTGATGGCTGATGGGTTTGGTGCCCTTATAAGTAATTTTTATTCCCCACTACTAAAATTATGACATTGTGTATAATTACTAGTTTTTTTCATGTTGAACATTTTTTGTTTTACCTGCATTTCACTGTGCTTTAGTATATTTCTTCTTTCCACGGCTAACTTTCTCCTGTCCATATCTGTCATCTCCTCCCTTTTTTTATAAGCTTCCCCTCTTAAATGTCTTGTTGTGTAGTACGAAGAGGGGAAAATATTTTTGGAAGATTGCACAGCTAGGCCCAAGTAGTACACTAGTCACCAAACATGTTGGTGGTTTTCTTGATCAAACAGTCAAAGGGGCAGAGATAGAGTGGTCATCATCGCAATGGATTCCCAATGTTGTCTTACACTACCAGTTTCCATGACAGCACAGCGTGGCAGGAATGAGATACCACGGCCAATACAATATGTTATTTGTATTTCATTCTACCCCTTATCCGTTCATAGGCTTACCTTATGCCCTTCCCTTACTTCAGAATCACCCTTATACCACTTCCTTCCTATCCCACCATTAGGAGAAAAGGTTCTTGACTGACTCAATAGCTACCTGTTTTTTTCATTTTGTCAATCAATAACACAAATCTTCCAAAGTGATTATTTTTAGAAGAAGATACTGATGATTGCTAACCTAACTACTGTGAATTATTGCTATTGTACGTTGTTCATAGGTGGCTATCTGGTATCCACAATGGGTTCATTATGTTTTTCATCAACTGCACAGACCACCAGCAGTACTGTTCCAGCATGGGACGTCAGTGGATGTGCAGGCAGTGCAGGGAGTGGGAGAAGTCCCAGTGGTGGTAGGGACAAAAGGTAAGTCACTTAGCTTTCTTATTGACAATACTGCATTGGTTCAGTGAGGCAGCAATCCCATCCATCACCAATTGCAATGCATAAACCACAAACCGAAGACAAGATGTGGTTCCCAGTGCCCATGCAAACTCCTACTAGCGTTTTCTGTCCCAGTCTACCAAAAAAAGTAAATTCTATCTATTTCAGAATGTGATATATGTGCCGTATTCCTCTGCCCAAGTGAAGTTATATTCCATGTCCTCCATTACGGATTGAGGTTCCAATATTTTTTCTCAAATCAGTCAATGTGAAGAAGAAGCAAAAGAGTAGCACATGATCAATGTGACACGCAACCTTCCCATAGCTAAACATCTATCTAGCCCAATCCCTACAACGTACCTCTCTGTGGACCATTATTATTATTGTTATTATTATTCATGATTTGCAAAGTGCATGACTACCAAAAAGGTTTCCCGGCACTGACTAAAATACAGATTGAGTCACTCCAGAATACCTATTAGAAGGGGCAGTTACTTAGAAACCCAATGATGGAAATAACCAAGCCTTCAAAAGTTTCAAAAATGAATGGCCCCTTGGCAGGACTTTCTAATTCTAGAAATGATAGCCAGCTTCAGATGGCTGGAACGCAGGGGGCATTTTGGGGAATATCCAGACACCAAGGAACTAAAATAAATGGGTTTGGTCTTATGTAGGTCTTTTGCATGTAGCACAATGCCTTCAATTGTACCTGCCACTCACTGGGCAGCCAGTAGAGGGACCTTAACAAACTGACAGTACCTAAAAACTTAGGTGGGTGGAGCAAAAGGCGTGCAGCAGTATTTTGCACAGCCTGGAGGCATTTAAGTAATGA
Source organism: Pleurodeles waltl (assembly GCF_031143425.1). NCBI lineage: Eukaryota > Metazoa > Chordata > Amphibia > Caudata > Salamandridae > Pleurodeles > Pleurodeles waltl. Next base: position 259,721,247 of record NC_090451.1, on the reverse strand, counting down.
TTTTGCCACCCCCAAATGTAGGATCTTCCCATAGGTCAGCCTAGAGATAACAAAGACTTGTACTATAATTCTCTGAGCTGAGGTAGGAAGCCAGTAGGCAATCTTCTTGAGCCATTTCAGTGTGCCAAAACAAGTGGCTGCTACTTTGTTTATCCATCAGACTCCAAAACCAAATTCTATATGACAGGGACAGGATTAGGGGGTTACCCATAAATGCAGACCACAAGTGTGTGCCCCAGGGGGTGGAAGAGTTACCCACCAACAAGACCTCCGCTTTGTCTCCGTTTGACTTTAGGAAGTTTGCACTCATCCAAGCTGAAACTTGGGCAAGACAGGAAGACAAAGCTGTGATGTTCAGGTTATCCTGAGATGACAGATATAACAATTTGTGTATCATCTGCATATATGAAAAGTGTGAGGGCACAGTTTTCTACAATGTCTGCCAAAGGTCTGACATATAAGTTAAAAAGTAGAGGACTCAAAGTGGAGCCCTGAGGCACACCTGAAGCTAGAGAGAATAATTTTGACCTCTATTGGTCAGTATGCACATGAAAGGTGTGATTGTCCACGAAAGATTTAATACAGTCTAGCACAGTGTTTTGCATTCCCATTCCTTCTAGTCGTCTTAGGAGCATATTATGGTTAACAGTGTGAAATGCTGCACTGAGATCTAACAAAAGCAGTGCAGCAATACTGCCTTTGTCCAGTTGATGCCTTGACCATGACCCTAAGGAGTGCCGATTTGGTACTATGACCTGCTTAAAATTCAGATTGAGATGGGTGGAGTAAGTCATTCTGTTTAATGTGTCTCGTGAGTTGCAAATTCACATGTTTTTCTCGCATTTTAGCAAAGATGGACAACAAAGATATAGGCCTATAATTAGACCATGTAAGGAGGTCTACATTTGTTTTTTTTCAGTAGCGGGGTGACCAAAGCAGTTTCTAGATTTTTGAACCGCACCCTCTGCCAATGACTGATTTAGTAGTTGGATAATCAGCTCCATACTGTGATGGGAAATCTTCCCCATTATGTCTGGAGGTCAAGGATCCAGTAAGGAGCCTGATTTAATGGAGGAAATAATGGCCCTAAAAGATGGCACGTACAAAGTATACAATCCCACCAGTGTAGTATCTACCTTAGGGATACTTGTTAGAAAGTTAACCTTTCCTGTGTTGGAAAAGGCAGCCTTAATATCATCCACTTTTTTGATAAAATATTTGGTTAGTTCCTCACACTGCATTTGAGAGAAAGAAGTAACTGGTACCAGGTTTGTAGGATCCAACAAAGTTCCCACCACCCAAAAAATAATCTTATGGCAGTTTTGGATTGCAGTGACTTTATTTGCGAAGTATTTGGCTTTGGCCTCATGACAGATTTTACTGTAAGATTTTAATGCTTTCTTGTAGATTACCTTAGCTTTGTTCTTATAATAAGTTTTACTCCATGCTCTCTCTAGCTGTTTGCGTAGTCTTTTCTATTTATGTAGAGTTTCATTGTACCATGGAGCTATGGGTAAGTATCTATGGTGTCTTTTAGTAGTGAGAGGCACTAAGGTGTCTAAAGAGAATCTAATCCAATTGTGAATCATGGTGTATCTAATACTACCAAGGCACATAGCAACAGGGGATTTGCCTCAAGGATAGCATTCCGCTGAGGAATATTCCAATTTTGCCCAGCTTCTGCTAGAGGTGACAGACTTTTCCTGCCACTGCCAATTGTAGGCATTATTTCTTGAGAATAATCTGTGTTATGGGCCTTGGTGTTATATGGGACTGCTATATCATCACATCCAATTCCAAATTAAATTCTAATGGTCCTAGCGGAACCACAATGTTCTGCTACTGTACTTTGCCACTACAGACAGTATAAACAAGTGTTTGAGCTGAACATCACAATTCATGTTTTCCTATTTAGTTCATCTTACTTTTTTTATATAGTTATTCTTGTTGTAGCAACTGGTGATGCCTACAACCAGTGCTCTTCCCAACAGATCAGGAGATAGACACTCACCTGCGGAAGCAGAGGTTGGAGGAAGTGGCAACAGAATATTGCCGACTGGTGATCCTGGAGGAAGAAGACGAGTTCCATGGACAAGTTCCATGGACTACCAGCCAGGCCTGCCTCTAACTAAGCCATGCCACTGTCACTGTCGGGGACCACTGACACCCATACCGCCACCAGCCTACCCTCCACCTCAGACTCGACTCATCAAAACTATGCCTCCTCTACTATGCCCTATGAAAGCTAGCACACTTAAGATGTAAGATGGGCCAGCTCAGGTGTGAAATCCGCTGTGGACAGCAGAACTTGGCCCAGGAAATTGATGCTCTCAAGGACATTTTTTATTGATTTTTTGTTTTGGTGGAAGGGCATGTTGTGGGTTATCAAGGACTGGGACCAGTCCACCACGACAAAAACTCTTATCATAAACACTAGCAGTAGTAAACTCCCAAGCAATATGAGGTCTAATTTATTAAAAAGAATACAACAAACTTACAAAAAGCCTCTAGTCAGGACTATGGAGTCAGAACTCATGAGGAGAAGGTTTGGTTAATCCTGATTGCATAGATTCTGTACCTAACACAGAGAGGACATTATTTATAAAGGTAAAGTTAGACTTTTGGTGTTACTTTACTGACTCCAGAAGCAAGCTTACAACTAGTACCTTTTCTATCAGTAACATTACAAGTAGTAACTTTGTTGGTACTAAGAAGATCCCTCAGTAAGTTGGTGTCATTTTCATGGTGTTGCTTTCACCACATCCGTCCTCATAAGGGCATGACCAAATTATGGTGTACATTTATAAGTCACACCTCACTAGATATCACACAGTCTCTGGGAAGAGAGTTAGGGATGTAATGAATGGATGAGAACAAGGAGTTGGGGAAAGGTTTGACCAAAGACAAACACTGCACAACAAAAACATTCATCAGGTCGATGGGTAGCACATCATCATCATCAAATCTGTTGTGGAAGGAAATGTAGAAATAATTCCATTCAGTTAATATATTGCAAACAGTTCTTCAGCACCAGAGACTAAGGGCCAGATGTAGCAAACGTTTGCGACTCGCAAACGGGCCGAATCGCAATTTGCGACAGTGCAAAATCGGAAATGGGGTGCAAAAAGCCCATTTCCGACTCGCAAAAAGCGATGTGCCCCGTTTGCGAGTTGCACCCGTTGCGACCCCCTTTAGCGACCCGCAATGTGCGAGTCGCAATTTGCGAGTCGCAACCCATATACAATTGCAACTCGCAAATTGCGACTAGTCGCAAAAAACCCAGTTTGCAAGTCGCATTTACCACAAACTCAGAGCAGGTGGTAACCATTACCAAAGTATAAAAGGAGACCCAGAAGGCATCTGGGTCACTCAAGATGGCGGACATATACCTGATAGCAGTGAGGAGGAGAGTCTACGCAGCCCAGCAGAGGAGGAGGAGGGGCCACAGACAGGAGAAGATATATAGAACAAGGCAGACCCTTTTCCAGCAAACTGAAGAGGAGATCTATGATAAATACCGCCTTAGCAGCGCTGCCATTCTAGAATTAATAGATTTACTAAAACCACAGCTAGAACACAAGACTCTGCGTGGCTGCGCCATCCCTACGCATGTGCAAGTACTATGCGCACTGCACCTCTTGGCCTCAGGGAGCTATCAGGGGGTCATTGCCGTGGCAGGTGGGGTATCCCAAAGTGCAGTGTCAAGGTTCCTCAGGGCATTCCTAGTAGCGCACAGGTCTCAGTTCATATACTTACCAAGGAATGAGGCAGAAATTAACAGCACGAAGCTGGACTTTTACCACATTGACCACTTCCCCCATGTCACTGGATGTGTAGATGGGACACACATTCAAATATGCCCCCCGCTAATCTGGAACATATTTTCCGCAACAGAAAGTGTACCCACTCACTCAACATACAGGTTGTTTGTGATGCCCATTACGTCATCACGGACATCGTAGCTAAGTTTCCAGGCAGTACCCATGACTCATACATTTTTAGACATAGTGGGATACATCAACGCCTGGAACGTGGGGAGTTTGGAGACGGATACCTCCTAGGTAGAGCTGCATACACCTTGCAGACATACACACAGGTCACTGTGCACGACTATCTGGACTTACTAACAGTGTACTTTTGTGCCCAACAGGTGACAGTGCATATGCTCTAAGGCCATGGATCATGACTCCATTTTTAACACCCAGCAATGATTCAGAGAGGCAATACAACAGTGCGCATAAGAGGACCAGGAACCTCATAGAGCGCACCTTCGGACTCCTGAAGGCAAGATTCCGATGCCTCCACCGCAGCGGAGGCGCCCTCCAATACACCCCCATTACCGCCTTCAAAATTGTGGTCGCATGCGCCATCCTCCACAACATAGCCACCAGACGTGGGCTACCTCCCACCCCTGCAGACCCAGATCCTGATGAGGAAGAGCAAGAACAACCACACCGCCATCATGGAGATAGGAGTCTAGCTAATCAAGGCAGACTGAGACGGGAACACATTGCAACGCAATATTTTGGACGGTACGTGTAAACTCCCACCATACTCACCCATTAACCAAACACTCCTTTTGTTAAGTGGAAGAAAAATAACTGTTTTAATAATGTAATGCATGAACTATATACAAGATGAAATTGTCCATGGGCAGGGAAATGCCAACCACTCATGTGGCACATTAAAGCCATGTGCCACATTTGTTTGTCCGGGCTGTTGGCTAACTTCTCCTGCCCCTCCTGCCAGCCTGGCTGGTCCCAGCCGCATCTATGGTGCTCTGCCTCCCACTCCTTAGCACCCTACTGTCAGTGGCAGATACACTGCTCACTGTGGAGCCCTCTTCACTATCTTGGGGTGTTTCCCCGGTGGCCCTCGACATCTCACGTGTCTCCATTAGTTCTATGATATGTGTGAGACGTCCCAGGCCCCTGGCAACATCCCCAGCAAAATGGCCCATCTCAATTTGCAGGCCAACTGTCCTCCTCGACAGGCCTGTTGTGTTGATGGCTAGCCTGCCGATTGATGTGGCCATCCTGTCCAGTCTTAACATAATCTGCCGATCCCTGTGCCGCCCAGCCTCTGCCTGACCCAGCAGTCCGGCCGCCAGTTCCCTGATGGCAGAGGCAATGTCCCCAGTGTTCTGGCACATCAGGTCCATCCGCCTGTTGAGGTGCCGCATGCTTGCATGGTTTTGTCTTTCAATGCGGTGCAGCACCCCACTGATCCTGCCCAATATTGTGTTCTGCAGGCGCTGACCCCGCAGCAGATGTGCCTCACTGCTGGTTGGAGGATGAATCCGGAAATCAGACGCTCTTGCCCTGCGACGCCTGCGCAGTGGTGGCTGCCCTGTCCTCGCACCTGTATCCTCCCTGGCTGATGCTGGGGCAGCTCCTGGCGTTGCTGTTGCAGCAGGCGTTACAACTGCAGGAATGCTGCTGACTGTGCATGTGGGGGTGCTGGAGGGTCCTGGGGTGTCCTCCTGGGCCTGGGTGCTTGGGGTGCAGGGAGTGTCTTGCTGGAGACCTGTGGGACATGGGGAACACACTGTCAGTGTCTAGTATCTTTTGCACAATTCCTAATAAACATTTGCCTATGCACTGCCTATTGGACTACATTTCCCATAATGCATCATTCTGGCTTTTTCTACCCTGAAATGGAGCTAATTTGGTTGTGCATGCACATGTGTACATGGTGGGTGGGGTATGACATTGATAGGGGTACAGGCTTATCACATGGTACTCACTGGTTGATGTGCTGGGCTCTGAAGTGTCCAGGTCCCCAAATCCACACACTGCCTCCGGCTCAAAGGTTTGCTCAATCCTGTCTTCAAGGGGTGTGGGTGGTGGCACAGATGATGGTCCCCCTCCAGTGCCTCTCATCTCCCGGAGCCTTTCTGCCACCCTCTCATTGGCCCGGGAGCGGAGGTCATACCACCTCTTCCTTATGTCCTCAATTGTCCTGTGGCTCACCCCCAGGGCATTGATTTTCTCTTGCATTTCCTGCCAGATTTTCTTTTTGGTGGCCTCTGGAACAGTGAGGGCAGCTCTCCCAAAGAGCTCATCATGGTGCTGACAACATTCTTCGGTCAGCACCTCAAGCTCCCTCTCAGAGAATTTAATTTTCCTTTTTCGGGGGGTTCCCTCCATGGCTGCTGTAGCTAGCTCAGTGTGCAGACTGGCAGTTGTAAAAGGGTGTGGTCCAGCCTCCTCCCAGGTGTATTTGTTAACTTCCTGGCTGTGATGTCATCATCATGTGCCAGGAAGTGTTTCCAGAGTGTTTTGGTGTGCTTTCTGGAGTGTTCTGCTGCACCTGCAAGCAATTTTGAGGGAACTCGCAATTTGCGACACCAACTCGCTAATTGCGAGTTCGTTTTTTGCACACTCGCAAACAGCGACCTCGCAATCTGCGGACTCGCACACAGCGTTGCGAGTCCGGATGCGAGTCGCTAAATCGGACCGGTTTATTTCCTGGCATACCAAATTGCGAGTCGCATTTTGCGAGTCGCATTGACTCGCAAAATGCGACTCGCAATTTTTATTTTTCCTACATCTGGCCCTAAGTTATTATCTAATTTTCTGTAATCTAAGTTTGAAAAATACAAATTAGGGAGAAGTGAAACCACATTGTCCTAAAAAATATGATTGTTAAGATAAAAATGATACTTTATATAAATGCTGAATTCGGTGGTGCATCTGCATTCTTCTTGAAATCTTAGCCTTGTGTGCATGGCTGAACCGGTCTGGTAAGGTAAGCGAGAGTGTTGGAGCTTTCGAGCAGGAAAAAAGAAGGTCTGTGTATTGGAAAACAGTAAATGTCAATATAGTAGAGACAAGGAGAAGGTAAGCTTCATAAGGAGTAGACCAGTAGGCAGAGAAAGAGCATATCCTGCCCTAGTACAATCCATCACATGATGACTCATGTGTGGTTAACTAAGAAGTGAGAAACAATTTACAAACAATCCCAGACAAGTAGCTGCATGTGCCTCGTTGATCAATCTTACAACTTTCATAACATTTAGCCGAGTGTGTCTATCATGCAACATGTCTATCTCTAATTACAGCCCCCCAAACACAACCACTTTATTAGAGAAGTTTGACAATTGAGCCAGCACACTACTCAGCATTTCCCAAATGAACACACCTCTCTCCAGTGAAGTCCACAGAGCTGAGTAAGCCGCTTCAGTCATGTCGGTTTCCCTTTGAACTTGAAGTAGATAACTACCTGCATTTGGCTGTTGAGGTATTCTCGCCCTGAGACATTCTGACTAGAAGTCCTGACTTTGTCTGACTCCCAAGTCCTAGTCCTCATCTAAATAAGATTGCAAGAGAATAACCTGTAGTGCTCTGCTGTAGATGAACAATAATTTGGGCATTTTGTATACATTGTGGCCCTCATTATGACCCTGGCGGTGTTGCACCGCCAGGGCCAACAGGGGCGGGAGCACCGGCGACAGGCCGGCGGTGCTCCCTTGGGCATTCTGACCGCGGCGCTTTGGCCGCGGTCAGAAATGGAAAACCGGCAGTCTCCCGCCGGTTTTCCGTTGCCCATCTGAATCCCCCATGCCGGCGCAGCTCGCTGCGCCGCCATGGGGGATTCTGACACCCCCTACCGCCATCCTGTTCCTGGCGGTTCGCCCGCCAGGAACAGGATGGTGGTAGGGGGTGTCGCAGGGCCCCTGGGGGCCCCTGCAGTGCCCATGCCAATGGCATGGGCACTGCAGGGGCCCCCGTAAGAGGGCCCTGCTAGTATTTCACTGTCTGCATAGCAGACAGTGAAATACGCGACGGGTGCAACAGCACCCGTCGCACCTTCCCACTCCGCCGGCTCGATTACGAGCCGGCATCCTCGTGGGAAGGGAGTTTTTCCCTGGGCTGGCGGGTGGTCTTTTGGCGACCGCCCGCCAGCCCAGGGAAAAACCTAGAATACCCTCCGTGGTCTTTCGACCGCGGAGCGGTATTTCGGAGGGGGAAGTCTGGCGGGCGGCCTCCGCCGCCCGCCAGACTTAGAATGACCCCTGTATCTGTTAACTAAACTGACTGGTTCCTGAGCAACCTGAAAAAAGTACAACAAGGAGTGGATCATGCAAGTACATCTAGCTCAGTTTGAAAGAAAGGGCCAATCACCTTCAGGCAGAATCACCTTTCAGCACCCAAACATTCCAAATCATCGAAATTAAGTTTACAAATATTAGTTGAACAACACCCTCACTGTCTGCCACCATCTTCAATCATCACCACTCACTCAATAATATATCACTCTTTGGTGCAATAGTTACCTGTTCCAATCCAGGCACGGTGGTATACAATTGTTGTATCTCCTCTTTCCCATGGAAGCAACACAATGGCAGTTTTGTAAATTAATGATCTTTAGTGGGGTAGCCCAGCTAGGGACTAAAAAAGAGAAGGATGGAACGGAGGAAGGCATTGGGGGTCATTACAACCCTGGCAGACGGTGTTAAAGCTGCGGTAAGACCGCCAACAGGCCGGTGGTAAAAAAATGGGAATTATGACCGTGGCGGAAACCGCCAACAAAGACAGCCACTTTAACACTCCGACCGCCACGGCGGTACAGACAAACAACTTGGCGGTCACCGCTAACAGACAGACGGGAGACAATGTACCGCCCACAGTATCACAACCTACCAATCCGCCACCTTTTCCGGGGCGGATTCATCGCAGATAAAAACACGGCGGAAACAGCCATTTCAAAGGGAAAATGCTCACCTCTACACACCCCATGAGGAAAGACGACACCATGGAACCGGAACTCCAAATTCTCCCTGCAATAGTCTTCCTGCTCCTATACAACCATCATCAACGCCGGCGGCGAAGACAATGGTGAGTACTGCACCTACGACATAGGGGAGGGGGAGGCAAAAGTCAGGGACACACACACGCAACACCCCCACCCCCACCCCGACCCTCACCCACTACAACACACACACCAATGCATATCCAAACATTACAGTAACAACCCCCAAACCCCCGGAAGAATGCAAAGACAAAAGGAAATGAGTTCAACCATTGTAATATAGCAAAATACAGTAACCAAATATATACAGATATATATACACATTCAACAAAATATACATCACGATTAGTAGTGCAGGTAATGCACCATTCATTGACCACTGGGCCCAAAATGCATGGGCGAGGCCCACATCAGATACCTCATCAAAACGGAGAGAACACTGCCGGGGCATCAGATAGAAATACAACAGGCACCTCAGGGGTAAGGGAAGGGGGGGCACCTCAGCCGGATGAGTGCACCACGCCAGATCCACGAGGGGGCTCCATGCCCATTGGTGTATCCTGGGGAGTGCAAAGCCACAGTCTCTCAAGTCTCAAAAGTTGGTGGGTTGCCCACTCTACCATCCTGGGGAGTGCAAAGCCATAGTCTCTCAAGTCTCTACAGTGGGTGGGTTGCCCACTGTACCATCCTGAGGAGTGCAAAGCCACAGTCTCTCAAGTCTCTACAGTGGGTGGGTTGCCCACTGTACCATCCTGGGGAGTGCAAAGCCACAGTCTCTCAAGTGGATAACAGTCTCCACTGGTTCTGGAGGGGGACTGGTGCCCAGAGTGCTTCATCCTGTTAAGGACAGAGGTAGTGGATGCATGTCTCCACTGGTTCTGGAGGGGGACTAGTGCCCAGAGTGCTTCATCCTGTTAAGGACAGAGGTAGTGGATGCATGTATCCACTGGTTCTGGAGGGGGACTGGTGCCCAGAGTGCATCACTCTCCCCGCGACGGTCCCAGTTGCGTCACTGCCCCTGCCGCTCATGGGCTAGCGTGCTTGAGTTGGCGGTCCTTGCCCTGTTCAGCGGTGCTTGCCTTGTTCGGCGGTGCTTGCCCTGTTCAGCGGTGCTTGAGTTTGCAGTTTCTGACCTGTTCAGCGGTGCTTGCCCTGTTCAGCGGTGCTTGCAATGGCGGTCTTTGTCCTGTTCAGCGGTGCTTGCCCTGTTCAGCGGTGCTTGAATTGCAGTTTCTGACCTGTTCAGCGGTGCTTGCCATGGCGGTCTTTGCCCTGTTCAGCGGTGCTTGAGTTTGCAGTTTCTGACCTGTTCAGCTGTGCTTGCCCTGTTAAGCGGTGCTTGCCATGGCGGTCTTTGCCCTGTTCAGTGGTGCTTGCCATGGCGGTCTTTGCCCTGTTCAGCGGTGCTTGAGTTTACAGTTTCTGACCTGTTCAGTGGTGCTTGCCATGACGGTCCTTCATTGCCCAGCAGGGCTGGGGCTGGCGGTCCTTCATTGGGCAGCTGGGCTGTGTTGCTGCCGGGGCCCTCCTGGGCAGCTGGGCTGTGGCTGGCGGTGGCCTCATGGCCACTGATGATGGGGCTGCCCTCCTGGGCACTGACTCGATGGGGCTGCCCTCCTGGGCGCTGACTCTGGCGGTGGCCTCCTGGCCACTGACGATGGGGCTGGCGGTGGCCTCCTGGGCAGCGGGGATGATGGCGGTCTTCTCCGCCGTGCTGCTCCTCCCAGACTTTGGTGATTTCTTCTGCCCCTTCCCCAACTTGGGAGGAGTCACAGCTGAGTAGACACTCCCCCCGGGACCCTTGTGAGCAGCTTTGCTGGCTGGAGTCTTCCCCCACTCCCGCCGGGCACTGTCCAACTTCTGGTGCTTCACAGGTGGGGGACTGGCTGTGCTATGGCTCCATGTCACACTGGCTGCCTTTGTGCCCGGTGCACTCCACATCCGTCTAACAACAGGCACCACTGGTCCCGGAGATTTTTTTGGTTGAGGTGATAGAGTACGGGACCTTTGAATTGGGGGTGGTGGGAAAGAGGTCAAGCTTGGTCAGGAAAAGTTTCTTAGGAACACTGGGACGGGTAGCTGGAGGGGGGTCTGGGAGTGGAGGAAGAGGAGGTGGTTGTAGGAGGTGTAACTTTTGTGGCTTTGGGTGCAGGTGCATGCGCTGGAGGCTGTCGTGAGGTGGATGTATGTTGGGTGGGTGTGTGCCTGCGTTTGTGTACTTTGGGAGGGGGCGTCACAGACACACTGGTAGAGGACACAGGGGACATGTAAATGGTAGTGGGGGTGGTGAGTGTAGGTGAGCGGGTGTGGTGGTGGGTGTGCTGGTGCGGGACCTAGTGGCTGTAGTGGTAGTGCATGCAGGTGAGAGTGTAGATGAGACTGGGAGGGAGGAGGGAGACAACGAGGAGGGGGACACAGTGGAGGCAGTGGATGTTGCTGTGTCTGTATGTGTGTGATGCTTGCGTGAGTGCCTGTGGGATGTGTGGTGCTTATGTTTGCCTGAGCTTCCCTTGTTTGTTGACGTGTGTGCATGCTGGTCTGATGGTGTGCTTGGGATAGGCTGGGGTACAGGGGATTGGGTCTGGGTGGAGGAAGTTGGAGGGGTGAGGCTAGAGACAGGGTCAATATCTGCCATCAGTGCTGAGGCCAGAGTTTGCAGGGTTCGATGAAGGGCAGCCTGACCAGAATGAATGCCCTCCAGGAATGCATTGTGTGTTCAGATCATCGCGGCCTGCTGTATGCTTCACAATCTGGCTTTGTGACAACAGGTGCCTTTTCTGCAGGAGTATGGTCCAGATGACGGTGTTGTGGCAGCTGTGGAGCCTGTGGACAGTGATGAGGAGGAAGCAGAGGAAGAAGACATTGACAACAGGACTCAGTTATCCAGCAATATTTCCAGTGACACACAGGTGAGAACACATTCATGCCTACTGCAAGTACTTTCACACTTCTATCTCTATCCTGTCTGTCAATTTCAACCAGTATATGGTAACTGGGTTGTACATTTCCATTACGGTTTCACAGGTGTGGTTACCAACGTGTGTCATCTGCTTAGATTCCTTATGGACTTGAGATGTGTGACATAGGTATGTTGACATTACATTTGAGAACGTATTTTGTCACTGTCTTTGCTAAAACACATTTTCAAAATCACAGACTGACTCCAGATTGTTTTGTGCTTCAAGGGTGTTTGTTGAAGTGCTAAATATTGGAGGGGGGTGGTAAAATGGTGATGGGTGATGGTGGAGGAATGTCCATGGCAGAGTCCAGTCTATTAGTCTCACAGGTGCACTGCCCATATGGGCATAGGAAGTGGAGCTGGGGCAGTTCCAATATGGACAGGGTTACAAAGTGGGACAGTGGGATGACAATCAGGGTGGTCTCATTTCTTGGCGGGGGTCTTGGCATCGTGCTCTGTCCTGTTCCTGGATCTCAGGGACCGCTTGCGGGGTGGTTCTCCATCTGCAGGGGGTGGGGTGCTGGTGTGGTGGTCCTATGGCGGTGCTGCCTGTCCACTAGCGCCGGCAGAGGTGGTGGGCAGTTCTTCGTCCATGCTAGTGTCAGGGGCCCCTTGGAGTGCCACGGTATCCCTCCTGGTGTTAAGTATCTCCTTCAGCACCCCTACGATGGTGCCCAGGGCGGTGCTGATGGTTCTGAATTCCTTCCTGAAGCCCAAATACTGTTCCTCCTGCATGCACTGGGTCTCCTGAAACTTGGCCAGTACTGTTGCCATCGTCTCCTGGGAGTGGTGGTAGGCTCCCATGATGGAGGAGAGGGCTTTGTGGAGAGTGGTTTCCCTAGGCCTGTCCGCCCCCTGTCGCACAGCAGCCCTCCGAGTTCCCCTGTGTTCCTGGGTCCCCTAGACCGTGTGCCCACTACCACTGCCCCCAGGTCCCTGTTGTTGTTGGGGTGGTGTGTTATCCTGGGTTCCCTGTAGTGGTGGACACACAGCTGATTGACGTGTCCTGGGTACGGAAGTATGGGCCCGCTGGGTGGGTGCTGTGCTGGTGTTACCAGAGGGTGGAAGGTCTGTGGTGGCCTGTGACTGGGTGTGGGGAACAGACTGTCCCGAGGCCCACGATGGTCCGGGCTGGTCATCTGGATCCAGTTGGACAGAGCTGCTGTCATCACTGTGGGCCTCTTCTGTGGATGGGGTAGAGATGTCTGGACCCTCCTGTCTGGTGACGTTGGGTAGTGGTCCTACAGGGGTATAAAAGCATGATTATTGCATCTGTGTGTGTCATGGTGTGCAATGGGTGGGTGAGCGTGTACCCCAGTGCTAGCATTCCTGTGTGGGGGCTTGTGTGATGATGGTTGGGGGGGTGTTATGGGTATGTGCTGTGGGCATGCTTTAGTGAGGGGTGACCATGCTTAGTGGTGTCATGCAGGGCTTGGTGTTGGGATGGGTGGTTTGTGTTATTCGTACATTAGTGAGGAGTTGGAGTGATAGGGGAGGGGGTGAGAGTCTGTGATAGCATGCAGGTAGGGTGGGGGATATGATAGTTAAGATTTGACTTACCAGAGTCCATTCCTCCACTGACTCCTCCGAGGCCCTCCGGATGCATAATAGTCAAGACCTGCTCCTCCCATGTTGTTAGTTGTGGGGGAGGAGGTGGGGGTCCGCCGCCAGTCCGCGATGTTGTCCCTGGAGACCACGGAACGCACCTTCCCCGTAGGTCGTTCCACCTCTTCCTGATGTCCTCCCGATTTCTTGGGTGCTGTCCCACAGCGTTGACCCTGTCCACTATTCTTTGCCATAGCTCCATCTTACTTGCAATGGAGGTGTACTACACTTGCGCTCCAAATAGCTGTGGCTCTAACCGTACGATTTCCTCCACCATGACCCTGAGCTCCTCCTCCGAGAACCTGGGGTGTCTTTGCCGTGCCATGGGGTGGTGTAGGTGATGTGTGGGGTGGTGTATGTGGTGATATGTAGTGGTGTGTGGTGTTTTGTGCGTGGAAGTAGTGTGGGTGATGGTGTTGTGTGCCTCTGTATGGTGGGGCTGTCTATGCTGTGCTGTCTCTATGGCCTTCGTCTACATTTTTGGTCGTAAGGGTTTGTGGGTGATGTGGGTGGGTGTTTTACATAGTATTGATTGTGTGGGAGTGGTGTGTGTATGTGTATCAGGTGTGTGTATTTCTATTTGTCCAATGTGGCGGTGTTTTGGAGATGTGTGTGTATTTTGAGCGCGGCTGTGTGTACCGCCAATGGAATACCGCGGTTGAAAGACTGCCGCGTGGATTCGTGGGTCGTGATAGCATGGGCGTGTTTCTGTTGGCGTGACGGTGGAGGTTTTGTTTTCGACAGTTTATCACTGACCTTTGGTGTGGCGGACTTGTGTGGGTGTCTGAATTTTGGCGGATTCCGAAATGTGGGTCATAATAGCTGTGGTGAAATTCCGCGGCCGCGGCAGTGTGTTGGCGGTCTTCTGCACGGCGGTAAGCGGCTTTTACCACCAATATTGAAATGACTCCCATTGTCTCCATTTCCTTTAAGTGACTGGGGAGGCTTATTCTGTGCACACTGGTCCAATTCCAATCTGGCTGTACATGAGAATGGTGGGGGCTACATAGATCAGGCAACAAATACATAATATTTCTCTAGCTATACCCATTTGTTTGCAAAATATTCAATGATAATGTGAAAGTTCTTTGGTAGGCTACTCATTCAGGGGAGTAGGGTTCATCCTCAAAATCAGCAGCTATGTCCAGATTTAGTCAGCTTACACACTTGAGCCTGACCAATTCCTATATCCTCTTCCTGTGCTGTTTCAGTAACAGTGTAATCTAGTGGTATGAAGTGTTGGCTTATTTTAATCATGATCGATTGCTCCACATTTTGAAGTGAAAGACTGGTCCTCCTGACTGTGACAAATATAACAGCTGCAGTGAACACACACTCAGCAGACACACTAAATACTGGACAAGCCAGATACTTTATTGCCAGCCTGCTGAGCTCTGCTTATTGGTGCATCTTACCATACCAATAGACAAAAAGATTTTGATCCATGTAGACTTCTTTTGGGTCATTCAGATAATCTTAGACAATCCTATGAATGTTCATTGGTGCTGTCACTCATTCAATCAATGTTGCATTCACCTCTGCACTTGACTCAAGCCCTGCAACTTGAAACCAGTGCATGGGTTGGGTCGGATTCTTCTGTTGCTGGTGCTGTTGTTGCCGGTGTAGTTTTTGCTGTTGTTGGCTTCTGTGAGATGATAGCATTACCCTCTCTGGAGGTTGAAGGCTGCATGCCAGAACTCCTGCCAGGGGCTCTAACATTGAGCCATTCTTCTTCCAGGTCTCCTTCCCATGTGAAAACCTCAAAAGGGAGTAGCATCTGTGTCAGGCATTTGACCAGACCCCATTTGTCACTCTCCATGGCCATGCTTTTCTTAATTGCATCACCTCCTCTTTGAAGTACATAGGCCCTCATTACGACCCTGCCGCTGTAGGCGGGAGCACCGCCGACAGCCTGGCGGTGCCCCGCGGGGCATTCTGACCGCGGCGCTTTGGCCGCGGTCAGAAAGGGAAAACCGGCGGTCTCCCGCCGGTTTTCCACTGCCCCTTAGAATCCTCCAAGGCGGCGCAGCTCGCTGCGCCGCAGAGGGGATTCTGACAATCCCTACCGCCATCCTGTTCCTGGCGGCTCGCCCGCCAGGAACAGGATGGCGGTAGGGATTGTCGTGGGGCCCCTGGGGGCCCCTGCAGTGCCCATGCCAATGGCATGGGCACTGCAGGGGCCCCCGTAAGAGGGCCCCTAAAAGTATTTCACTGTCTGCTTGGCAGACAGTGAAATACGCGACGGGTGCAGTAGCACCCGTCGCACCTTCCCACTCCGCCGGCTCGATTACGAGCCGGCATCCTCGTGGGAAGGGAGTTTTTCCCTGGGCTGGCGGGCGGTCTTTTGGAGACCGCCCGCCAGCCCAGGGAAAAACTCATAATACCCTCCGCGGTCTTCTGACCGCGGAGCGGTATTATGGAGGGCGGCATCCTGGCGGGCGGCCTCTGCCGCCCGCCAGGGTCGTAATGAGGCCCATAGTCAGTGATCAGTCTGTACTGCTCAAACAGACATTGCAACATGAAGTAGGCCGAGTTCCAACTTGTTGGCACCTCTTGAATGGGGGCCTTAACTCGTACTCTATTAGCATGCTGAATTTTTCTCAATTGCATCCGAGCTTTAAAGGAATGGTTCAAATTAGTGCAGATTTTTCTGCAGATTGACAGTATGTTGCTATGTCTTCTTTTTTTAGAAAGACCTTCAAAATCAAGTTGATGCAATGCACCAAACACAGGACCCTGAAATATCTATCATATGCCATGGCATTGACTGTATTACTGCCATTGTCTTTGGCAACAAATACAATTCTGATACCTCTTGGTCGCATCCATTCAAACACCTTGCTGCAAAGTCTTCCAAGATGTTTGCACCTGTATGGGATTTCTCTATGGTGAACATGGCTACTTTTCCATGCCACCAAATGCCCTTAAAACTTTCTTCAGTTCCTAGACCTACAGATAGCTATTGCATGCGATAATCATGTAATCAGTTGCTTGACAATTGGCCCACCTGTCTGTCATCAGGAGAATAGTGTAAACAGCACTCTGCTGCAAAGTTTGTCCAACCAACTGCAGAAAATCATGGTGGAGCGCTGGCACAGCAACTCTGACAAAGTAGATCTGGCTGGGAACCTTACATTTTGGGCATATGGCTGACACAAATTCTAAAAATCTCACTCTTTACACAAAAGAAAAAGGGAGGAGGTCCAGCACTAAGACTTTAGCCATCTTCTAGTTATACAAACATTACATTGGGTGGTCACATTCATAGAACCCCTTCTGCCTAAACATGCCCATAATAGTAGCTTGAATTGGTTTCTTGTTTGGTGCCACTGGTGCAGATGACTTCTAGGGAGAACCAGGAGGTGGTAGACTCAATGTGCATCTTGGGGGACTCACTGTATGCAGTGATGTTTCCATCTGAGTCTTGTAACATTTACAGGTTGCTGATGTGGGTAATACTGAGGCACTGCTGGGTTGGAGTGCCCTTTCTTTTTTTTTTGCTGGCTGTTTTGTGCAAAGTTGTCACTCTCTTCTTCCTCATCACCTCCCACCATGGTCAGAGCTGATTCCCCTCTCTCATCACCACCAGCTGTTGTGTTTTTAAGGTGCTTCTCCTACGGACTGTGTGATGTGTTTTAATGTGGATTTTTTGGGTTCCAGTACTATAGTGTGAACCAGGCTTATCACGACAAACACTAGCGTGGAAAATGGAGCATATTGCAATGCTATTCTCCTGTTTGTTAATCATAAAGAAGTTCCAAACTGAGGAGGATAGCTTTTTTAGTGTGGCAATGCCTGAAAATCTGGAGGTAGGTGGGTGTGTTGCCTCTCTGCATTGTCTCTCAGCAGTACATGCTTTGACTGAGGTAGAGGTGGATGCAGGTCTTAGTGAGGGCCCTTACAAATATGGAAGCTAGTAGTGGTTGTGAACCCAGTGCCACGTCCCTCTGAGCTGTTTGAATAGGGGTTGTAATCCCTGTGTCCTCTGAGCCCTTTCCATACTGACAATCACAGGCACGTCCACATCCCTTTCCATGATTCTAGGGCTTTCAGGAACTTTCCTTTTCCCTTGTTTCTCATGGCAGGTCTTGAACTCAGCCAGGGTCCAATCCATCTCCAGGTCATCAAACGGGGGCTTGGAGAGGATGGTGGAGCACCCTTTCTTTTTTTTGGAGCTGGAGCTTGGGAAATCAATGGTTCAATAAAAGGTATATCTTTCTCAGCAGGAAGCTCAACTTCCTATTCTGCTCCTGCTTCAGGAAGAACTATTGATGATTACAATTCCTGTTGTCCACTTTGCTCCTGTGACTATTAGGTGCTAGTTTGAGATTGAGATAAATCCACTTCAGACTCAATGCTGTTTGCCATGATTGCAGTTGCTGCCTCACAGAGTGACATGGGCTTGTGTTGGTGCTGTCGAAGATGCAGGAGTGCTGCTAAGATGCAGGAGTGCTGCTACCATCTTTCTGCCCGGAGGATGGTGCTGAAGGGGAGTAGGGTAACAAGCCAGTGGTGGCAATTTACTTCTTCTTCTCCTCCTCACTGGCCACCTTCTTGGAAGCAGCTTTCTTTGGGACTATCTTCAAGCTCTGTCAGTTGGCACTTAGCTGCCCAAGCAGAGGATGACTCATGTGTTGTGGTCACGTCACTTTGTGCCCACCTGCTGTCTGGCAATACTGTGGGTGATGTCTCTTGTGCACTATAAGCAAGCAAACAAGAAAAGCAGATAGTGAAATGTGGTATTTTTGCTGTTTTAATTATTCATGACACAGACAATATGAGTTGGTGATGTTATCCCAAATATTTAACAACAATAGTGTATCCATTCTATTCCACACAATAACATAATATTTCAGATAGGATAACACCTATGGCAAGCAGTGCAATGCGGGGAAAAATGAATAATCCTTAAAAAGTGAATACTGTTGTGTGCATATGGCAGGCAAGGGGTGCAGGGGAAAATGGAAAAATAATTAAAAACTGAATGCTGGTGTACACCTATGGATGGCAGGGGATGCATGGGAAAATGGAATTGTGTGTAAAAGGAATGCTGATGTGAGCCTATGGCAAGCTTTGGCAGGCAGGGGTGCTGGGAAACATTACGTAATGCTTACGAAATTTATGTGGATTGTTAGACTTGGCATCCTTGGCGTGGTCTCCCCTAACATTTTGCCTCTGTTTCCCAGGTTGTTGATGTGTGCTGCACTCTTTTTTTGCTATTTTTGTTACTCTGGACACTTTACCACTGCTATCCAGTACTAAAGTGCAAGTGCTCCTATACAAAATGTGTATGTCATTGGATCTCCATGATTGGCATATTTGATTTACTGGTAAGTCCCTAGTATAGTGCACCAGAAGTGCCCAGGGCTTGTAAATCAAATGCTACTAGTGGGCCTGCAGCATTGGTTGTGCCACCCACAATAGTAGCCCTTTAAACATATCTCAGACCTGCCACTGCAGTGTCTGTGTGTGCAGTTTTAAACTGCCTGTTAGACTTGGTAAGTGTACCCACTTGCCAGGCCTAAACCTTCCCTTCCCTTACATATAAGACACTCCTAAGATACGTCCTAGGTAGCCCAATGGGCAGGGTGCAGTGTATGTTTAAGGTAGGACATGTACTAATGTGCTTTGTATGTCCTAACAGTGAAATACGGCCAAATTCGGTTTTCACTGTTGCAAGGCCTGTCCCTCTCATAGGTTAACATGGGGGATCCCTATAAATATGATTAAAGCATAGATTCCTTTTGGGAGCGGATAGACATGTGGAGTTTGGGGTCTCTGGGCTCACAATTTAAAAATACATATTTTAGTAAAGTTGATTATAAGATTGTGGGGGTTATTACAACTTTGGAGGAGGTGTTAATCCGTCTCAAAAGTGACGGTAAAGCAACGGATATACCACCAGCCGTATTACAAGTCCATTATATCCTATGGAGCTCGTAATACGGCTGGTGGTATATCCGTCACTTTACCGTCACTTTTGGGACGGATTAACACCTCCTCCAAAGTTGTAATAACCCCCTATGTGTTTGAAAATGTCACTTTTAGAAAGTGAGAATTTTCTTGCTTAAACCATTCTGTGACTCTGTCTGTTTGTGGATTCCCTGTCTGGGTCAGTTTGACAGTTGGGCTATTTGCACCGCTCTCTAGACAGTGACACAAAGGGATCTGGGGTGTAGCCTGCATGTCCTGATGAGCCGTCTGTGCTAGGAGGGAGGGGAGGAGTGGTCGCTCACACCTGAAAGGGTTGTGCCTGCCCTCACACAATACAGTCTCCAACCCCCTTGTTTGTGGCCTGGCCTGGGCAAGGCAGGATCTCACAAACAAGAGAGACTTCCCTTTGAAGTAAGCCTACTTCAAAGGCCAAAATGGGTATAAGAAGGGCACCCAAAACCACAGACTTTATATCACTTCTGAACATCAAGAGGAACCTCTACCTGGAGAAGAGCTGAAGAGCTGAGGAGAAGTGTTGCCCTGCCTGTGTTTGTGGAGCTATCCTGCAGTTGCTGCTTCTGCCTGGTGAAAGGGGACAAAGACTGGACTTTGTTATGCATTCCTGCTTGTGAAGAAATCTCGAAGGGCTTTCCCTGAGCTTGCCTCCCTCTTAGTTGCAGTCTCAGGGCATCAAAGACTTCCCCTGCCAGCACCTGGACTCTCTGCTGAGACTCCTGCCCTGCCAAGTGGTGCTCTATCCAGTTCCTGGGGCCTTGACAGGTTAAGCTGGCAGACCAAGATTGAAAATCCACTCACAGGCCGCCATGCGGGGAAATTTCCGACACAACCTCCGAGACATGGCTGAAGAAACGACGTGCAGCTGGCTCCGTGGCTGAAATTGATGCAGCGCTTGCAGCGTGGCTGGAAGATCGATGCTCGCGGCTGGAGAAACGACGCCCCACATCGCTGACGGAGGATGGTAACGTTTCAACCCACACAGTGCGGTTTTGCCATCACCGTGTGGCAGGATTTTCAGAGCAAACCTTGCTGGACACGGAAAAACGACACGACGCCTCCCCAGACCTGAGTGCTGCCCGGATCGATGCATCGCTCACATGCAGAGAGGAAAACCGGCACGTGCCGACCCGACCAGTGAAGGAGAAACAACGCACAATCTCACTTGTGGGTGAGAAATCGATGCACCGCTTACCTTTTCCTATTCAGACTCGCCTGTGCGTGTTATTTTGATGCTACCCAGGTACTTTTCAATACTAAAAGTGTTTTACCTGTTTACAAAAGGATTTAGGACTCTTTTGTTTTTAAAATTAATAACTTGACTTGTGTATGTTGGATTTTTGTTGTTTTGGTCTTGTTTTGTTTAGATAAATATTTTCTATTTTTCTAAATCTGTTTTGTGTCATTTTGTAGTGTTTTCACTGAGTTACTGTGTGTGTTGATACAAATACTTTACAACTAGAACTCCGAAGTTAAGCCTGCCTGCTTGTGACAAGCTACCAAGGGGGCGAGTGGGAGTTAGCTGAGGGTGATTCCCCTTTACCCTGAATAGATGAGGGTCCTTGCTTGGACAGGGGGTAACCTTACTGCCAACCAAAGACCCCATTTCTAACACTGATGTGGCCTATGGCAGGCAGATGGTGTATGGGAAAATGAAAAACATGAATGCTGGTGTGCGCCCATGGCATGCGGGGGACATGGGAAAATGGAACAATCCTTTAAAAATTACTTATCACAGGCAGAAGTGCAGTGGAAAATTGAATTATCCATACAAATTAAAAGCTGGTGTGTGCCTTTGACAGTTGGTGGTGGGTGCAGGGGATAGTGAAATAATCCTTACAAAATAAAGGCTGGTGTGCGGCTATGGCAGGCAGAGGGTGCAGGGGAAGATGACATAATCCTTATAACTAGAATGCTGAAGTGTGCCTGTGGCCTAAGAGATCTATGACAGGCAGGGGTGGAGGGAGAATGTAAAAAAATATATTTGCTGGTGTATCACAAGGGACTATGAGAAATCCTTTGGCAGAAAAGGCTGTGCATGGGAAAATATAAAAAATGCATATAATTTTATAGAAACACTGTATACATATACTACGATGATCCTCAAGCACATCAAACTGATATCAGGGAGTAAAGTAAAAAAATGAACAAAAAACAAAAATGCAAAGTCCTTTTCTATCAATGTCCCTTGAAAATGGCTTTGAAAACTGGACAAAAAGGATTTAACACAGTGACTGGCTGTACAAAATGACCACCGACCACATAGTCAAACGACAACAGCACGCAAGGACGCATAAACAACAAAGAACACATGTAGGCCTATGGCAAAAGCACATTGATTGGCAGCACAGAGTGGCAGGCCGCCATATGGCCAAACAACAACAAGCAAGGAGGCATGGATAACAATGAAAATGTGCAGGCCTATGGCAAAAGCACACTGAATGGCTGCACAAAATGGCCACTGGCCACATGGTCAAACGGCAATAACATGCAAGGAGGCATAGACAGAAAAGTACACATGTGGAGCTTTGGAAAAAAACATACTGTCTGAATACACAAAATGGCCACTGGCCACATGGTCAAACAACAAGAAGCAGGGAGGCATGGTCAATAAAGAACAAATGCAGTCCAATGGCAAAAGTACACTGACTGGCTACACAAAATGGCCACATGCTCAAACAACAACAAGCAAGGAGGTATGGACAGCATGAACAAATGCAGTCCAATGGACACTAATTACACAAAACGGCCACTGGCCACATGTCATGGAGAAGAAAGACAAAATGGTGAACTATGACAGACACACACACACACACACACTAGCCAGAACAAGAAGGCATGGTAGACAATGACGAAACACTATCATGGATTCAGCACTACCAAAAATAAAAAATAAATCAGCTATGAATATTTTTACAACAACACACATCCTATCAAGGCATGATTTTACCCCACCAAAGAACACATTTTGCTGAAAACAGCGTGGAATACAAACTACATTTTTCATTTAACCCAATGACATTCCTGGCTTCCATCATAGATGTTATAAACCATCATACACCACAGAAACAGTTGTTTTATATATCCAATGGCTAGTGTTGGCTGGATGGCCTGTGGGCTGATTAAGCAGCATTGTAAAATAGATAAATACAGCAAATTTAGCAAACATGGACACAATGTTCTTAACTGTGTAACCTTTTCCCCTTATAAGAGATAAAAAATGTAATGCTAAAAAATACTAAGCCCGTATGGCAACTTCAGGCCACCCACGACAACCACAATCAAATTTAAAATTGAATAAAAGTTCAAATAAATACTGGTGAAAGCCCTCTGTTAAGCAACACCCTTATACAAAAGTTTAGTTTTTGAATGTACTTGTTGTGATGTCCCGAAAACAAAGCCCTTAAAATCTAATAGTATATATGCAGCATGTAACGCAGAAAAAGAGAGTAATCGTTACACCATGAAATCCAAATGAAAAGTGACCAGAAGATGGACAAATTACTGACAGGAACCTTTTGGACAGGAAGAGGAAGTTGGAGTTCCAGGGGCACTTTCTTCCTGTTGTAAAAAAAAAAAGTAACATTTAAAAAAATGTTTTTTCACATTAAATAACATCCTGAACTGTCCGCTCATGTAGGATATTCACTTGAAAACTTATTTTCAAGTTGATTTACCTGTTTCTCGAGATGCATATCTACTTAAGAAGCAGAGACGCAACGGCTCTCGATCACTGGTATCCCAAAACGGTGCCGGAAGGCTCCATGGTGAACATAAGTCACGCTACCTAGAAGCACATCTCATTCGGACTCACAAGCTTACATTTATGGAGCCTTGTGTGCACCAACGGGAATATCATTCCACAATGCACTCTAGGGCAGAATTTGACAGGAACTCCACGTTGCACGTGTAATGTAGAGTTACCCAAATTCCGCCAACTCCGTGAGAGGAATTATATTTCTGCCCGGGCCTACTTTTTGCTTGATTTTGCAACTTTGAGGTTACTTGGAGTTGCTAAGCGATTTTACAAATACAAGCATGCAGTCATATTTTCAAAGGGATGTTGCAAATTTGAACAGTTGCTTAAGATTTTGAGTGATGAAGCAAACATGAAAATACATGTAAGATTAACCAATGATGGTGCAAAGCTAAAAACACACTAAGGATTATCTGAACAACATGGGTTATTAAATAGTGACGAAAAGGGCACTTTGGGTTGTGGGAGGCAGTCATCATTCATCCTTGTATTTAATCGATTAATATATTAGTTAACTGGTAGGTAATATTAAAGTTTGAAAGGCTGTATCAAAAATGAAAACTCTCATAAATGGAATGTTTTGGGTCTACAGTAAATTTACCACCGAGGAAGCATGATGCAAATACACAAACTTGAGAGCTCAACCTCGTAGGACAATGTAAACATGTCTCAGTGACAAGTTTTCTTGGAAAACGAAACCCCAAAGATCTGAAAACATATCTCAGTTTCACTATAGGCACCTATATAGGGTAAAATCTAGTCGCCTTTAATAGGCTAAAAATGTTGGGAGAGAAACAGATCTACAACAAACAGCCATTATCTGCTTTCTCCATAAGGAAATTCTTAATATTATTTGCATAATTACAAGAAATTCCAGAAAAATGACACAAAATGCAAATCTGGCATTTCGCACTATTTGTTGCACCCAAAATTGACGTGAGGGCGCACTTCATGCTCAAAAAGAGCAAAAAAGACAAATGCCTCTTTTGTTATCCATTCATTTTGTTCAGGTGCCCCTTCAATAGGATTTTTTTACCCAAGCAGCCCCCAGTTACACTATGAGTAGCAGTGATGTAATTTCACACGATGCTGCATAAAAACTATAATACAAAAAGCCAGAAAATACATGAATTATGCCAGTGTATTTGAAATTTCACCCGGGTATGTTTTCTACATAATGCCATCGCTGCTGTGTAACGCTTCTGATCAATGCCAAGCAAATAAATAAAATACGATGAAAATCTTAATTTTACTATTGAGTGGGACAAACAGCTCAATCCTTGGAACAGTATCCTTCAGAAAGACCACCTCCTTCCCTCAGAACTGACCTCCACAGAACTGAAAACTCTGCTAAAGTTGCTTTATTTTCTTTTTCAACTAAATTCTCAAAAATGTAGTGAATTACTTAGTCAGAGGCGACAACAGTGCATTTTCTCCTAAATATTAGGTTTTCTGTACAATTTTTACGTCATTTATTATCATGTGGATTCTTGATCCGGTGGACACTGCATAGCAGGGACTGTAGGTCTATGCACCTATTTTCTCTGCCTTGGGGCATGCATTGTTTTATTACGCGAAGGGCCTCAGACACTTGTGCACCTCTTCTGCAATACAGGTAACACTGGCACTATCTTAAGTGTGCGTTTCCTCATTTGCATGGGGCGTGGCTGTGCCATATTATGGATTTCAGTGCAGTGGCAAAGATGCCATCATGGGGTGCACGGTCGGATTCCCACAAGGAGGTAGTAAGATCCTATGGAGAGGACTGAGGGTGTTCCATGGCCTCCTCAGACTTGTCCCGGGACGTGGGTACTGTGCTCAATGTACCCACCTGCAGGAGGATCTCTGATCCCTTGAAAGTGCAGATCAGGGCCGTCAGTTTGCAGCCGCTCTGAAGGCAGCGCATTCTTTTGTAATGGGGTGCTCTGTTCGCACCTACTTTGCCTTTTTGAAAGTATGTCAAGGAGCAAACAAGGCCGATGCGCCCGTTACATAATATGGGCACAAATGATCATGCTGCACACTTGCGCATAAGCGGTCTCCTGAGTTGATGTTTTAATTTGATTTGCACACTTTCAAAACGTGGAAGGATCACACATAACACATAACTTGATTTTCTTTCATGCAGTCCTTCCCAATGAAACAGACAAAAAAATTACAAGAAACACATTTCGATGCACTGCTGAGCACAATCTGAGGCAAGCAGCAGGGAGTACTGGTAGGAAATCCGTAGATTCCTGAGGCGAAGCTTGAGAGACACCGTCTACTGAAATACGGCAGACATGCATACTGGTGACATTAAATGTTGATTCTATGATGAGGAGTGCAGCATGATTCAATTTGTTTTTTCACCCACCAGTCAACTATGAATCGTATTTCAATGTTTTTTAAACACTTGAGACATAAAAATGTACAGATCGACACAATCGGTTTTCTGAAAATATGTCGAATTTCAAAATACACTGATGTATCCAAAGAGAGGAAAATGCAGATTCTAGAGCTACTCAGACAGGATTGACAGGGCTCGAAGCCCAATTTCTCCTTACTCAGCCTGCCTCTCCCATGCAGAGAGCAAGCTGTATCGACAGTTCCAGCAGTTGACCCTAACAGCTGAGGCAAAAGCTGCAGCCCCCACAGAACAGGAAGGATCACATTTACCTGATAAGCAGGTGGGACATGTGAGTTCCACTGTGCCACACAAAGTAGCTTTAGTTCATTGACAGGAACCTTGCTAAAGAAATAGAAAGAAGGCCCCAAGGTGGCTAGTGGCATGTTCCTATGCATACCAACTCACTCCATTCAGATCGGAAAACCCCATCACATTTTTAAATCTAAAAACGGTTCAATTTTAGCTGCCTACCGCCTCGAATTGCCTTGATTTCATTGTAAACCTACAGGAAAATCTACCCCGCGACCAACCGAATGTTTTTCATAATCTCCCTCTTTGCTATTTCTAATTATTGGCATGTATACAAACTTGTACAGAAACAGAGGCCACACGTTCCAAAATAGACAGGTTTTAGGGCCCTTTCGTAGTGAAGATAATTAGGAATGAAGAAGCAAATGTACTAGTTCAACATCTGTATTATGCCGCGTATCACGTCAATGTGCCTTCCTTTTGTCAAAGTTAAGTAAATGGGAGTTTGCCATCTACTCACCCACCCACCACCATGACGTTTCTGTATGTGGGATATTTTATAGTTTTTAGAAGATACAAAAATACACTCATCCAAATCAGTATAAATTTAGCAGTTCCATGCATGCCAACATTCTGTGACCAAAAAGAGGTACGATCGTTCAAGTTTTAAAACTTGGTAAAATAATTATGTCATTTGAAAAGACATCACACGACATTTAGTCCATTAGTGACATAACAGGAAATCAAATTGCAATGTATGGGGCTCATCAGAGAATATGAATAAGTGACTGATGGCCAAGATGAAGATATCATAGGAAAATGTATGTCATGGCATAAATAGGTAATTTATGCTGTGGTTGCCTAAAACGGAAGTTAGAATATCAATAGGTGTGAATATTGAAGTCAGAATAACCTGCGAACCAATATATTGAACAATGAAATGTAGTTGTTAAGTATATTGTATTTATTTCTATAACCATAATATTAATGTTTAAAATATCTATAACTTTCATATCTTAGCACTGAATATCATTTCAGGTGTTTTTACGTTAATAATAATGTAAAATATTTCTTCTTTTTATTGGTTTAGAATAGTTTTTTTTTTTCGGTTGAGTATTAATTTAATTGTTATTTTTATAAAAATCATAATAAATAACTTATGATAACATTTTTTGGGTTGTTGAGTCTTATACTAGGTCATGGTTGGGTGGTCTTTTAAAATATTTTTTTTAGTTATTTCAGATGTATAATGTTATTTTTCATAGAACATTTTACAATTATTAATAATAAGTTTTTAATTGTCACTTTTGTGGAGCTTTAAGGTTGTGTTGGGGTACTGGATTGGGAGGGTATTCAATTACATTTTTTTAATGTTTGATTTTTTTTCGAAATTTGATTTTTTCAAAACATTAAAAAACAAAATTTAATTGTTTATTGTTATTTATTTATTCGTCTGTATAGTTTTACAGGGCTCTGCTTGAGCAGTATTTTAAAATTATGGTTTTTCATTTCTGGAGTTATTTAATGTAATAATTAAATCAACATTTTTGTATAATATTTAAAAAACACTTTTTCAATTTTGAATTTTACATTTTTTCATTTTCTTTGGTTTTTAGGGTTATAGAGTTGGCAGTGTATCAAAAAATGTTTATACAAAAATAGGGTGGGCGCACACTGTCTCACATGGCAGCACTCAGTTTGCCCCAATGCATCATGGTAAATGCAGTGCATGATAACACTTCCCTCAGTGACAGTTTTAGTTTTTCACCCTTGTTGGTGCAGCCAGTGCTGTGTATCTCTAGACACACGTTTCATGATAGTTGTCCTTCTTCAGTAGAGAGCAACACATTATTTGGGGGTGCTGGAAATGCTGCCCAAAGTCTTTCCAGGTCTCTGTACCACTCACTGGGCACAGGTGTGTCAGCCAGATTTCATCCACTCATTAGCTCAAGAGAGCCTTTTCAAACAAAAAGAGGGAGGGAGCACACTTCCTCACATCGCAGCACCCCGTTCATCCCAATGGATCATGGTAAATGCAGTGCATGATAACATCTACATCAGTGACAGTCCTTAGTTTTTCATCCTTGTTGGTGCAGCAAATGACTTGTTGCTCTCTTCTGATGAAGGAACAAATCCAGAAACATATACATGGAGTTACACAACACCTGCTACACCAACAAGGGTGAAAAGTTAAGGACTACAACAGAAGTATGTGTTATCATGCACTGCATTTACTATAATGCATTGGGTCAAATTGATTGCTGGGATGTGAAGCAGTGTGCTCCCACCCCTTCTGTTTTAAAAGGCTCCCTTGAGCTAATTAGCTGACAAGCTTGTGTTGATTCACCAGCACCCAATGAGTGGTACAGAGACCTGAGAATACTTTGGCCAGCATTTCCAGCCCCCCAAAAATAAATTGTTGCTTTCAACTTATGAACAAATGAACCCAGATACATGGGTCTAGAGTTACACAGCACAGCCTGTACCAACAAGGGAGAACAATTAAGAACTACTGTTGAAGTAAGTGTTATCATGCACTGTATTTTCCCACATACATTGGGAAAAATTGAGTGTTGGAATGGGAGGCAGTGTGCTCCCACCCCACTTCTGTTTGAAAAGGCTCGCTTGAGCAACTGAGGTGACAAGCTTGTGTTGATGCATCTGTGCCTAGTGAGTGGTACAGAGTCCTGAGAAGAGTTTGTGCAGCATTCCAGCACAATTACAATGACTTGTTGCTTTCTACCAATGAAATAATTAATCCAGAAACACATGTCTAAAGTTACACAGCACAGTCTTCACCAACAAGGTTGAAAAATGAAGGACTACTACTGAAGTAAGTGTTATCATGCATTACATACACCATGATATATTGTGGCAAACTGAGTGCTGGGATGTGAAGCAGTGTGCTCTCAACCCCCCCTCCCCCTTTGAGTTGTTTTTATGTATAAATTACAGTTGGAAATGTGTAATGTATTTCCAATTTGTAATTACAATAGATATTTTATAGTGCTATTCATTTTTGGGGTTGTTGGGTTTTATAGGGGTTTGAACTGGGTAGAGTTTTTTATAACCTATTCTTTATTGATACATATCAAAAAGTGTAGCAATGGCATTCTGTTACCCCCTTCGTTTTTCAATTTGCAAGCATTGCTCCCGGTATTAATACAAATAAAGTTAATATTAATGTAAAATGTAAAGTGCATTATAAAATCCCTATCTGTCTCTCACCCATCGCTTTCTCACAATATCAACTCCCCCAATATGTGTTTTACACTCTCTGTTCCGACTCACAATTCAGAGCGTCTCACTAAAGTCTATGGTGGTCATTACAACCCTGGCTGTCGGTGCTAAAGCGGCGGTAAGACTGCCAACAGGCCGGCGGTAAAAAAAATGGAATTACGACTGTGGCGGAAACGGCCAACATAGACAGCCACTTTAACACTCCGACCGCCATGGAGGTACAAACAAACAGCTTGGCGTTCACTGCCAACAGACAGGCGGAGGACAATGTACCGCTCACAGAATTACAACCCACCAATCCGCCACCTTTTCCGGGGCAGATTCACCGCGAACAAAAACACGGCGGAAACAGGACTTCGATGTGAAAATGCTCACCTCTGCACACTCCACGAGGAACCAGGACGCCATGGAACCAGAGCTCCAGATTTTTCCAGCCTTTATCTTCCTGCTCCTCTACCAGGAGCATGAACGCCGGCAGCGAAGACCACGGTGAGTACTGCACCTATGACACAGGGGAGGGACCAGTACATCATGATACATCACAGTTACATCCCCCAACCCCCCCTGGAAGAATGCAAGGACAAAAGGAAATGAGTCAAATTATTCTAATATAATCAAAAACATGATTTGAAAATATTTTCAAATCTATACATTTATACTATGTACAATTAAATACACCAAGAACACAAGTCCAAGGTATTCCACCATCATAGTCCGTGGATCACTGGGACCAAAAAACATGGGCGAGGCCCACACAAGGTACCTGAACAAGACGGAGAGAACACTGCAGGGGCATCAGATAGAAACAAAACAGGCACCTCAGGGGGAAGGGGGGGCACCTCAGCCGGTTGAGTGCATGACTCAAAATCCACGAGGGGGCCCCATGCCCACTGTTCAATCCTGGGGAGTGCAAAGCCACAGTCTCTTAAGTCTCTACAGTGGGTGGTTTGCCCAGTGCTATATCCTGGGGAGTGCAAAGCCACAGTCTCTCAAGTCTCTACAGTGGGTGGTTTGCCCACTGTTCAATCCTGGGTAGTGCAAAGCCACAGTCTCACAAGTCTCTACAGTGGGAGGTTTGCCCACTGTTCAATCCTGGGAAGTGCAAAGCCACAGTCTCAAGTCTCTTCAGTGGGTGGTTTGCCCACTGTTCAATTCTGGGGAGTGCAAAGCCACATGCTCTCAAGTGGATAACAGTCTCCACTGGTTCTCGAGGGGGCTTGGTGCCCAGAGTGCTTCATCCTGCCAAGGACTGAGGTAGTGGATGTGAATCTCCACTGGTTCTGAAAGGGGCTTTGTGCCCAGAGTGCTTCATCCTGCCAAGGACTGAGGTAATGGAAAACAGTCTCCACTGGTTCTGGAGGGGGCTTTGCGCCCAAAGTGCTTCATCCTACCAAGGACTGAGGTAGTGGATGTGAATCTCCATTGGTTCTGGAGGGGGCTTTGTGGCCAGAGTGCTTCATCCTGCCAAGGACTGAGGTAGTGGACAACAGTCTCCACTGGTTCTGGAGGGGGCTTTGTGCCCAGAGTGCTTCATCCTGCTCGTGCCGGCCTCAGTAGCGTCAGAGCTTTTGGCGCTCATGGTCCTGCGGTGCTTGTGGCGGCGGTGTCCTTGGCAGCGGTGTCCTTGGCAGCGGTGCTTGTGGCAGCGGTGTCCTTGGTAGTGGTGCTTGTGGCGGCAGAGTCTTTGCAAGCGGTGCTTGTGGCGGAGGTGTCTTTGGCAGCAGTTAAGCTGCTGGCGGTCCTGCCTGTGGCAGTGGGGCTGCTGGGGGTCGCCTACTGGGCAGCGGTTCAGCTGCTGGCGGTCCTGTCTGGGGCAGCGGGCTGCTGGCGGTCGCCTCCTGGGCAGCGGGGCTTCTGCTGGCAGTCCTGTTTGGGCAGCGGGGCTGCTGGCAGTCGCCTCCTGGGCAGCGGGGCTGCTGCTGGCGGTCCTGTCTGGGGCAGCGGGGCTGCTGGCGGTCACCTCCTGGGAAGCGGGGCTGCTGGCGGTCACCTCCTGGGCAGCGGGGCTGCTGCTGGCGGTCCTGTCTGGGGCAGCGGGGTGGCTGGCGGTCGCCTCCTGGGCAGCGGGGCTGCTGCTGGCGGTCCTGTCTGGGGCAGTGGGGCTGCTGGCGGTTGCATCCTGGGCAGCGGGGCCGATGGCGGTCTTCTCTGCCGTGCTGATCTTCCCAGACTTGCCGGTATTCTTGTGCCCCTTTCCCACCTTGGAAGGTGTTGCAGCTGACTCCACAATCCCAACTGTACCCCTGGGAGCGGCTTGGGTGGCTGGTGTCTCCCCCCTCTCCCGCTGGGCACTGGCCAACATTTAATGCTTGACAGGTGGGGGACTGTCCGTGATGTGGCTCCTTGCCACACTGGCTGCCCTGCTGCCCAGTGCACTGCAGAATCCGGTGACTACTGGCACCACTGGTCCAGCCGATGTTGTGGCTGAGGTGCTAGGTTGGGACCTGGAGAGCCGGGCCCTAGGAGACTGACGGGGGGGGAGGTGAGGGAAAGAGGTCAAGGGTGGACAGGAAAGGTTTCTTAGGAACACTGGGACGGGTAGATGGAGGGGGTTTGGGAGTGGAGGAAGAGGTAGTGGTCGTAGGAGGTGTATGTTTGGTGACTTTGGGTGAAGGTACATGGGCTGGAGACTGTTGTGAGGTGGATGGCTGTTGGGTGGGTGTGTGGCTGCGTTTGTGTACCTCGGGTGGTGGGCTCACAGACACACTGGGAGAGGACACAGGGGATGTGTGAATGGTAGTGGGGGTGGTGACTGCACATGAGCCGGGTGTGGTGGTGGGTGTGCTGGTGAGGGACGTAGTGGCTGAAGATGTAGTGCATGCAGGTGTGAGTTGAGAAGAGACTGGGAGGGAGACGAGGAGGAGGGGGACACAGTGGAGGCAGTGGATGTTGGTATGTCTGCATGTGGGTGATGCTTGCGTGAGTGCCTATGGGATGTGTGGTGCTTATGTTTTCCTGAGCTTCCTTTGTGTGCTGAGGTGTGTGCATGCTGGTCTGATGGTGTGCTTGGGATGGGCTGAGGTACAGGGGTGTGGGTATGGGTGGAGGAAGTTGGAGGGGGGAGGCTAGAGACAGGGACAATGGCTGCCATCAGTGCTGAGGTCAGAGTCTGAAAAGCTCACTGAAGGGCTGCCTGATCAGAATGAATGCCCTCCATGAATGCATTGGTTTGTTGCAACTGCCTCTCTACACCCTGGATGGCATTCAAAATGGTAGACTGCCCAACAGTGAGGGACCTGAGGAGGTCAATGGCCTCCTCACTGAGGGCAGCAGGGGTGACAGGGGCAGGGCCTGAGGTGCCTGGGGCGAAGGTGATGCCCACCCTCCTCGGTAAGCGGGCACGGGCAAAGGCTGAGGGGCTGCTGGGAGGGCGGTGCTGGAGGGGGGGTGGCAGCTGTACCTGTAGATGCGGGGGGCACAGATGGGCCCGCCACCGCAAGGGAGCTCCCATCAGAGGAGGAGTCCGCATCGTTGGTCTCAGCTCCTGTCCCGCCGTGGAGCTCCCCTCGCCCTCCGTCCCACTGATGAATTCGGAGTCTGTAGTCTCGCCCTCCAGGGCCATGTGGGATGCAGCTCCCTCCTGCTCCCGTGCCACTGCTCCTCCACCTGATGATGCTAATGCACACAAGTACAGGGGGGCCACAAAAAGGGGGGGGAGACAGAAGAAAGACATGTTGAGTGCATGCAATACCGCTACAGTTGGCGGACACAACAGACACAGAAGCCCCTTGCACTACGCCGCGCTCTTGGGGTCTGCTATTCAATCCCAGGGACATGGCTTACAAAGCTATGGCCGATTTCTGCACATATGTATGTCACAGGAGCCTGACTAGGTGTAGTTGGCACTGTACCCAGGTGGGGTGCAGTGACACAGAGTCTGCCTGAAAAAGGGGACTTCACTAGCAAACTCACCCTGGCCTAGGGGAACCCCCAGCCCACCTCCCCCACCCAGACACCTATAATAGCACTGAATCAGCAGAATGAGAGTGTACTCTGCCCTTGTTGCTGCTGTGCTGCCCTCAAGCGCCCATCCAACTCCGGGTACGCCACCACCAGGTTCCTGAACATCAGGGGGGTCAATGTGCGACAGGCACACCTCCCACGTTGGAAGGCCATCCCCAGCTGGGCCTCCGCCGTCTTCTTGCTCCAACTGCGAATGTCCTCCCATCTTTTCCGGCAGAGGGTGCTCCGTCTGTGGTAGACCCCCAGGGTCTGGACGTCCTTGGTGATGGTACGCCAAATACCCTTCTTCTGGTGGGCGCTGACCTACATGAATTGTACAGGGGAAAAAGAGAAGTTATTACCAACTGCACCGTCACAGTCATTGGCCCGCATCCCTACCCTTGCCATGTGGCACATGCACTCACCGTTGTTTCATGCACACCCTATTCTCCCCCCCCCCATCTTTCATCCACCCCACTCCACACAGGCATTGCCCATACAGCATTCTCCCAGTGTACTTACCTGCTTGTCTGGAGGACCGTAGAGTAGTGTCTACTGGGGGAGGACCCCATCCACTAACTTCTCCAACTCCTCCGAAGTAAAGGCAGGTGCCCTTTTCCCAGACGCACGAGCAATTGTCTCTTCCAGACTGAGGTCACAGCAGCACTTGCAGTGTAGGTCCTCACCTGTCGAAGATCAGGTATCGAGTGATTGAACAGATAGAAAATGGCGGTCACGTCTGCGCCGGTGCGTACCGTCACCGCCGGCGTACATCGTCATTGGCTCCTGGGATCCTTAGGGTCCAATGTTAACCAATGCAGAATTGGGCCGTGGTCTTCGACCGCCTACCGCGACGGTGTACAACGCCAGCGCAGTTACCTCATAACCCATTGTCCCACTTTACAGGTCAGGCAGCCGCCATTTCAGGGGCCCAAATGGCTTTATTTTTTACTGCATCACACATACCTAGGCCTTGGCTCAACACTCATACAGGCAAATTTCAGGTTATGTATAGTTTTCTGAGTGAGCTGTGTGTACGTAGCTCAGAGTTGGTTGACTCTGTGCTGGCTGTTCTCCTCTATAGGCACCGTCCGCTGGGGCATGTGAGGAGATGGCGGCATCCTCCGGTGTACAGACCGCTGGTGGACCTGTCAACATTGGAAAAAAGACATGTGATCATCACCTACAGGCTTGATCGTGCCACAATCCTGAAACTGTGTGCCCAGTTGGAGCCAGACCTGATGTCAGCCATCCGCCATCCCACAGAAATCCCCCCTCAAGTGCAGGTGCTGTCAGTACTCCATTTCCTTGCAAGTGGGTCATTTCAAACAGTGGCCATAGCATCAGGGATGTCCCAGCCCATGTTTTCCAACGTGTTGTCCAAAGTGTTGCCTGCCCTGGTGAAACACATGCAGAGCTACATCGTTTTCCCTCAGGTTGAGGATTTGCCTACAGTGAAAGGTGACTTCTATGCCCCTTGGACATATCCCCAACATCATATGTGCCATTGATGGGACACATGTGGCCTTGGTCCCCCCCACAGGAGTGAACAGGTGTACAGAAACCAGAAGAGTTACCATTCGATGAATGTGTAGATGGTGTGTTTGGCAGACCAGTACATCTCCCATGTTAATGCCAAATTCCCTGGCTCAGTGCATGACGCTTACATCCTGCCGAATAGCAGCATCCCTTATGTGATGGGGCAACTCCAGAGACACCGTGTGTGGCTATTAGGTGAACACCTGGAACCAAATCAGTAGGAATAGTTGTCTGGGGATATCCCTAAGAGTTAGTGTGTGTCTAACAGTTGTCCTTCGTTATTTGCAGGTGACTCTAGTGCTCTATATTGGAGGGGGTTGTAAAATGGTGAGGGGTGATGGTGGAGGAATGTCCATGGCAGAGTCCAGTCTATTAGTCTCACAGGTGCATTGTCCAAAGGGGCATAGGAAGTGGAGCTGGGGCAGTTTGAGTATGGACAGGGTGACAAGGTGGGACAAAAGGATGACAATCAGGGTGGTCTCATTTCTTGGCGGGGTTCTTGGCATCGTTCTCTGTCTTTGTCCTGGATCTCAGGGACCGTTTGTGGAGTGGTTCTCCATCTGCAGGGGGTGGGGTGCTGGTGTGGTGGTCCTGTGACGGTGCCTCCTGTCCACTAGCGCCGGCGGAGGTGGTGGGCAGTTCATCATCCAGGCTAGTGTCAGGGGCCCCTTGTTGTACCACAGTGTCCCTCCTGGTGTTGAGGACTTCCTTCAGCACCCCTACGATGGTGCCCAGGGTGGAATTGATGGATTTGAGTTCCTCCCTGAAGCCCAAATACTGTTCCTCCTGCAGCCGTTGGGTCTCCTGAAACTTGGCCAGTACCGTTGCCATCGTCTCCTGGGAATGATGGTAGGCTCCCATGATGTTGGAGAGGGCCTCGTGGAGAGTGGGTTCCCTGGGCCTATCCTCCCCCTGTCGCACAGCAGCCCTCCCAGTTCCCCTGTTTCCCTGGGCCTCTGTCCCCTGAACCGTGTGTCCACTGCCACTGCCGCCAGGTCCCTGTTGTTGTTGGGGTGGTGGGTTCGCCTGGGTTCCCTGTAGTGGTGGACACACTGCTGATTGACGTGTCCTGGGGAAAGAGGTATGGGCCCGCTGGATGGGTGCTGTGCTGGTGTTTCCAGAGGGGGCAAGCTCTGTGGTGGCCTGTGCCAGTGTGAGGGGAACCGACTGTCCCGAGGTCCCATATGGGCCGGGCTGGTCTTCTAGATCCAGTTGGACAGAGCTGCTGTCATCACTGTGGGCCTCTTCTGTTGGTGGTGTGGATATGTCTGGACCCTCCTGACCGGTGACGTTGGGTAGGGGTCCTGCAGGGGTGTAAAAGCATGATTATTGCATCTGTGTGTGCCATGGTGTGCAATGGGTGGGTGACCGTGTACCCCAGTGCTTGCATTCCTGTGTGGGACCTTGTGTGATGATGGTTTAGGGGGGTGTATGGGTATGTGCAGTGGCCATGCTTTGGTGATGGGTGTCCATGCTTTGGTGTTGCATGCAGGGTTAGGTGTTGGGATGGGTGGTTTGTGACACTGGGACATTTGTGAGGAGTTGGAGTGATGAGGGTGAGGGCGAGGGTGGGGTATGTGATAGCATGCAGGTAGGGTGGGGGATGTAATAGTTAAGATTTGACTTACCAGAGTCCATTCCTCCAGCTACTCCTGCAAGGCCCTCAGGATGCAGAATAGCCAAGACTTGCTCCTCCCATGTTGTTAGTAGTAGGGGAGGAGGTGGGGGCCCGCTGCCAGTCCTCTGAACCGCAAGGTGGTATCTTGAGACCACGGAACGCACCTTCTCCCGTTGGTCGTTCCACCTCTTCCTGATGTCATCCCTATTTCTTGGGTGTTGTCCCACTGCGTTGACCCTGTCCACTATTCTTCGCCATAGCTCCATCTTCCTAGCTATGGAGGTGTGCTGCACCTGTGATCCAAATAGCTGTGGCTCTACCTGGATGATTTCCTCCACCATGACCCTGAGCTCCTCCTCAGAGTACCTGGGGTGTCTTTGCCGTGCCATGGGGTGGTGTGGTTGATGTGTGGGTTGGTGTGTGTTGTGATGTGTGGGGTGATATTTAGTGGTGTGTTGTGTGAGGTTCGTGGATGTTGTGTGAGTGATGGTGTTGAGTGCCTGTGGATGCTTGTTTGTAGATTGTGGTGTCTGTCTCTGGCCTTCTTTCAAATTTGTGGTAGTAGGGATTTGTGGATGATGTGGTTGTGTGTTTTATATTGTATTGGATGTGTGGGAGTGGTGTGTGTATGTGTATCAGGTGTGTGTATTTCGATTTGTCCAATTTGGTAGTGTTTCGTAAATGTGTGTGTATTTTGAGCGCAGCGGTGTGTACCGCTAATGGAATACCGCAGTTGAAAGACCGCTGTGTGGATTCGTGGGTCGTGATAGTGTGGGCGTATTCCTGTTGACATGAAGGTGGAGGTTTTGCTATCGCCAGTTTATCACTGACCTTTGGTGTGGCGGACTTGTGTGGGTGTCTAGATTTTGGCAGATTCCAAGCTGTGAGTTATAATGACCGTGGCGGAATTCCGCGTCTGCGGCGGTGTGTTGGCGGTCTTCTGCATGGCGGTAAGCGGCTTTTACCGCCAATGTTGTAATGACCCCCTATGTGTTCAAATGCTTTCCTCATATCTCTTGTTAGGTTGCCGTTTCATACATGTCATTCAGTCATACTTCCGTTTTTGGTACAGTTGCTGTTTTCTCCAAACGTTTCACTGCCAAAGATGTGCATGATTTCGGGGAGCATGGTAGTATCATAAAGTAGTGCTGCTGACACCAATAATGGAACATACATCCCATCTCTTCTTGAATCATGTTTCAGACCTATGACCAATACTTCTGAGTTTGTCTCATTCCCATAGTATGTGTACTATGCCACATTTTTGTGCCTCCAGCACAGAGATGTGAGACAGTTTAACTCATTTTAATTTGAGAAGTGACCAGTGCCACAGGTATAAAATATCTTAATAACTTTGTTTCAGTCTGGCTTCTCTTAGGTTCTAGTCATGTTGTGAGGTCAGGTTATCTGAATCTTCCACAGCTAAATGTGCTCCCAACCAGATTCTCAGGTCTTGAGATGTTTGCTGTGATAATCTTTGTTTGATAACTGTCAAGTAAATCTGACACCATTTCTTTGTATTTGGAGATGGTTGAATTTGAAATGTAATTGACGTTAGATCAAGCGACTCACGCATGCAGTGTGCCAGTTGTCTGTACTTACATCTCTTAGTCTGTGGAAACCTATATTCATGATACACCGTTTAGTTATCAATTCCTCCATTTTGTTTATCTCTTTCCTATGTCACTTAGCCCAAGATATTATAGAATCAGTAACAGTTATGTCTTTCTTTTGCCGGATTAGTGCATTTGTATGTAGTCTAGTGTATTCCTACAATATCTTGTGGGTTCTATCCCATGCATAATGGAGTATGTATATGAGAGGGTTAGTTCATTCTGTAAACAATCTTCCATCTATGTATAGTTGGTTTAGTCTCCTTTTCGAACCTAACAGTTCTTTCTCTGTTCACACCAATAACAGAGTGTCCTTTCATGTGAATAATGTACCTTGGTTGCACAAATTGGAGAGCTAGCCAGTATGCCTCCATATGTGGCAGGCAGAGACCTCCGGTTTCGGTAGAAGCATATAATTTACTTGCATTCAACCTGGGTTTAGTCGTTCTTCAAATGAACAGTCACATTTTATAGTCTAACGATTTCAGTAGATGGAGGTATCGTCAACAGGATCATAGCAAATAAGTAGTTGAATCTCAGGGCTAAAATCATTTTGATTATTTGTGCCGTTTCCCATAGTAAAAGTTGTAGCTTGAACCAAAGGTTAAAGTCTGCTGCAAGCTGTTCTAGTAAGAGGCATATATTTTCTTCATCATATTGTCTAACCTTCTACTTAGTAGTATGCCTAGGTATTTTAATCTACATTTTTCTCATTGGAAGCAGACATCCCTCAGTGAAGAATCTGTAGTGTATTTGGTCAGAGGGAAGACCTCACACTTCCTTAAATGTATTTTATATCCCCCAAACTTTGAGAAAGAATCAATCAGCAATACCAGAGTTGGGATTGAAATTGATGGGCCGTTTTGACTTACCTTGATGTTGTCTGCATATAATCACATTTTTCTTCTCTCCTCCAGCTGTTTGGATCCATTTCACATTTTCTGACTGCCTTATTGTTGCTACCAGCAGTCCAAGGGCCAGTTAAAATCAATGGGCATCCCTTACTAGTTCCTCTTGGTACAACAAAGGGTAATTTTATGCAGCCGCTACAATTCATTATTGCTGTAGGTTCTTTATAGATCCACTGTATTTTCTGCCAAAGTATTCTTCCAGTCTTAATGCACCACTGTTGTAAACAAATACATCTACTCTACTCAAAGCATTCTTGGCTTCTAACAAAAGGGCAAGTTTGTCATTCTCATAATTTTCTACTTGCCAAACAAAGGGCCTCAGTGCGAGTTTGGCAGCCCGTGGTCCATCATGTTGGCAGTGGCGGTCCGACTACCGCAACTCTGGCAGTCCGAATGCCACCAAAAGACCGCCAGCGATCCGTTGGCCCGGCCATACTGACTGCCAATCAGTATGGCGGGGACAGCAGCAGTCCTTCACCGTGGCAGCCAATGTTAGAGATCCCAGCATTGCGACTGCCATGGCTATTACTACCTCCGGGACCACCAAGTTTTCATTGAAAATTTCACCGCCACAGAAAGCTTGGTGGACTGGCAGCTAAGGGGCCCAAAACGAGGGGTGCCCAGGGGGTATGGCCACATGGAGTGGGAGGCGGGGGCCCATGTGAGTCCCCTCAAATATGTGGTATTCGGTCATGCACTGTTTGCTGTGGACGGCATGGTGCAAGGAAAACAGGCTGCCCATCATGCTGACAGGTTTGTTAGCATGGCCGGCAGTAGCTCCTTTGTATTGCCAATGCCTCCACCAGCCAGTCACTCCAGCCCCGTGTAGAACTCATAATATGGTGGTCCTAGGACCGTTGGCCAGGTGCCATTCGAAGGACCGCCACCTTGGTGGTCCCTCGGTCGGACCGCCAAACTTATAGTGAGGCCCTGTTAGAAATGGGGTCTTTGGTTTGCAATCAGGTTAGCCCCTGTCTAAGCAAGGACCTTCTCTCTAGTCAGGGTAAGTCAAACACAATCCAAATTATCATGTGCCGGCCCTCTGGTAGCTTGGCACTGAGCAGTCAGGCTTAACTTAGCGGCAATGTGTAAAGTATTTGTGCAATAAATCATGCAATAACACAGTATAAACACCACAAAAATATGACACACAGGTTTAGAAAATATAAAATACTTATCTGAGTAAATTAAGGTCAAAACAATCAATATTTGGTAAGTACAAGTTGAAATATCACTTTTGTAATGATAAGATGAGGTTTAAGTTCCTTAAAGCAACAATGGTCTCTTGCTAGCACAACATACCTGGTTTGTGTCTAAATTATCAGCACGGGACTGCTGAGGAGGAGATGCATGGAAAATGGGGAGGTGTGCGTCGGTTTCTCTGGGTGCACACAGACGATGTGTCAATGCTTTTCTACACAGAAAGGGCTTTGTGTCAATTTCCGGCATGCAGGCTTGGATCCTCTTTGGGTTGCGAGGTTTTTGGACGCCCCTGGGATGATGCAGAGAAATCCTGAGCATGCTGGATGAAGTCACAGGAGCTGCGGCGAGCCAGTGGCCAATGCGGGGACATTTCTGTCACACGGCAGGTGCTGCGTCAATTCTTCTTGCAGGAAGTTGGGCTGCGTCATTCCGGCTTGGCGATGCACTTATCTGGTGGCCCGTGCTTCAAAGTTCCGGTCGCAACACTGGTGCTGCATCGATCTCCACTTGGGGATCCAGGCTGCGTCATTCTGGTTCGTTGATGCAGTGATTTTCTCACCGCAGGGCAGGCTGTGCATCGATTTTCGCCACACAAGGAGTTCTTTGCAGAGATTAAGGCTATCATTACAACCCTGGTGGTCGGTGAAATAGTGGCAGTAATACCACCAATAGCCCGGCGGTAATAAATATGAAATTATGACCATGGAGGAAACCCCACAGACAGACACACCGACTGCCAGGGTGAAATCAACAGGCACCACGGGGGTAACCGCCTACAGCCAAGGCAGAAGACAATGTTCCGCCCGCAGGATAATGACACACCAATCCGCCACCTTTTCCGGGGTGGTACCAACTACATCAAAAGCCTGGCAGAAACACTGCAATGAAGGGAACCAACTCACCTCTGGAGACTCAAGGAAAAACCAGGCTGCCATGGAGCCCGAGTTGCATGTGTTCCCCATTCTCTTCTACATTCTGCTCCACTATGAACACCAAAGCCGGCGAAGACGACCACAGTGAGTACTGCCGTCTAGCACACAGGGGTGGGGGGGGAAGAGAGTGACACACACATGCAACACCCCAACACCATACACACAAGCAGATGCAGTATCACTGCATATTCGCCCCTTACCCCTCAGGAATAATGCAACTAGAATAGAGTAAAAAGAGTGTAATAAGATAAATATAGTAGGAATACGTGCATCCAAATCAAAAAGTATATACATATTCACAAATCAAGGGACACTGCCCAGTCCTCAATGTTCGTGGGCCACAGGGCCACATCACAAAGTCCAAGGCCC
Organism: Pleurodeles waltl; assembly: GCF_031143425.1. Lineage (NCBI taxonomy): Eukaryota > Metazoa > Chordata > Amphibia > Caudata > Salamandridae > Pleurodeles > Pleurodeles waltl. The sequence goes on along the minus strand of NC_090451.1, from coordinate 259,680,218 downwards.
CAACTCACTCCTGCAACAACACAGAGAGAGCACTGCAGGGGCATCAGCTCAAAATAGCAAAGCACCTAAGGGGGACAGGCAATGGGGGGGCACCTCAGCAGGAAGATGGTGCAACACCACTGTTCCTGGAGGGGGCAACATGCCCATCACTCTGTCCTGGGGAGTGAAAGGCCACAGTCTCTCAAATGGGTGACTTGCCCACATGCTCTGGAGGGGGCAACATGCCATGTGCTTGGTCCTGGGGAGTGCAAGGCCACAGTCTCTCAAGTGGGTGATTTTCCCACTGGCAATGGAGGGGGCAACATGCCCTGTGCTTGGTCCTGGGAGTGCAAGGCCACAGTCTTTCAAGTGGGTGACTTGCCCACTGGCAGTGTAGGGGGCAACATGCCCTGTGCTTGGTTCTTGGGAGTGCAAGGCCACAGTCTCTCAAGTGGGTGACTTGCCCACTGGCAATGGAGGGGACAACATGCCCTATGCATGGTCCTGGGCAGTGCAAGGCCACAGTCTCTCAAGTGGGTGACTTGCATTGTGCCCAGTGAGCTTGATACTGGGAGGACAGGGTGAGTGGGTGACTTCTCCGCTGGTTATGGAGGGGGCATTCCGCCCTGTGAGCTTCATCCTGGGGAGGATGGGGTGAGTGGATGGCTTCTCCACTGGTTCTGGAGGGGGAATTGTGCCCTGTGAGCTTCATCCTGGGGGGGATGGGGTGAATGGATGGCTTCTCCACTGGTTCTGGAAGGGGCATCATGCCCTGTGATGCAGATCTTGGGGAGTGCAAGGTCACAATATCTCACCTGGGTGTCATACCCACAGGAGTTGCAGTAGCCAGGCCGCACAACAGCCCATGGATGCAGGACTACACACTGTCTGCCGGTGGTGATGGCTGCTCAGTGGTGGCAGTGGTGCTGCTGCTGCTGGAGCTGGCAGTGGTGGGGGAGACTCCAGCCCATCCCCTGCAGCCTCAGATGGCTGCCCACTGGAGCTGCTGCTGGTGGCAGTGCTGGTGGCGGTGCTGGCAGTGGTGGGGGGAGGCTGCAGTCCATCCCCTGCAGCCTTGGACGGCTGCACCACAATGGTTGGTGGTGGGGGCTCTGACTGAGTCCCAGAACCAGGCCCCTTGTCTCTACTGCCTGCTGTTGTAGGCAGGCACCTTGTCCTTCCTTCCTACAGCTGGGGATGCCTCTTTGCCCTTCCTTCCTGCAGCTGGGGTTGCCTCTTTGGCCTTCCTTCCTGCAGCTGGGGCTGACTCCTTGCCCTTCCTTGACACACATGGGGCAGGCACCCATTCCGTCTGGCTGGCTGGTGGCCAGGATCCTTTCCCACCTGTAGTAGCTGGGGACACTACTGTGCCCGTGGACTGAGTGGCTGAGTTGCCTGCCTGGGTTTTGACCACCCTGGCCTGACGTGAGGGACGGGTGAGGGGAGGGGTAGGGAAGAGGTCAATGTTGGTGAGGAAAAGCTTCTTAGGGGCATTGGGATGGGAAGAGGGAGATGGTTTGGGAGTGGAGGAAGAGGGAGTGGTGGTAGGAGGGGTCAGTCTGCTGTGTTTGGGTGCAGGTGCATGGGCTGGGTGCTGTTGTGAGGTGGATGGCTGTTGGGTGTCTGAGTGCTTGTATTTGTGCACTTTGGGAGGAGGGGGCACAGACACAGTTAGAGAGGACACAAGGGACATGTGCATGGATGTGGGGGTGGTGACTGCCAGTGAGGGGTGTGTACTGATAGGTGTGCTGGTGATGGTGGAAATGGATGAGGATGTGGTTCATGCAGGATTGCTGGGATGTGAAGCAGTGTGCTCCCACCCCTTCTGTTTAAAAAGGCTCCCTTGAGCTAATTAGCTGACAAACTTGTGTTGATTCACCAGCACCCAATGAGTGGTACAGAGACCTGAGAATACTTTGGCCAGCATTTCCAGCCCCCCAAAAATAACTTGTTGCTTTCAATTTATGAACAAATGAACCCAGATACATGTGTCTAGAGTTACACAGCACAGCCTGTACCAACAAGGGAGAACAATTAAGAACTACTGTTGAAGTAAGTGTTATCATGCACTGTCTTTTCCCACATACATTGGGAAAAATTGAGTGTTGGAATGGGAGGCAGTGTGCTCCCACCCCACTTCTGTTTGAAAAGGCTCGCTTGAGCAACTGAGGTGACAAGCTTGTGTTGATGCACCTGGGCCTAGTGAGTGGTACAGAGACCTGAGAAGAGTTTGTGCAGAATTCCAGCACAATTAAAATGACTTGTTGCTTTCTACCAATGAAAGAATTAATCCAGAAACACATGTCTAAAGTTACACAGCACAGTCTTCACCAACAAGGTTGAAAAATGAAGGACTACTACTGAAGTAAGTGTTATCATGCATTACATACACCATGATATATTGTGGCAAACTGAGTGCTGGGATGTGAAGCAGTGTGCTCTCAACCCCCCCTCCCCCTTTGAGTTGTTTTTATGTATAAATTACAGTTGGAAATGTGTAATGTATTTCCAATTTGTAATTACAATAGATATTTTATAGTGCTATTCATTTTTGGGGTTGTTGGGTTTTATAGGGGTTTGAACTGGGTAGAGTTTTTTATAACCTATTCTTTATTGATACATATCAAAAAGTGTAGCAATGGCATTCTGTTACCCCCTTCGTTTTTCAATTTGCAAGCATTGCTCCCGGTATTAATACAAATAAAGTTAATATTAATGTAAAATGTAAAGTGCATTATAAAATCCCTATCTGTCTCTCACCCATCGCTTTCTCACAATATCAACTCCCCCAATATGTGTTTTACACTCTCTGTTCCGACTCACAATTCAGAGCGTCTCACTAAAGTCTATGGTGGTCATTACAACCCTGGCTGTCGGTGCTAAAGCGGCGGTAAGACCGCCAACAGGCCGGCGGTAAAAAAAATGGAATTACGACTGTGGCGGAAACGGCCAACATAGACAGCCACTTTAACACTCCGACCGCCATGGCGGTACAAACAAACAGCTTGGCGTTCACTGCCAACAGACAGGCGGAGGACAATGTACCGCTCACAGAATTACAACCCACCAATCCGCCACCTTTTCCGGGGCAGATTCACCGCGAACAAAAACACGGCGGAAACAGGAGTTCGATGTGAAAATGCTCACCTCTGCACACTCCACGAGGAACCAGGACGCCATGGAACCAGAGCTCCAGATTTTTCCAGCCTTTATCTTCCTGCTCCTCTACCAGGAGCATGAACGCCGGCAGCGAAGACCACGGTGAGTACTGCACCTATGACACAGGGGAGGGACCAGTACATCATGATACATCACAGTTACATCCCCCAACCCCCCCTGGAAGAATGCAAGGACAAAAGGAAATGATTCAAATTATTCTAATATATTCAAAAACATGATTTGAAAATATTTTCAAATCTATACATTTATACTATGTACAATTAAATACACCAAGAACACAAGTCCAAGGTATTCCACCATCATAGTCCGTGGATCACTGGGCCCAAAAGACATGGGCGAGGCCCACACAAGGTACCTGAACAAGACGGAGAGAACACTGCAGGGGCATCAGATAGAAACAAAACAGGCACCTCAGGGGGAAGGGAAGGGGGGGCACCTCAGCCGGTTGAGTGCATGAATCAAAATCCACGAGGGGGCCCCATGCCCACTGTTCAATCCTGGGGAGTGCAAAGCCACAGTCTCTTAAGTCTCTACAGTGGGTGGTTTGCCCAGTGCTATATCCTGGGGAGTGCAAAGCCACAGTCTCTCAAGTCTCTACAGTGGGTGGTTTGCCCACTGTTCAATCCTGGGGAGTGCAAAGCCACAGTCTCACAAGTCTCTACAGTGGGAGGTTTGCCCACTGTTCAATCCTGGGAAGTGCAAAGCCACAGTCTCAAGTCTCTTCAGTGGGTGGTTTGCCCACTGTTCAATTCTGGGGAGTGCAAAGCCACATGCTCTCAAGTGGATAACAGTCTCCACTGGTTCTCGAGGGTGCTTGGTGCCCAGAGTGCTTCATCCTGCCAAGGACTGAGGTAGTGGATGTGAATCTCCACTGGTTCTGAAAGGGGCTTTGTGCCCAGAGTGCTTCATCCTGCCAAGGACTGAGGTAATGGAAAACAGTCTCCACTGGTTCTGGAGGGGGCTTTGCGCCCAGAGTGCTTCATCCTACCAAGGACTGAGGTAGTGGATGTGAATCTCCATTGGTTCTGGAGGGGGCTTTGTGGCCAGAGTGCTTCATCCTGCCAAGGACTGAGGTAGTGGATAACAGTCTCCACTGGTTCTGGAGGGGGCTTTGTGCCCAGAGTGCTTCATCCTGCTCGTGGCGGCCTCAGTAGCGTCAGAGCTTTTGGCGCTCATGGTCCTGCGGTGCTTGTGGTGGCGGTGTCCTTGGCAGCGGTGCTTGTGGCAGCGGTGTCCTTGGTAGTGGTGCTTGTGGCGGCAGAGTCTTTGCCAGCGGTGCTTGTGGCGGAGGTGTCTTTGGCAGCTGTTAAGCTGCTGGCGGTCCTGCCTGTGGCAGTGGGGCTGCTGGGGGTCGCCTACTGGGCAGCGGTTCAGCTGCTGGCGGTCCTGTCTGGGGCAGCGGGCTGCTGGCGGTCGCCTCCTGGGCAGCGGGGCTTCTGCTGGCAGTCCTGTTTGGGCAGCGAGGCTGCTGGCAGTCGCCTCCTGGGCAGCGGGGCTGCTGCTGGCGGTCCTGTCTGGGGCAGCGGGGCTGCTGGCGGTCACCTCCTGGGAAGCGGGGCTGCTGGCGGTCACCTCCTGGGCAGCGGGGCTGCTGCTGGCGGTCCTGTCTGGGGCAGCGGGGTGGCTGGCGGTCGTCTCCTGGGCAGCGGGGCTGCTGCTGGCAGTCCTGTCTGGGTTAGTGGGGCTGCTGGCGGTCGCATCCTGGGCAGCGGGGCCGATGGCGGTCTTCTCTGGCGTGCTGATCATCCCAGACTTGCCGGTATTCTTGTGCCCCTTTCCCACCTTGGAAGGTGTTGCAGCTGACTCCACAATCCCAACTGTACCCCTGAGAGCGGCTTTGGTGGCTGGTGTCTCCCCCCTCTCCCGCTGGGCACTGGCCAACATTTAATGCTTGACAGGTGGGGGACTGTCCGTGATGTGGCTCCTTGCCACACTGGCTGCCCTGCTGCCCAGTGCACTGCAGAACCCAGTGACTACTGGCACCACTGGTCCAGCCGATGTTGTGGCTGAGGTGCTAGGTTGGGACCTGGAGAGCCGGGCCCTAGGAGACTGACGGGGGGGGAGGTGAGGGAAAGAGGTCAAGGGTGGACAGGAAAGGTTTCTTAGGAACACTGGGACGGGTAGATGGAGGGGGTTTGGGAGTGGAGGAAGAGGTAGTGGTCGTAGAGGTGTATGTTTGGTGACTATGGGTGAAGGTACATGGGCTGGAGACTGTTGTGAGGTGGATGGCTGTTGGGTGGGTGTGTGGCTGCGTTTGTGTACCTTGGGTGGTGGGCTCACAGACACACTGGGAGAGGACACAGGGGATGTGTGATTGGTAGTGGGGGTGGTGACTGCACATGAGCCGGGTGTGGTGGTGGGTGTGCTGGTGAGGGACGTAGTGGCTGAAGATGTAGTGCATGCAGGTGTGAGTTGAGAAGAGACTGGGAGGGAGACGAGGAGGAGGGGGACACAGTGGAGGCAGTGGATGTTGGTATGTCTGCATGTGGGTGATGCTTGCGTGAGTGCCTGTGGGATGTGTGGTGCTTATGTTTTGCTGAGCTTCCTTTGTGTGCTGAGGTGTGTGCATGCTGGTCTGATGGTGTGCTTGGGATGGGCTGAGGTACAGGGGTGTGGGTATGGGTGGAGGAAGTTGGAGGGGGGAGGCTCGAGACAGGGACAATGGCTGCCATCAGTGCTGAGGTCATAGTCTGAAAAGCTCACTGAAGGGCTGCCTGATCAGAATGAATGCCCTCCATGAATGCATTGGTTTGTTGCAACTGCCTCTCTACACCCTGGATGGCATTCAAAATGGTAGACTGCCCAACAGTGAGGGACCTGAGGAGGCCAATGGCCTCCTCACTGAGGGCAGCAGGGGTGACAGGGGCAGGGCCTGAGGTGCCTGGGGTGAAGGTGATGCCCACCCTCCTCGGTAAGCGGGCACGGGGCAAAGGCTGAGGGGCTGCTGGGAGGGCGGTGCTGGAGGGGGGGTGGCGGCTGTACCTGTAGATGCGGGGGGCACAGATGGGCCCGCCACCGCAAGGGAGCTCCCATCAGAGGAGGAGTCCGCATCGCTGGTCTCAGCTCCTGTCCCGCCGTGGAGCTCCCCTCGCCCTCCGTCCTACTGATGAATTCGGAGTCTGTAGTCTCGCCCTCCAGGGCCATGTGGGATGCAGCTCCCTCCTGCTCTGGTGCCACTGCTCCTCCACCTGATGATGCTAATGCACACAAGTACAGGGGGGCCACAAAAAGGGGGGGGGAGACAGAAGAAAGACATGTTGAGTGCATGCAATACCGCTACAGTTGGCGGACACAACAGACACAGAAGCCCCCTGCACTACGCCGCGCTCTTGGGGTCTGCTATTCAATCCCAGGGACATGGCTTACAAGGCTATGGCCGATTTCTGCACACATGTATGTCACAGGAGCCTGACTAGGTGTAGTTGGCACTGTACCCAGGTGGGGTGCAGTGACACAGAGTCTGCCTGAAAAAGGGGACTTCACTAGCAAACTCGCCCTGGCCTAGGGGAACCCCCAGCCCACCTCCCCCACCCAGACACCTATAATAGCACTGAATCAGCAGAATGAGAGTGTAATCTGCCCTTGTTGCTGCTGTGCTGCCCTCAAGCGCCCATCCAACTCCGGGTATGCCACCACCAGGTTCCTGAACATCAGGGGGGTCAATGTGTGACAGGCACACCTCCCACGTTGGGAGGCCATCCCCAGCTGGGCCTCCGCCGTCTTCTTGCTCCAACTGCGAATGTCCTCCCATCTTTTCCGGCAGAGGGTGCTCCGTCTGTGGTAGACCCCCAGGGTCTGGACGTCCTTGGTGATGGTACGCCAAATACCCTTCTTCTGGTGGGCGCTGACCTACATGAATTGTACAGGGGAAAAAGAGAAGTTATTACCAACTGCACCGTCACAGTCATTGGCCCGCATCCCTACCCTTGCCATGTGGCACATGCACTCACCGTTGTTTCATGCACACCTCATTCTTCCCCCCCCCATCTTTCATCCACCCCACTCCACACAGGCATTGCCCATACAGCATTCTCCCAGTGTACTTACCTGCTTGTCTGGAGGACCGTAGAGTAGTGTCTACTGGGGGAGGACCCCATCCACTAACTTCTCCAACTCCTCCGAAGTAAAGGCAGGGGCCCTTTTCCCAGACGCACAAGCAATTGTCTCTTCCAGACTGAGGTCACAGCAGCACTTGCAGTGTAGGTCCTCACCTGTCGAAGATCAGGTATCGAGTGATTGAACAGATAGAAAATGGCGGTCACGTCTGCGGCGGTGCGTACCGTCACCGCCGGCTTACATCGTCATTGGCTCCTGGGATCCTTAGGGTCCAATGTTAACCAATGCAGAATTGGGCCGTGGTCTTCGACCGCCTACCGCGACGGTGTACAACGTCAGCGCAGTTACCTCATAACCCATTGTCCCACTTTACAGGTCAGGCAGCCGCCATTTCAGGGGCCCAAATGGCTTTATTTTTTACTGCATCACACATACCTAGGCCTTGGCTCAACACTCATACAGGCAAATTTCAGGTTATGTATAGTTTTCTGAGTGAGCTGTGTGTACGTAGCTCAGAGTTGGTTGATTCTGTGCTGGCTGTTCTCCTCTATAGGCACCGTCCGCTGGGGCATGTGAGGAGATGGCGGCATCCTCCGGTGTACAGACCGCTGGTGGACCTGTCAACATTGGAAAAAAGACATGTGATCATCACCTACAGGCTTGATCGTGCCACAATCCTGAAACTGTGTGCCCAGTTGGAGCGAGACCTGATGTCAGCCATCCCACAGAAATTCCCCCTCAAGTGCAGGTGCTGTCAGTACTCCATTTCCTTGCAAGTGGGTCATTTCAAACAGTGGCCATAGCATCAGGGATGTCCCAGCCCATGTTTTCCAACGTGTTGTCCAAAGTGTTGCCTGCCCTGGTGAAACACATGCAGAGCTACATCGTTTTCCCTCAGGTTGAGGATTTGCCTACAGTGAAAGGTGACTTCTATGCCCCTTGGACATATCCCCAACATCATATGTGCCATTGATGGGACACATGTGGCCTTGGTCCCCCCCACAGGAGTGAACAGGTGTACAGAAACCAGAAGAGTTACCATTCGATGAATGTGCAGATGGTGTGTTTGGCAGACCAGTACATCTCCCATGTTAATGCCAAATTCCCTGGCTCAGTGCATGACGCTTACATCCTGCCGAATAGCAGCATCCCTTATGTGATGGGGCAACTCCAGAGACACCGTGTGTGGCTATTAGGTGAACACCTGGAACCAAATCAGTAGGAATAGTTGTCTGGGGATATCCCTAAGAGTTAGTGTGTGTCTAACAGTTGTCCCTCGCCATTTGCAGGTGACTCTAGTGCTCTATATTGGAGGGGGTTGTAAAATGGTGAGGGGTGATGGTGGAGGAATGTCCATGGCAGAGTCCAGTCTATTAGTCTCACAGGTGCATTGTCCAAAGGGGCATAGGAAGTGGAGCTGGGGCAGTTTGAGTATGGACAGGGTGACAAGGTGGGACAAAAGGATGACAATCAGGGTGGTCTCATTTCTTGGCGGGGGTCTTGGCATCGTTCTCTGTCTTTGTCCTGGATCTCAGGGACCGTTTGTGGAGTGGTTCTCCATCTGCAGGGGGTGGGGTGCTGGTGTGGTGGTCCTGTGACGGTGCCTCCTGTCCACTAGCACCGGCGGAGGTGGTGGGCAGTTCATCATCCAGGCTAGTGTCAGGGGCCCCTTGTTGTACCACAGTGTCCCTCCTGGTGTTGAGGACTTCCTTCAGCACCCCTACGATGGTGCCCAGGGTGGAATTGATGGATTTGAGTTCCTCCCTGAAGCCCAAATACTGTTCCTCCTGCAGCCGTTGGGTCTCCTGAAACTTGGCCAGTACCGTTGCCATCGTCTCCTGGGAATGATGGTAGGCTCCCATGATGTTGGAGAGGGCCTTGTGGAGAGTGGGTTCCCTGGGCCTATCCTCCCCCTGTCGCACAGCAGCCCTCCCAGTTCCCCTGTTTCCCTGGGCCTCTGTCCCCTGAACCGTGTGTCCACTGCCACTGCCGCCAGGTCCCTGTTGTTGTTGGGGTGGTGGGTTCGCCTGGGTTCCCTGTAGTGGTGGACACACTGCTGATTGACGTGTCCTGGGGAAAGAGGTATGGGCCCGCTGGATGGGTGCTGTGCTGGTGTTTCCAGAGGGGGCAAGCTCTGTGGTGGCCTGTGCCAGTGTGAGGGGAACCGACTGTCCCGAGGTCCCAGATGGGCCGGGCTGGTCTTCTAGATCCAGTTGGACAGAGCTGCTGTCATCACTGTGGGCCACTTCTGTTGGTGGTGTGGACATGTCTGGACCCTCCTGACCGGTGACGTTCGGTAGGGGTCCTGCAGGGGTGTAAAAGCATGATTATTGCATCTGTGTGTGCCATGGTGTGCAATGGGTGGGTGACCGTGTACCCCAGTGCTTGCATTCCTGTGTGGGACCTTGTGTGATGATGGTTTAGGGGGGTGTATGGGTATGTGCAGTGGCCATGCTTTGGTGATGGGTGTCCATGCTTTGGTGTTGCATGCAGGGTTAGGTGTTGGGATGGGTGGTTTGTGACACTGGGACATTTGTGAGGAGTTGGAGTGATGAGGGTGAGGGCGAGGGTGGGGTATGTGATAGCATGCAGGTAGGGTGGGGGATGTAATAGTTAAGATTTGACTTACCAGAGTCCATTCCTCCAGCTACTCCTGCAAGGCCCTCAGGATGCAGAATAGCCAAGACTTGCTCCTCCCATGTTGTTAGTTGTAGGGGAGGAGGTGGGGGCCCACTGCCAGTCCTCTGAACCGCAAGGTGGTATCTTGAGACCACGGAACGCACCTTCCCCCGTTGGTCGTTCCATCTCTTCCTGATGTCATCCCTATTTCTTGGGTGTTGTCCCACTGCGTTGACCCTGTCCACTATTCTTCGCCATAGCTCCATCTTCCTAACTATGGAGGTGTGCTGCACCTGTGATCCAAATAGCTGTGGCTCTACCTGGATGATTTCCTCCACCATGACCCTGAGCTCCTCCTCAGAGTACCTGGGGTGTCTTTGCCGTGCCATTAGGTGGTGTGGGTGATGTGTGGGTTGGTGTGTGTTGTGATGTGTGGGGTGATATTTAGTGGTGTGTTGTGTGAGGTTCGTGGATGTTGTGTGAGTGATGGTGTTGAGTGCCTGTGGATGCTTGTTTGTAGATTGTGGTGTCTGTCTCTGGCCTTCTTTCAAATTTGTGGTAGTAGGGATTTGTGGATGATGTGGTTGTGTGTTTTATATTGTATTGGATGTGTGGGAGTGGTGTGTGTATGTGTATCAGGTGTGTGTATTTCGATTTGTCCAATTTGGTAGTGTTTCGTAAATGTGTGTGTATTTTGAGCGCGGCGGTGTGTACCGCTAATGGAATACCGCAGTTGAAAGACCGCTGTGTGGATTCGTGGGTCGTGATAGTGTGGGCGTATTCCTGTTGACATGAAGGTGGAGGTTTTGCTATCGCCAGTTTATCACTGACCTTTGGTGTGGCGGACTTGTGTGGGTGTCTAGATTTTGGCAGATTCCAAGCTGTGAGTTATAATGACCGTGGCGGAATTCCGCGGCTGCGGCGGTGTGTTGGCGGTCTTCTGCATGGCGGTAAGCGGCTTTTACCGCCAATGTTGTAATGACCCCCTATGTGTTCAAATGCTTTCCTCATATCTCTTGTTAGGTTGCCGTTTCATACATGTCATTCAGTCATACTTCTGTTTTTGGTACAGTTGCAGTTTTCTCCAAACGTTTCACTGCCAAAGATGTGCATGATTTCGGGGAGCATGGTAGTATCATAAAGTAGTGCTGCTGACACCAATAATGGAACATACATCCCATCTCTTCTTGAATCATGTTTCAGACCTATGACCAATACTTCTGAGTTTGTCTCATTCCCATAGTATGTGTACTATGCCACATTTTTGTGCCTCCAGCACAGAGATGTGAGACAGTTTAACTCATTTTAATTTGAGAAGTGACCAGTGCCACAGGTGTAAAATATGTTTCAGTCTGGCTTCTCTTAGGTTCTAGTCATGTTGTGAGGTCAGGTTATCCGAATCTTCCACAGCTAAATGTGCTCCCAACCAGATTCTCAGGTCTTGAGATGTTTGCTGTGATAATCTTTGTTTGATAACTGTCAAGTAAATCTGACACCATTTCTTTGTATTTGGAGATGGTTGAATTTGAAATGTAATTGACGTTAGATCAAGCGACTCACGCATGCAGTGTGCCAGTTGTCTGTACTTACATCTCTTAGTCTGTGGAAACCTATATTCCTGATACACCGTTTAGTTATCAATTCCTCCAATTTGTTTATCTCTTTCCTATGTCACTTAGCCCAAGATATTATAGAATCATTAACAGTTATGTCTTTCTTTTGCCGGATTAGTGCATTTGTATGTAGTCTAGTGTATTCCTACAATATCTTGTGGGTTCTATCCCATGCATAATGGAGTATGTATATGAGAGGGTTAGTTCATTCTGTAAACAATCTTCCATCTATGTATAGTTGGTTTAGTCTCCCTTTCGAACCTAACAGTTCTTTCTCTGTTCACACCAATAACAGAGTGTCCTTTCATGTGAATAATGTACCTAGGTTGCACAAATTGGAGAGCTAGCCAGTATGCCTCCATATGTGGCAGGCAGAGACCTCCGGTTTCGGTAGAAGCATATAATTTACTTGCATTCAACCTGGGTTTAGTCGTTCTTCAAATGAACAGTCACATTTTATAGTCTAACGATTTCAGTAGATGGAGGTATCGTCAACAGCATCATAGCAAATAAGTAGTTGAATCTCAGGGCTAAAATCATTTTGATTATTTGTGCCGTTTCCCATAGTAAAAGTTGTAGCTTGAACCAAAGGTTAAAGTCTGCTGCAAGCTGTTCTAGTAAGAGGCATATATTTTCTTCATCATATTGTCTAACCTTCTACTTAGTAGTATGCCTAGGTATTTTAATCTACATTTTTCTCATTGGAAGTAGACATCCCTTAATGAAGAATCTGTAGGGTATTTGGTCAGAGGGAAGACCTCACACTTCCTTAAATGTATTTTATATCCCCAAAACTTTGAGAAAGAATCAATCAGCAATACCAGAGTTGGGATTGAAATTGATGGGCCGTTTTGACTTACCTTGATGTTGTCTGCATATAATCACATTTTTCTTCTCTCCTCCAGCTGTTTGGATCCATTTCACATTTTCTGACTGCCTTATTGTTGCTACCAGCAGTCCAAGGGCCAGTTAAAATCAATGGGCATACCTTACTAGTTCCTCTTGGTACAACAAAGGGTAATTTTATGCAGCCGCTACAATTTATTATTGCTGTAGGTTCTTTATAGATCCACTGTATTTTCTGCCAAAGTATTCTTCCAGTCTTAATGCACCACTGTTGTAAACAAATACATCTACTCTACTCAAAGCATTCTTGGCTTCTAACAAAAGGGGAAGTTTGTCATTCTCATAATTTTCTACTTGCCAAACAAAGGGCCTCAGTGCGAGTTTGGCGGCCCGTGGTCCATCATGTTGGCAGTGGCGGTCCGACTACTGCAACTCTGGCAGTCCGAATGCCACCAAAAGACCGCCAGCGATCCGTTGGCCCGGCCATACTGACTGCCAATCAGTATGGCGGGGACAGCAGCAGTCCTTCACCGTGGCAGCCAATGTTAGAGATCCCAGCATTGCGACTGCCATGGCTATTACTACCTCCGGGACCACCAAGTTTTCATTGAAAATTTCACCGCCACAGAAAGCTTGGTGGACCGGCAGCTAAGGGGCCCAAAACGAGGGGTGCCCAGGGGGTATGGCCACATGGAGTGGGAGGCGGGGGCCCATGTGAGTCCCCTCAAATATGTGGTATTCGGTCATGCACTGTTTGCTGTGGACGGCATGGTGCAAGGAAAACAGGCTGCCCATCATGCTGACAGGTTTGTTAGCATGGCCGGCAGTAGCTCCTTTGTATTGCCAATGCCTCCACCAGCCAGTCACTCCAGCCCGTGTAGAACTCATAATATGGTGGTCCTAGGACCGTTGGCCAGGTGCCATTCGAAGGACCGCCACCTTGGTGGTCCCTCGGTCGGACCGCCAAACTTATAATGAAGCCCTGTTAGAAATGGGGTCTTTGGTTTGCAATCAGGTTAGCCCCTGTCTAAGCAAGGACCCTCTCTCTAGTCAGGGTAAGTCAAACACAATCCAAATTATCATGTGCCGGCCCTCTGGTAGCTTGGCACTGAGCAGTCAGGCTTAACTTAGCGGCAATGTGTAAAGTATTTGTGCAATAAATCATGCAATAACAGTATAAACACCACAAACATATGACACACAGGTTTAGAAAATATAAAATACTTATCTGAGTAAATTAAGGTCAAAACGATCAATATTTGGTAAGTACAAGTTGAAATATCACTTTTGTAATGATAAGATGAGGTTTAAGTTCCTTAAAGCAACAATGGTCTCTTGCTAGCACAACATACCTGGTTTGTGTCTAAATTATCAGCACGGGACTGCTGAGGAGGAGATGCATGGAAAATGGGGAGGTGTGCGTCGGTTTCTCTGGGTGCACACAGACGATGTGTCAATGCTTTTCTACGCAGAAAGGGCTTTGTGTCAATTTCCGGCATGCAGGCTTGGATCCTCTTTGGGTTGCGAGGTTTTTGGACGCCCCTGGGATGATGCAGAGAAATCCTGAGCATGCTGGATGAAGTCACAGGAGCTGCGGCGAGCCAGTGGCCAATGCGGGGACATTTCTGTCACACGGCAGGTGCTGCGTCAATTCTTCTTGCAGGAAGTTGGGCTGCGTCATTCCGGCTTGGCGATGCACTTATCTGGTGGCCCGTGCTTCAAAGTTCCGGTCGCAACACTGGTGCTGCATCGATCTCCACTTGGGGATCCAGGCTGCGTCATTCTGGTTCGTTGATGCAGTGATTTTCTCACCGCAGGGCAGGCTGTGCATCGATTTTCGCCACACAAGGAGTTCTTTGCAGAGATTAAGGCTATCATTACAACCCCGGTGGTCGGTGAAATAGTGGCAGTAATACCACCAACAGCCCGGCGGTAATAAATATGAAATTATGACCATGGAGGAAACCCCACAGACAGACACACCGACTGCCAGGGTGAAATCAACAGGCACCACGGGGGTAACCGCCTACAGCCAAGGCAGAAGACAATGCTCCGCCCGCAGGATAATGACACACCAATCCGCCACCTTTTCCGGGGTGGTACCAACTACATCAAAAGCCTGGCAGAAACACTGCAATGAAGGGAACCAACTCACCTCTGGAGACTCAAGGAAAAACCAGGCTGCCATGGAGCCCGAGTTGCATGTGTTCCCCATTCTCTTCTACATTCTGCTCCACTATGAACACCAAAGCCGGCGAAGACGACCACAGTGAGTACTGCCGCCTAGCACACAGGGGTGGGGGGGGAAGAGAGTGACACATACATGCAACACCCCAACACCATACACACAAGCAGATGCAGTATCACTGCATATTCACCCCTTACCCCTCAGGAATAATGCAACTAAAATAGAGTAAAAAGAGTGTAATAAGATAAATATAGTAGGAATACGTGCATCCAAATCAAAAAGTATATACATATTCACAAATCAAGGGACACTGCCCAGTCCTCAATGTTCGTGGGCCACAGGGCCACATCACAAAGTCCAAGGCCCCAACTCACTCCTGCAACAACACAGAGAGAGCACTGCAGGGGCATCAGCTCAAAATAGCAAAGCACCTCAGGGGGACAGGCAATGGGGGGGCACCTCAGCAGGAAGATGGTGCAACACCACTGTTCCTGGAGGGGGCAACATGCCCATCACTCTGTCCTGGGGAGTGAAAGACCACAGTCTCTCAAGTGGGTGACTTGCCCACAGGCAATGGAGGGGGCAACATGCCCTGTGCTTGGTCCTGGGGAGTGTAAGGCCACAGTCTCTCAAATGGGTGACTTGCCCACATGCTCTGGAGGGGGCAACATGCCATGTGCTTGGTCCTGGGGAGTGCAAGACCACAGTCTCTCAAGTGGGTGATTTTCCCACTGGCAATGGAGGGGGCAACATGCCCTGTGCTTGGTCCTGGGAGTGCAAGGCCACAGTCTCTCAAGTGGGTGACTTGCCCACTGGCAGTGTAGGGGGCAACATGCCCTGTGCTTGGTTCTTGGGAGTGCAAGGCCACAGTCTCTCAAGTGGGTGACTTGCCCACTGGCAATGGAGGGGACAACATGCCCTATTCATGGTCCTGGGCAGTGCAAGGCCACAGTCTCTCAAGTGGGTGACTTGCATTGTGCCCAGTGAGCGTGATACTGGGAGGACAGGGTGAGTGGGTGGCTTCTCCACTGGTTCTGGAGGGGGAATTGTGCCCTGTGAGCTTCATCCTGGGGGGGATGGGGTGAATGGATGGCTTCTCCACAGGTTCTGGAAGGGGCATCATGCCCTGTGATGCAGATCTTGGGGAGTGCAAGGTCACAATATCTCACCTGGGTGTCATACCCACAGGAGTTGCAGTAGCCAGGCCGCACAACAGCCCATGGATGCAGGACTACACACTGTCTGCCGGTGGTGATGGCTGCTCAGTGGTGGCAGTGGTGGTGCTGCTGCTGGAGCTGGCAGTGGTGGGGGAGACTCCAGCCCATCCCCTGCAGCCTCAGATGGCTGCCCACTGAAGCTGCTGCTGGTGGTAGTGCTGGTGGCGGTGCTGGCAGTGGTGGGGGGAGGCTGCAGTCCATCCCCTGCAGCCTTGGACGGCTGCACCACAATGGTTGGTGGTGGGGGCTCTGACTGAGTCCCAGAACCAGGCCCCTTGTCTCTACTGCCTGCTGTTGTAGGCAGGCACCTTGTCCTTCCTTCCTACAGCTGGGGATGCCTCTTTGCCCTTCCTTCCTGCAGCTGGGGTTGCCTCTTTGCCCTTCCTTCCTGCAGCTGGGCTGCCTCCTTGCCCTTCCTTCTTGCAGCTGGGGTTGCCTCCTTTCCCTTCCTTCCTGCAGCTGGGGCTGACTCCTTGCCCTTCCTTGACACACATGGGGCAGGCACCCATTCCGTCTGGCTGGCTGGTGGCCAGGATCCTTTCCCACCTGTAGTAGCTGGGGACACGACTGTGCCCGTGGACTGAGTGGCTGAGTTGCCTGCCTGGGTTTTGACCACCCTGGCCTGACGTGAGGGACGGGTGAGGGGAGGGGTAGGGAAGAGGTCAATGTTGGCGAGGAAAAGCTTCTTAGGGGCATTAGGATGGGAAGAGGGAGAGGGTTTGGGAGTGGAGGAAGAGGGAGTGGTGGTAGGAGGGGTCAGTCTGCTGTGTTTGGGTGCAGATGCATGGGCTGGGTGCTGTTGTGAGGTGGATGGCTGTTGGGTGTCTGAGTGCTTGCATTTGTGCACTTTGGGAGGAGGGGGCACAGACACAGTTAGAGAGGACACAAGGGACATGTGCATGGATGTGGGGGTGGTGACTGCCAGTGAGGGGTGTGTACTGATAGGTGTGCTGGTGATGGTGGAAATGGATGAGGATGTGGTTCATGCAGATGTGAGTGTAGACACACCTGGGAGGGAGGTGGAGGATGTTGAAGAGGGGGACACAGTGGCAATTGTGGATGTTTGTATGTCTGATTCTGGATGTTGTTTGTGTGAGTGCTTGTGGGATGAAGTGTGCTGCTTGTGTTTGCCATGTCAACTCTTGTGTGTTTCCTGGGTACCTGCTCGTCTGCCTGTGTGCTTGGGATAGGTTGGGGTTGAGGGGAATGGGACTGGGTGGTGGAAGTTGGAGGGGGGAGGGTGGAAACAGGGACAATGGCTGCAATCAGAGAGGAGGCCAGAGCCTGCATTGATCTCTGTTGTGCCGCCAAGCCACTGTGAATGCCCTCCAGAAATGCATTGGATTGTTGCATTTAGGCTGCCAGCCCCTGGATGGCTTTCAAAATGGTTGACTGCCCAACTGAGATGGATGGCAGGAGGTCAATAGCCTCCTCACTCAGGGCAGCAGGTCTATCTGGGGCAGGGCTTGAGGTGCCTGGGGCAAAGGAGAGGCCCACCCTCCTGGGTGAGCGGGCATGGGGAACTCGCTGAGGGGCTGCTGGGAGGGCGGTTCTGGTCAGGGTGGCGGCTGTACCGGTAGCTGGGGTGGTCACAGAGGTGTCCGCCAACACCAGGGAGCTTCCATCAGAGGAGGAATCCGTGTCCGATCTGTCCCCTCCAGTCTCCGTCGTGGTGCTCCCCCTGCCCTCGGTCCCACTGGTGCCCTCACAGACGGTAGATTCAGCCTCCTGGGTCCTGTGGGATGCAGCTCCCTCTGTCCCCGGTGCCTCTGCTCCTTCGCCAGATGATGCTAATGCACATAAGGACAGGGTGACAAAACAAAAAGGGGAGGGAAGAGACAAAGGATACACTTGGTCAATGGTGGCACCAACACCACCGTTGGCAAACACAACACACCCACACAGAGAACAGCCCTACACATTAGGCAATACACTACCAGTCACAAGGCTAGTCACCAGTAATGGATAGGGACATCTAACGCAAATTGCAGCATACCTGAGACCCACAAACCCCTGCCCAATAGTGGATGCCTACTAGCTTGGTTGGAGGATTTTCACATCAGAATCCTGCACAACATGGGACATACTCTGCAATTCCAGGTCTGGCCCAGGGGCACCCACAGGGCCCACACCCCGTACCCAGATACCACCCCACCAGGGGTAATTTGTAAATTACAACACTGCACTCACCCCCTTGTGGCTGCTGTGATGCCCCCAAGTGCCCATCTAGGTCTGGATAGGCTACCACCATCATGCGGGCCATCGGGGGGACAGGGCTCGACGGACACCACTTCCTCGATGGGAGGCCATCCCCAGCTGGGCCTCCGCCGTCTTCCGTGCCCACTGTCTCAGGTCCTCCCACTGTTTCCAACAGTGGGTGCTCTGCCTGCCGTACGTCCTTGGCGATGGCACGCCATATGCCCTTCTTTTGGTGGGCGCTGACCTGCAAGGAAATAGATACAGGCAAAGGTATTAGTCTGAACGTCCTGCCTGTTACACTCATGGCCCACCATGCTCCTTCCCATCCCCTGTAGCACAGACATGGCCCACCATACATGCTCTACGCTGCCCAGGCCCCATCCACCAACTCCACCTACATGAGGCCTTCACACACAGCACTTCATGCATTCATGCCCCATGCATCGTACTCACGGTGTACTCTCCTGTTGGTCTGGAGGCCCATACAGCAGTCGGTACTGGGGTAGGACCCCATCCACCAGTCGCTCCAACTCCGCAAAGGTGAAGGCAGAGGCCCTTTCCCCAGTAACACGAGCCATGGTCGGTTCCAGGCACAGGTCACAGCAGCACTTGCAGTGTAGGCCCTCTCCTGTTGAAGGTCAGGTAGCAAGTGAGTAAACAGATAGAAAATGTCAGTCACATATGCGGCGGTGCGTACCGTCACCACCGGTGGCGTACATCATCATTGGCCATTGTACCCCATAGGGCCTAATGATAACCAATGAGGAGTTGCATAGCGGTTCTCGACTGCCTCGTTCAACGGCGCGCAACTTCAACGGAATTACCTCATTTCCATCTGTCCCCCCCATACAGGACAGGCGGACGCCATTTCAGGGGGGATGCAGGCCATGGATCCTAACTGTGTCACAGTACACAAATGCACTATTTTGGACATCTCCATCAAAATAATGTTACAATCACAATATCCATTGATCTTTAGTGGTTGGAATGCAGAGATAATGACCAGCTGCTCACTCTTTTGCCCCAAAGATTGCAACTGCTGCGGATGAATAGGTGATGGAGACATCCCCCGTGTACAGACCCTGGTGGACTTGGCAACAGTGGAGGACAGGCACATTATCCTCACCTACAGAATTGACAGGGCCACAATCACAGAGCTGTGTGCCCAATTGGAGCCTGACCTAATATCTGCTATCCATCACCCCACCGGGATCCCCCCTCTTGTGCAAGTCCTATCAGTGCTCCATTTCCTGTCAAGTGGTTCTTTCCACGTGAAATTGGGCTTGGCAGCAGGAATGTCACAGCCAATGTTCTCAATAGTGCTGACCAGAGTGTTGTCCGCCCTGATTAAACACATGTGCAGCTCCACCATTTCCCCCAGGTGGAGGATTTGGCCACAGTGAATGCTGACTTCTATGCAATGGGACATATCCCCAATATCATAGGGACAATTGATGGAACACATATCGCATTTGTCCCCCTCCCCCGGCGAAATGAACAGGTTTTCAGAAATCAAAAGAGTTTTCACTCCATGAATGTCCAGATAGTGTGCCTGGCGGACTAGTACATCTCTCAAGTCAATGCAAAGTATCCTGGGTATGTGCACGAAGCCTTTATTCTGAGGAATAGCAGCATCCCAAATGTGAGGGACCAACTCCAGAGGAACAGGGTGTGGCTAATATGCGAGCCCTGGTTCCCACCCAGTGGATGTTGGTGTATGGGTATAGTGTGGGCCCCAAGAGTGAGTGTGTGTGGTTAACAGTTGTCCCTCGATATTTGCAGGTGACTCTGGTTACCCCAACCTCTCATGGCTACTGACCCCTCTGAGGAATGCCAGGACAAGGGTAGAGGAACGTTACAATGAGGCACATGGATGAACAAGAAGGATTATAGAGAGGACCTTCGGCCTCCTGAAGGCCAGGTTTTGTTGCCTCCATCTAACAGGTGGATCCCTGTGCTACTCACCCAAGAAGGTCTGCCAGATTATCGTGGCATGCTGTATGTTGCACAATCTTGCCTTGCGTCGCCAGGTGCCTTTTCTGCAGGAGAAGGAGGCTGGAGATGGCTGTGTGGCAGCAGTGGATCCTGTGGACAGTGAAGATGGAGAGGCAGAGGATGAGGATGAGGACAACAGAAGTGCAATTGTTTGTCAATACTTCCAATGAGGCACAGGTAAGACAGTGTTAATAAACATATAATTGACAGTTTGATGTGTGACATTGTCACTGGCATGCTGTGATACCCTTTGGCATCTCTTTTTGCAGAGGTTGGTGTCCCACTATTGCTCCTTGTGTGGTCAGTGCAGCCAAATACAGGTCTTTCCAATGTAAACATAACTGTACAGTTGAATTGCAATCTTTGAACCTGGTTAAACAAATATATTTTGAAAGTATTTAACATACACCATAATTGTATTTTATCAAAGTGTGTTTATTGCAGGGCTCAGAAGAATAAGGGGTAGTGCAATGGGCTAGGTTTGATGATGGACGAAATTCCAGGGTAGAGTCCAGTCTATTTGTAGCACAGGTGCATTGTCCAAGGGGGGAATGGGAAAGGGAGCAATGGCAGTTCAAGGTGGACAGGGTGACAGAGTGGGACACAAGGGTGACAATCAGGAGAATCTTAATTCCTGGTGGGGGTCTTGGCAATAGTCTCTGGCTTCTTCCTGGATCGCAGGGAACGTTTACGGGGTGGTTCTCCTTCTGCAGGGGAGGGGTGCTGGTGGCCTGTTGGTCGCGTGGTGGGGCCTCCTGCCCACTAGTGGCAGCAGAGGTGGAGGGCAGTTCAGTGGTTTGGCTAGTGTCAGGGGCCAGGTGATGTACCACTGCCTCCCTAATATTGTTGGCAATGTCTGCCAGCACCCCTGCAATGGAGACCAGGGTGGTGTTGATAGCCTTCAAGTCCTCCCTGATCCCCAGGTACTGTCCTTCCTGCAGCCGCATGTTCTCCTGCAACTTGTCCAGAATCTGGTCCAGCGAATCCTGGGAATTATGGTATGCTACCAGAAGCGTGGTGAGTGTTTCCTGGAGGGTTGGTTCCATGGGCCTGTCCTCTCCCTGTCGCACAGCAGTCCTCCAGCTTCCCTTTTGTCCTGTACCTCTGTCCCCTGAACTGTGTGCCCACTGCCACTGACCCCAGGTCCCTGTTTGTCCGGTGTTAGTGGGGTGGCCTGGGTTCCCTGTAGTGGTGGACACACTGCTGATTGGCGTGTCCTTGGGACAGAGGTATGGGCGAGCTGGGTGGGTGCTGTGGTGGTGTTTCCTGAGGGGGAGGCTCTGTGGTGGTATGGGACTGGTGGTGTGAGAGTGTGTCTGGGTAACCGACTGTCCGGAGGTCCCAGATGGGCCAGGTCGGTCATCCAGATCCAGGAGACCAGAGCTGCTGTCATCACTGTGGGCCTCTTCTGTGGGGGGACTAGATTTTGCTGGCACCTCTTTGCCGGTGACATTGGCTGGGTTACCTGTGGGGATTTAAATGCAGTGTTATTGTTTCTGTGTGTGACATATTGTGCATGGGTGTGTTGCCCTCTTCGGTTGGATTTGCCTTGGCTGCGTTTCCTTGTGTGAGTTGTTATTTGGTGGACTAAGTGATTCTTTGTAATGTGCATGCTGTGGTGATGGGTGTCCATGCCGGTCTGTGAGGGGTGTCCATGCATTGGTGTTGCATGCAGGGCTTGGCTTTGGGATGACTGGGTTGTGATGGTGGGGTGTGTGGGAGGTGGTGGAGTGATGGGAGTGAGGGTGAGGGTGGGGTATGTGATGGCATGCAGGTAGGGTGGTTACCAGAGTCCAGTCCTCCTGCTACTCCTAAAACACGAAAAGAGAGTACTGGGAGTGTTGCTATCCCACACCACCTCCCAAAAGAAATCTATATAACCACTAAGGGTGTGGGGTAGTAGGGGTTGAGGGTGGAACCGAGTCAGTGTTCCCTCAAAAGGCGGTATCTCTTGGGTCGCCTTGTGATACGGAATAGAAAAGGTGTGGGTGGAGAGTGTCCCCGAGGGTGGATGGTTGTGTTGTTCTACGGGGGGAAGGGGGGAGTTCCCTTACGGACTAGGTGGTCTCACACACATAATAGTGTCTTGCTTCATCATTTGACCACCTAGCCCCACCCAAGTAAGATGATACTACTTGGGCGGACTCAACCTCTTGGTTATAAGAATCAGAGGGAGTGCTGAAATTAAACTGACTGGATAAATCACAGGGATCCAGATGAGGTGGAGATAAAATTACAATACATGCCACCAGACACTACTAGTTAAATTTTAATGGGGTGCATGTTGGTAAGGTTAAGAACAGGGGGGAAGGCTCATTAGAGAGTAATGTCTCTTAGAGTCTAAAAAGGAATACGTATGGCCAACATGTTTCTGCCCTCTCAAAGTGCTGGTGGGTCAGGGACATTCGTCAGGGTCTAGGATCCCGGAGCACTAACAATAAGTGAAGTGCTCAAAGTGAATATTGAAGGGCCTACCTGAGCAGGTGGTTCATGGTGTGGTAGGTCTGTAATGGCTAGTAGATAAACCAAACATTAATACAAGTGAGAAGTGGCACACCACAGCACACAACACGGCAAAATGTGGGGAACAAAAAACACACTCACACACACATGCATTTAGTGACTTACCCCAGGGTCGGGGGGATGGCTCTGGTCTGGCTTGTGCCAGGGGAGGGGTATTCCCTTGTAGTCACACTCTATGGAGATTCAGGTTTTAGGGGGGGAAACAAAGAGGTGAGAAAAAGGAAATGGGAAGGAAACAAAGGAAAAAACAGAAAGAGGAAGAAGAAGAAGACAAGGAGAGAGAAGACAAGGAAGAAGAAATGAAGAGAAAAGTAGGATGAAGCAGAAAATGCTAATAAAAAAGGGGGGAACAAGAGATGAAAAAAGAAGAAGAAAAAGAAAAGGAAAGGAAAGGAAAAAAGAAAAAGAAAAAAAAAAAGGAAAAGAAAAAGAAGAAGAAAAGGAAAAAGAAAGAGGAAAAGAAAAGAAAAGAAAAGAAAGGAGATACAAAAAAAGTGGAGACAACAGGAAAGAGGGCTGTAGGCCAGGGAGGTTGTCTCTGGAACAGGGAAGGAAACACATCCAAACAGTCAAGTAGGATATCACTTACCACTCCAAAGGGGTTACCGAGGAGAGTACCTACGTGCCGGTGCCAGGCCGCTCTGGTATCGAATGGAGGGCTGGCCCGGTATTTATGGTGATGCGGGGGCAGGGGAGGCAAGTAATTATCATGTTAATTAAGCAGGATGCGGTGCAGGTGTGCCTTGCCCCAAGGGATACGTGCGTCCTGCGTTGAAGGAAACTCCGGCTCTCCGGCCATGCCCCGTGAAGGGGGCGCGGCCGGGTGCCTTGGGATGACGCACCGTAGGACTCGTGTGTAATGGAGTCCCACGGTTGAGGTTGGCCGCGTCCTTGGGACGGACAAGTGGCCCGAAGTATCCCATAGGCGCTCCGACAACGTCCTGCATAGAGGACGCGGTCGGGCGCTCCATGGTGACGTGTCGCACGTTGTGCGGCGTGCAGAGCTCGGCCAAGGGACTCTGAGAAAGAGAGTCCCGTGGTGGTGGCCCAGCGCCCCGTATGAGCTGAGGACGCGCCGGAGAGTGCCGGAAAAAAGGGGGGAGGGTGGGTAGGGGTGGGGGTTGGAAAACGGAGGTGGGGGGTGGGGGGGGAAGAGGAGGGGAAAAGAAGAGAGGGAGGGGGTGATTAAATCATGAAAAAGGACAAAAGGAAAACAAGAAGAAGGAGGGTTGGAAGGAAAAAAGAGGAGGAAAAAAAGAGAGAGAAGAAGAAAAAGAGAGGAGGGCAAGAGACAAAGAGAAAGAGAAAAGGGTGTGGGGGTTTGGGGGGGGTTTGGAGCCTGTGAGGGGGGTAATGAGGGGTGAGAAGGGGCAGGAGAGGACAAAAAGGAAGGGGCAGGAGGGGACAAGAGGTGAAAAGGGGCAGGAGAAGACAAGAAGGAAGGGGCAGGAGGGTGGGGGCGGGCAGGGGTAAGGACAGAAGAGAGGAGGAACCAGAGTAGAGTGGGAAGGAACAAGGGGGGGGTTTGGGGGTAGTGAGGGAAAGAAAACGGATAGCAAGGAAGGGGTACAGACTAAATGGAGAAGGAAGAAAAGGAGAGGGATGAAATGAAGGGGAGGAACCAAGGGGGAAAGAAAGATAAAATAACAATAGTTTTTACTCAAAGGGGTTGTTCGGTACAACTGAGGACAATAGAATGCTCCATGACGTTGTTATAGCAGAAAATCCCAAGTTGGAAACAAAAAGGGGTCATTTGAATGCTACCAAAGGATGGGAAACTCATCTGTTGGATAAAGATCAAGAGAAAGTGAAGTGTATCTCGGTGAGGATGGACTTTTCAAGACAACCATTAGCCTAAGGTTGACCACTGGATATTGTCATTGAGTCCCATGGTATCGGCCCCAGCCTCCATATCCATCTCTGCTCATATAGTAAAAGTTTCTGTTTGGTATTGGTCGTTGTGGGTTTTAGTTGGTCCAAGACCACCCATTGCATGTGGTCGGGATGGTGATTGTAGGTGACATAGGGCCTGATTCCAAGCTTGGCGGGCGGCGGGAGCCGCCCGCCAAGCGGGAACCGCCAGAAGACCGTACCGCGGTCAAAAGACCGCGGCGGTCATTCTGGGTTTCCCACTGGGCTGGCGGGCGACTGCCGAAAGGCCACCCGCCAGCCCATTGGGAAACACCCTTCCACGAGGAAGCCGGCTCCAAATGGAGCCGGCGGAGTGGAAGGTGTGCGACGGGTGCAGTAGCACCCGTCGCGAATTTCAGTGTCTGCTAAGCAGACACTGAAATTCTAAGTGGGGCCCTCTTACTGGGGCCCCTGCAGTGCCCATGCCATGGCCGAAACCACCAGGAACAGGATGGCGGTATGGGGGTCGGAATCCCCATGGCGGCGCAGCAAGCTGCGCCGCCATGGAGGATTCCCCTGGGCAGCGGAAAACCGGCGGTACACCGCCGACTTTCTGTTTCTGGCCGCGGCTGTACCGCCGCGGTCAGAATGCCCAAAGGAGCACCGCCAGCCTGTTGGCGGTGCTCCCGCGGACCACGGCCCTGGCGGTTTTTACCGCCAGGGTCGTAATCAGGCCCATAGTGTTCTGTGAGTCTTGTGGCATCTCTTTTGCAGCGAATGGTGCTCCTATGTTCGCAGATGCATGTGCCCACTCTTCTTGTTGTCATCCCAATACATCTTTGACCGCAGGGGCATGTGATCATATAGACGACGTTTTTGCTGTTGCAGTTTGTTAGTTGTCTTAGTTCCCATGGTGTTCGTAGGCCCAAGTCTATTGTAAGGGTTTTTCTGGTGAAGGCAGAGACACTGCAGTTGCCACATGGAAAGTGTCCCTTGGGGGGAGGTAGACCCCAGAGGGACTTTTGTCTGCTTTCAGCCGTGATCACCCATGGGCGGGTATGCACCATCATATCCCGGATGCTCTTGGCCTTTCTGTAGGCGTTCATAGGTACCTGAAAGGGGAGACCTCCAGAGGCGAGGATTTTCCAGTCCTCGTTTATTATTTTTTTGATCATATTGGATGCTTGGTTAAAAGTGGTCACACAAATCAGTGGGTCTCCCTTGTTGGTTCTGGTGCTGGGTTTAAGAAGCGTTTCCCTATGGCTGACGCGGGCTAGTTTGTCAGCTCTCCTAAGGAGATAGTCTGGGTACCCTCTTGTTCGGAGTTTATTCGTGAGTTGTTGTGCATGTCTTTTGTAGTCCATTACTGCAGTACAGTTCTGTCGGAGGCGGAGGAACTGGCCCACTGGGAGGTTCTCCCTAAGAGAGCGTGGGTGAAAACTCTGGAACTGAAGGAGGGTGTTTCGGTCAGTAGGTTTGTAATACACCTCTGTTACAAGGGAACCATTCCTTTTGGTTATGAGGAGATCGAGAAAGGAGACTGCTGGGTCTCCCAGAGTGGCTGTGAATCTAAGGAAAGGGTTTAGGGTATTTAACCATGTAATGAAAGTAGTCGCTTCTTCCCTTGTCCCTTTCCAAATAATCAAGATATCATCAATATATCTTTTTCATAACTTGATGTGATTGACATAAGGGTTGTCTTCTGTAAGCACCATCTCTTTTTCGAAATGGTCCACATAAAGGCATGCCAGGCTCGGTGCGAAGGTACTCCCCATCGAGCTACCTTGGATCTGTAGGAAGAAATTCTTATTGAATTCAAAGAAATTTCTGGTCAGGGCCAGATGGGCTAGATCCAGGATAAATTCTGGTGGGGTAATATAGTTCCAAACACTCCTCTTTAGTAGGCCACTAACCACTTCTAGAGTTGCCTCCTGTGTGATATTGGTATACAATGATTCCACGTCCAGGGTCATTAGTAGTTCTTTTTCTTTGTCAAACTCAAGAGTGCTTAATAACATAAGCACATCTGTAGTGCCTTTGAGGTACGTGGGAATCTGTTTTACAAATGGTTGTAAGAACCAGTCGCAGAATTGAGACAATGGTTCAAGGATGGAGCCAATCCCGGAGACTATTGGTCTTCCCGGGTTGTGGATGCTTATTCTTATGGATTTTGGGCAGAATATAGAAGTAAGGTGTTTTAGGGTTAGGTTGAGTGAGGAAGGCGGCCTTGTGCTTAGTAATCCACCCATTGTTAATGCCTTTAGCAACCAGAAAAGTAATTTCTTCCTTTATGTCTTCTGTGGGATCCTTCGGCAGTCTACTATAGTGCTGGTTGTTGTCTAATAGGCGTAAGCATTCTGCATTGTACATAGCCGTGGGCATTATCACTATTGCCCCGCCTTTGTCGGCTGGTTTAATAGTGATAGAGGAGTCATTACTAAGATTGTGGAGTGCTTTGCGTTCCTCGGTACTGATATTGTGGAAGACCTCTCTTTGTTTATTCTGTAGGTTATCGATTTTCCTGCTGACTGATTTTTCAAAGGCCAGGACTTCAGGTGGCATTAAATGGGAGGTAGGGGTGAACTTGGATTTGGGGCGCAGCCCTGTGTTCTTTTCTTGTCCAGTGTTGGGTTCGGGGTTCTGGAAAAAGAAAGTTCTTAACCTGATTTTGCGGAAGAACTCGGCCAGTTCTATCCTTAGTTTGAAAATGTCACGTTTGGGAGTGGGGACAAAGCCCAAGCCTTTCCCCAAAGCTTGTAGCTCATTTTCATTTAGTGTTTTTGTACTCAAGTTCACGACAGTGGTAGACCCCCTACTTATGTTCTGCTTGTGCTGGGGGTTTTGTCGTCTGTTGGTCCTTCCTTTAGGTTCCAACTTACTCCTTTTTTCCTTCCCCTTACACGTCCTCCTGCTACTCCTGCCAGGCCCTCAGGATGCATGATTGCCAAGACTTGCTCCTCCCATGTTGTTAGTTGGGTGGAGGAGATGGGGGTCCACCGCCAGTCCTCTGTACAGCTAATTGGTGTATTGCTGCAATGGAATGTACCTTCTCCCGTACGTCGTACCACCTCTTCCTGATGTCATCCCTTGTTCTGGGGTGCTGTCCCACGGCTCTGACACTGTCCACTATCCTCCGCCATAGCTCCCTCTTCCTAGCAATGGATATCTGCTGCACCTGTGATCCAAATAGCTCTACCCAGATGATTTCCTCCACCATGACCCTTAGCTCCTCCTCAGAGAACCTGGGGTGTTGTTGTGGTGCCATGAGTGTGGTGTGAGTGGTGTGGGTAAGGGTGTGTGGCGTGATGTGTTGGGGTGTGTGTTGTGATATGCGTGGGAGGTGTATAGGTGATGGTGGTATGTGGCTCCGCTTGTGTGGGTGCTCTTGCTGTCTCTCTATCTGTTGACAATGGTTAGTAGTCGTAAAGGGTTGTGGGTAATGTAGGTGTGTGTTTTATAGTGGTGTGAGTGTGTGGGTGTGGTGTGTGTATAGGTGCCAGGTGTGTGTCATTTAAATTGACCAATGTGGTGTTGTTTTGTATGTGTGTGTGTATTTTGAGCACAGCGGTATGTACCACCAATGGTTTACCGCCATTGAATGACGCCACAGTGATTCGTGGGTCATAATGTGGATGTTGTTCTGTTGGCGTAACGATTTGGGTTTGGATACCACCAGATGATAAATGAATGACATTTGGGCTGGCGAACTTGTGTGTGTGGCTGTATCGTGACGGATTGGTATGTGTGTCATAATTTGGTTGGCGGATATCCGCGGCGGCGGTGGCATGTTGGCTGCAGTCGGCATGGAGGTAAGCGGAATTTACCGCCAATGTCATAATGAGGGCTTAAGTCTTGTTGGCCCTGAGAATTCAGGAAACAGGAGCAAGCTCAATCCAAGCCCTTGGAGAGTACTACTCAGCAGAGCAAGAAGGCAGCAAGGCAGCAGGGTAACAGCATGGCAGCAGTACTTTAAAACAAAGCAGTCAGGTGAGTCCTTTGGGCAGCCAGGCTGCTTCTCCAGCAGGTTGCAGGTACTGGTTCAGAGTTTCTTTCCCAGGAGGTATCTTGTCAAGAAGTGTCTGAGTTGGTAGAGTCAGAGACCCGGTTTGAATACCCAAATGTGCTTTGAAGTGGGGGGCACTTCAAAGAGTGGCTTAGAAGTGCACGGGGTCCCCTTTCAGTTCCATCCTCTCTGCCAGGGTCCCAGTAGGGGGTTTGGTAGTCCATTGTGTGAGGGCAGGCCACTGTCTTTTGACATGCAACTATCAGGCCCTCCACCCTCCCAGCCCAGGAAGACCCATTCAGTATGCAGATGTGTGCAGGTGTGACTGAGCATTCTGTGTTTGGGGTTGTCTGAGTGAAATGCACAAGGGAGCTGTCAACTAACCTAGCCAGACATGAATTGTAAGGCACAGAAGATATTGAGTGTAAGGAAATGCTCACTTTCTAAAAGCCAACTTCACCAATAATCAGAATTTTCTATTACCATTCTGGTCATACTAAATATGACATGTTTACCCCTTTCAGGTCAGAATCTCCCACTCAAACAGTATATGAGGGTAGCCCTAATGCTATCCTATGAAAGGAGCCTGCCTCACAGTAGTGGAAAATGAACTTAGGAGTTTTACACTACTAGGTCATATAAACTACACAGGTACATGTCCTGCTTTATACCTGCATAGCACCCTGCCTACCTTAGGGGTGACGTATATGTAGAAAAAGGGGAGTTTAAGGCTTGGCAAGTACTTTTAAATGCCAAGTCGAAGTGGCAGTAAAACCACATACACAGCCTTGCAGTAGCAGGCCTGTGACATGGTTAAGGGCTACTTATGTGGGTGGCCCAACCAGTACTGCAGGCCCACTATTAGTATTTAATTTATAGGCCCTGGGCACATGTAGTGCACTTTGATAGGGGCTTACATGTAAATCAAATATGCCAATTGGGTATAAGCTAATGTCGCCATGTTTTAGGGAGAGAGCATATGCACTTTAGCACTGATTAGTAGTGGTAAAATGCGCAGAGTCCTAAAGCCAGAAAAAATGAGGTCAGAAAAAGAGAAGGAGGAAGGCAAAAAATTTGGGGGTGACCCTGCAGAAAGGTAAAGTGTGCAGAGTCCTAAAGCCAGCAAAAATTAGGTCAGAAAAAGAGAAGAAGGAAGGCAAAAAATGTGGGGGTGACCCTGCAGAAAAGGCCATTTCTAACAGGCCCTAAGTGTCACATTTCTTAGGAAAGTCCTGGAGGAAAGATTAGCCACAAATCCTACTTTTGATCACTTTTTCAGTCCCTAATTATTTGCGTCAATGTATTTGTTAACACTTTCACCACTATTTTTGTGTCTACATTCAGCAGGGAAATAGGTCTGTAGCTGCCACAATATAATAAGTCTTTGTTTGACTTCAGTATTAGGGATACGCAGGCCGTGTAATACTCAGTCTGGAGATCACCTTTGTTAGCAGCTTATTTGTACACTTTAAAAAGCAAGGCTACTTTCTTTGGCTTGCTGATTTCAAAGAACTCTGCTGGGAACCAAACTTGTAAAGAAGACGCTCCCACTGGCATATCAGGCCTCTATTATTTCATCTTCAGAATATTCCATTGCAAAATGAGATTCAGTTCTTCAGTTTCAGTAAGTCTTATTGTGACAGAAACTCTTCTATGCTTTCATCAAAGCATGCTTGGTAGGAACTGTACGCTTGGGTGGAACTGTGTAAGGTGCTAAAAAAATTATATGAATGTTTCTGTTATTTTTTGTTGTATTGGTCAGTAGCAGTTCATGGGTCAGTAGCAGTTCATGGGTATCCTTGATCGCCAGTATAACATGCCTGGAAACTGTACTCTTAAATTGCAAGATTAATAATTGTCCTACCTTTTACCCTTTGCTCGTAGTGTTTTTGTTGTGAAATCTCAGCTTCGGAAGAACACCAAGTGTTCAATTCATACTTGGTAGTTAGTAAAGCCTTAAGCTAATGCCAGTCGGTGATGATTCATAGTCAGTTGTTTTTTCAGAATGGCTGTTCTAGTATTCATCCTGTTACACATAGTTTCCATTTTGTTATGACAGAGTCCCTCATCCTATTAGTCAGGACCCAGATACTATTTCTCAGGAATGTAATCATATTGTCAATATTTATATGTATATAAGAGCAAAACTCCCTTTTAAAATTTATTTTAATATATAATTTTCGGTGAGGAATTTTTTTCACGTCATAATATTTTGTTTTTTATTAGTTATGTTGTCATAAAATAATAGTATATTTAATGTTAATTCTTTAAATATATTTTCTTATTTTTTATACTTATTGTTTTATAATACAGTTTTGTTTATTTTGGTGTGGGCATAGTAAATCTGAACCACCCTCTAGTATGACCCATTTCCCAATGTTGCTTTTGTAGAGTGGATATAGTCAATCTAAAGAGTCCAAAACATTCCCATTGCTGCTTGGTTTGGTATGGGAGTAGTAAATCTGACCCTGCCTGAAGAAGTCAACACTTTGCCCAATGTTTCCTAATTTGGAGTGGGAAATGTACATATGCCACAAGCCCCTTGAGTCCTACACTAATCCCTCCACTGACTACAACACTTTCCTCAATATTGCTTAAATTGTAGTAGGAATAGTAAAGCCCCAGGCTCCAACACTTTCACCAAAGCTCTTTACTTTGGAGTGGTAATAGTAAATCTGGCCCCCAAAGACTCAAATACTTTGAGGAATGATGCTTGGTTTGGTTTGGTGTGGGAATAATAAATCTGATTCACCCAGAGTCCAACAGTTTCCCAAAGATTGTAAGGCTGTAGTGGGAATAGTAAACTTCACCTCACCAATGACAGTCCAACAATTTCCCCTGGGAATAACTAGTCTGATCCTTTTAGAGTCCAAATATTCTCTTTCTCAAATGTTTCTTAGTTTGGATTGGGAGAATTAAATCTTATCTCCCCACCCAACACTAGTCTCAAAGTTGCTCAGTTTAGTGTAGGAATAATAAATATGACTAACCTATCCCTCCATATTCCAACACTTTCAACAACATTGCTTAGTTTGGAGTTGAATAGTTACTCTGACATTGCTCCTGCCCAACACTTGGGGCCTCAATACGAGTGTGGTGTTCTACAGACCACCACACTTTTGGTGGCAGTCAGGACCACCGCTGTTGCAGCAGTCCAACCACCACCTTACAACTCTGGTGGTCCGACCACCAGAGAAACCGCCAGCACCGCCAGGATCCATAATCCCGGTGGCCTGGCAGTGGAGGAGATAGTAACCCGCCAAGGCAGTGCTGAGTGCAGCGCTGGCCTTCAGATTACAACCTTGCTCTCCTCCAGCCTTTTCATGGCGGTAACACCGCCATGAAAAGGCTGGTGGAGAAAAAGTGCAGGGGGCCACAGGAGGACCCCTGCACTTTCTATGTACTTGGCATGGGCAGTGCAGGAGCCCCCTGCCCAGCACCCTCACAATGTTCACTTGCTGTTTACAGACAGTGAACATTGTGAGGGTGCTGGTGCACCCTGCGGGCTACAGCATTGCCATCAGCTCGAGGAAGAGATGTAGACAATGCTGTTGCCTGTTTCCTGCTTGGCCGGTGGGCGGAAACTGAGGTTTCTGCCCACCGACCTCGCGAGAAACTCATAATAACTACAGCGGGGTGGTCACCATGAAAGCTGCAGCCACCCTGTTATGAGTATGACTGATGAGCTTTCTGGTCCGCTAAACTCGTAAAGAGTGGCTCAGTTTGTGAAAAGTAAATATGACTCCCCCGTCCGGTAAGAGTCTAACACTTTCCCCAATATTGTTTAGTTTGAGTGGGAATAATAAATCTAACCCCCTTTAGAATCAAACATTTTCTCTTTCTCCAGTGTTGCTTAAATTGGAATGGGAATATTAATTCTTATTCCCCCATCCAATACTTGTCCCTGTTTGGCTATATTTGGTCTGGTAATGATAAGTATGACCACCTTTCTTCCTCCCAGGAGTCCAACACTTTCTTGGAGTGGAAATAGTCACTTCGACATCCTATGTCCAACACTTGCCACAAAGTTGCTTTGCTTATTGTGGGAGTAGTAAATATGACCCACAGAGTCCAACACTTTTCACAATGTTGTATAGTTTGTAGTGGGAATAGTACACATCACCCCCAGAGTGCAATATTTTCATCAATGTTTCATAGATTAGAGTGGGAATAGTGAATCTCACTGATGCAGAGTCCGAAAAGTTCCCCAATATAATTTAGTTTGGAGTGAGAATCGTAAATCGCAATCCACAGAATCCAACAGTTTTCACATTATTGTTTATACTTGAGTGGTACAAGTAAATTTCACCAACCCATGAGTCTAACACGTTCTTTAGGGCTGCTTAGTTTGGGGTAGGATTATTAAATCTTCTCCCAAGACCAACACTATCCTCAATGTTGCTTAGTTTGATGTGGGAATAAAACATCTGTCCCAGAAGTCCAACACTTTCCCCAATGCTGCTTGTATTGGAGTGGTATTAGCAAGTAACCCCCTCCCCAAAGTAAAACACTTTAAACACTGTTGCTTATTTTGAGTGAGAGCAGTTAATTCAACCCCTTAAGAGTATAGCAATTTACTCTAATGTTGTTTTGTTCAGAATGCAAAATATTAAATCACAGCGACTCCAAAGTCTGACATCTTCTCCAATGTTCTTCAGATTTGTGTGGGAATAGGAAATCTGGCTCTCCTACAGTCAAACACTTTTCCCAGTGCTGGTATGTTTGTAGTGTCAATATAAAATCTCAACATCCCCACTGCAGATTCCAACACTGCCTCCGTGCCAAAGTCCTAACATTTCTCTGATGTTGCTTAGTTTGTAGTGGGGATAGCAGATCTCACCTGCATCCAAACCTTGCCACCATGTAGCTTAGTTTGGAGTGGGAACAGAAAACACGACCCCTATCTTCACCCATAGTTCAATGTTCTCACCAATATTGCTTAGTTTAAGCCCACAGATTCCAGCAACTTCTCCAATGTTCCTTAGTTTGGGTCATATAATTGTGGTGGGTTGGGCCTGGTCTCAGCTTACCTTCAGACTTTGAAGAAATTCTTTGAAAAAGTCCAGGAGAAGGTAGAGTTCCGCGGGGCAAGGAAGCAGTCATTGTTTGTTAAAGAGTTGTTGTCATCATCAGAGAGTACTGGACGAGGTCTCTGGGTAGCCGTCAACAATGGTGGAAAAAGCTTAAAGTGGGGGAATCCAGGTTTCCGGCCAGAGGAGGTGGTATTCATCAATGGTGAGCCTGTCCCCATCATGCCTGGTGAAGATTTGTACCTTCAGACTTAGACAATTTTTTGGAAGTTAAAAGCCTCCATCTGGACCAAGGTGCTGCAGAGGAGAATGTAGCTGGGGCTACCACCAAGTCAGCCCAAGAGGAGATGCACCTTGGGCAGATCATCTGGAAGGTAGGTCCCTGATTTCTGTCAGTTTTCCTGGTACTTTTTGGAAAAACCATTTCCATGTTCAAACCTTTAGGTTTAGGTAGGAGTAGCATCTGTAACACCACTTCCAAGGGTCCAGGACTTGGGGACAGAACTTTGGTGGGCAGGACTCTAGCAGAGGCTAGGTGCAGGGTTCAAGATCACTGGAGCTTTTAATATCCCTGTAGCTCACACAGGAGGCCAGCCAACTAGCCCTTGGAATCTCTCTGCTAGTCCTGGGTTCAAGGAGATGGTCTTCTCCCCCTCAAGCAGGAAGACAGGCTTCAAGTAGCAGGGCAGTCCTCTGAAGAGCAAGGCATGCCTCGGTAACAGGTCAGTCCTCTAGTAGCAGCAAGGCATTCCTCAGTGAGCAGGTCAGTCCTCTGGTGTACAAGGCAGGCCTTCTGAAGTCTTTCTCAGGTCCTGGATTGTACTGAAGAATTGCTCTGATTGTCCAACATGTATACCTGATGCAAGCCTTTTGAGTGGGGGAAACCTCTAGGCTACATCAAGTTCTGGAAAGTTCTTCTCTTCCCCTGTCAGGACTCCAAGATGTGTAGGGTGACAAAAGACTGGTGTGAGGTTTGTTTGTGTGTGTGCTGGAGGCAGTCCTTTGACATTATAAGTGGGGAAAGGCACAGTTCTGCTCACCATGAGAGGATGACCCTTCCTGACAACACCTAGTTCCCCTTTGACTCACTGACATTGAGGAATGCACAAAAGCCAACTGGTGTGCTCTTCACAGACATGTGACCTGACACAGGCAGCAGGAACTAAATGGTTAGGACAAGAAAATGCAAGCTTGCTAAAAGTGCCATTTTCAGAATTAGAAATGACAATTATTTTGAGTCCAACGTTGGCATCCCTATCAGTTTCCAATAAAACATTAGCATTTATTAATGCAATAAGGTACCCTAATATTATACAATGGGCGAGATAGGCCTTTGAATCACCACCAGGACATGGAAAACTTAAAAACACATTTCCTACTTTTTAAATACAATGCAGACTGCCATATGGGTTGTTTAGGGCTACCTTAGTGGTGACTTATATGTTTTAAAAAGGAAGATTTAGGCCTAAAAAAGGTTTATTTGTCAGGTTGAATTGGCAGTTTCAAAAATGTACTACAGGCTCCAACTTCAGGCCTGAGACATGTTTTGAAGTGCTACTTAAATGGGTGGCACAATCAGTGCTGCAGGCCCACTGGTAGCATTTAGAGCCTGTGCACATAACATACTGTATACTAGGGACTTATAAGTAAGTTAAATATGGCAATTAGGCATTCACCTATATTGTGTTTTCGCAAGAACTGTAGCACTAGTTAGCAATGAAATTTAGAAAACAGGAGTGGTGAAGGCAAAACATTTGTGGGGATGACCACAACAAGAATGACAGGTCTAACAGATATGTAGCAATTATGTATATTATAGTGTGATTATGTTAGTGGGTTGGAGAGGAATTGTGTTTTGTGTTTATTTTTCAGGACAGGTGAAGACTTCAATCAATGTCATTTTGTTCTTATATCCCTGTTTTTAGAAGTTTTATTTTAAAAGGAATATGTGTGATGTACAATGGTTATAATGGTTATTTCCATAAGATGGATTTAATTTTTGAGTCAGAGCTTTTTAGGAGGCTTTGGACACATCCCATTACTACTACAAAACTATTTAAAATGTATTGTTTGAGTAATGAAAAAAGTTAAGGCTCGGTTTCTATTGTTTTCTAAGTGTCATTAATTGTTGATTTATTGTAGTTTCTAAGGTAATGCTCGGTTTCTATTGTTTTTCAATTGTCATTAATTGTTCGGTTTATAACATTTCTAAGGTATATATTTGCTATGTGTTTGATCTGTTTAGAGAACATATTTGCTGTGTTTTTTTATAATTCTGTTTCTATTGATTTTATGATACAGATCCAACAAAAACAATACAGTGCATATCAATAAGAGTCATCACAAATATATTCTTTGAGGAGAGAATACAGACACAGTCAGGAATATGCTTCAACAGTGACCAATGCAGTAATATTGCCCCTCAGCTTACCCTGCTAGGTAACATCGTCATGTAACCAATCCTTATGTACACTACAAGTACCAGAAGTGGAACACCGCCACAGTTGGTTGTCACTATTATACCCAACATATCCAACTCATTATTCAATCATCTCCGTCAGTGTTCCATCCAGAGATTGAATCCTCTCTGTAGGAGTAAAACAGTCCAATAGTGTTCCCCATGCAATAAGGTCAGTTAGTGCCCCCTCCTCCCTGTGTGTTATCCTCATATGTTGTTCTTCCGCAATTCCCCATTCCATTATATCTCGTAACAAGGAATGAATGGATGGACTCCTAGCACTCATCCAACCACCCTGCGCCTAGCCAGCACTAGAGCTAGTTGTGCTAGTTTATATGGTATGCTCCTTCCCCGTGGTCTCTTTACCACTCCTAAAAGGCATCTCAACAGCGTTGCTTCGAGCCCCACAACCACCTCCCACCAGTATTGCTGCACCTGCCTGCAGGTCCAATACGAATGTAGAAAAGAGGCACCCAATGCACTACATCTAGGACACCTGGCCGCTTTTGTTGGGTCAATCTTGTTGAGATGATCAGGTGTAATATACATACGGTGCACATAATTAAAATGCAGAAGCTTAAACCTATTGTTGCATGAGACTGCACACCAGAGACAGAGCCACATCCCACTCAGTGTCCTCTAAGGGATCCCCCAGCTCTCACTCCCAGGCCCTTTGCACCACATATGCCACACCTGGTTGATCCCCCGAAGAGCTCTGTAGAACAGAGTAATTAAATGAGTCTCCTCACCTCAATTTATCAGCCGTTCAACACCTTTGAGGCCGGTGGGACGACCAGGAAACCACGCCAGATCTCCTGAACCATACTCTCCATTTTGGCATACTGCAGGAACTGACCCAGAATCAAGCCAAACGTAATATGTTCCTCCTGAAAGGATATAAACTCCCCATTAGGATATAAGTTCCCCGCTACCAGACATCCTCCCGCTCTCCAGCTTTCCAAGGACATGAAGTTATCCGTATCCGAAAGGGGGCCAAGTCCCATATCTTCAGTTCCATATGGATCATGTTGAATCACTTTCTTATCGGCATGCTCCCAAATCCCTCCTGTAGTTCAAAGTACGGGACAGCTGTCTCTGACCGACCACCCTTCATTAGTATGTGTACTAATGTATCCCTGCCCATAATTCCTTCAAATAGTCACTTCTCCCAATTGTGCAACTCAGTCATCCACTTTGCAGCATGTTGCAAGTGCGCTGCATAATAATAATGACTAATGTTAGGGATAGCCAATCCTCCGTCTTCCAGCTCCCTCTGCAGTGTGGCCCGTGCCACTCTACCGAGATGCCCTGCCCACACCAACAAGATCAGTAAACTGTTCAGGCGACTAAAGAGCCAAGCAGCTAACGGAAATAAAGAACTCTGTACCAGGTATAAAAACAGTGGCAAAAAACACCATCTTGGCTATAGCCGCCCTTCCCATTACTGAAAGAGGCAGCCTGTTCCAGAACGACACCGAACGCTCAAGGCCAGTCACTACTCCTTCTACATTATGTATTTCATGCGCCGCCACAGTGTGGGTAAACCAGATACGCAGGTACCTAAAACTTTCTAAGCCCTCCAGTGGTGCACCATAGAGTAGCCCTATAGGAAACAAAAGCAACTTATTCCTATTCACCTTGAGACCAGATACAGCCCCAAACTCCTCCAGTAACTGCAACAGTAGAGGTACCAAAATACTTGGCTCACGAAGATATATCAATGCATCATCTGCGAATAATGAAACAATGTGGGTGATCTGTCTTACCCAAATGCCCCAAGGGGCCAATTCCTCAAGCAGCCACACTGCCAGTGGTTCCACCGCTAAGGCGAAAGGAAGCGGTGAAAGTGGACACCCCTGTCTGGTTCCCCGGCCAATTACACAGGATTCCGATAATTCCCCTCCCAACCCTACTCAAGCAGAGGGTGAGTATAAAGCAAGTGAACCCATGGGCAAAATAGGGGACCAAACTCCATTCTCCGCAGTACCGTCAGGAGGTATCCCCACTCCACTGTATCAAAGGCCTTTCTAGGTCCAATGATGCTAGCACCAATTCTTCCACACCGAGAGGTTCATGCAAGACATGTGCCAAACGACGTGAGTTATAAGTCGTACTACGGCCAGGTATGAAACCACATTGGTCTTCATGCACCAGACCCCCAATCACTCCACGTAGGCGAGTAGACAATATCTTACACAGGATCTTAACATCACCATTCAGCATGGTGAGCGGCCTGCAGGAGGAGGGGTCAACTGGATCCCCCCCAGGTTTGAGCATTAGACAAACGATGCCCGGGTGCATGGACTCCAGCAGGACACCCTGCACCAGGGCCTCCTCAAACACCACCAATAATTTCTTTCGCAGGAGGAGGAAAAATGTCTGATAGAGCTCGATCGGAAATCCATCCCCTCCTGGAGACATACATTTTGACAATCTCTCCACCTCATACTCACTTCAGGAACACACCCAAATAATCATCTGACACCGATGCACCGGCACGGTACACAGCCTGCAATACTTTAAAAATATCCCTGCGATTAGTCATTTGCACACCTTCGGCATTACTGATATGTAGAATGGGGGAAGATTCCACTTTAAAATCCATGTGAGTAATTTACGAGATTTGTCCCCCTCCCTGTGTAGATGCTGTCTGTAGGATCCAAGGCCCTCATTATGACATTGACAGTAAATCCGGCTTACTGCTGCGGTGAGGGCCACCAAAATACCGTCGCAAAGGTGAACATCCATTCGCCATATTATGACACACACATTCAACTAAACGAATAGTGCCATAAACATATATCCACCAGACCAAAGGTTAGTGGTAAACTGGCGTTATGAACACCCATACCGTTATACCAACAAACCAACGCCCTCCACATTATGACCCATGATTCACCACGGCGGACAATCAATGGTGGAAAACCATTGGCTGTACACACCAGTGCGGACAGAATGGCCACCCAGATTTATAACAACACAACATTGGCCAAAACTAAAAACTAAAATCACACACCTAAAACTGATACACACACCACACCCACCCACAGCACTATAAAAAAACACACCCACATTACCCACAATCCTTTACGAACATGAAAAATAGCCAAGTCGTAGCCATGCAAATCAGAGACACAACTACACACACACCACAAACACCCATCCATCCATCACACACCCACCACCCCACCACATTACTCAACACCCACTGCACAACACACACACACCACACAACACCCATGTCCCCACAAAGGCACCCCCGTTTCACAGTGTGACAGGTAAGTAATAAGTCAGGATACTAGTTAAGGGTCTTTTGATATTCGTCTTTATTTCTTTCTCTATATGTTTTATCGTTCTTTCCTTATCCCTATAGGTCAGAACATTCTCCAGTCTTTATATATATCCTCAGGGCATTCCTTTTGTTCTAGTAAGTCCTTCACGTATCTTCCTTTGGTTCTTCTTCCTGGTACTGTTGTTCCAAAGCTCTGGAATGTCATCCAGACCAAGAGAGGGAGAGAGGAAAGAAAATACAAGGCCTTTAGTAGGTAAGTACAGGGCTATTTGCTACTTTATTTATACTTTTCGTTTCCCAAAAGGATTTCTTTTGTCCTTTTTTGTGCCTTTGGGTGAGTTGTGCACTGGTTAATTCCTTTATTTTTTTTATATTCTCTATGTTAGTAATATACAGTGATTTGTTTATTATTCTTTCTTTTCCGTGTTTTCTTTTCTCACATGTGTATCACCTTTCTTCCTCACCTTGTGCTCTTATCTGTTTCTTTAGTTCATTAGTGCCCAGTGTGTTCCCCACCCTCTCCCAGGTCTCCTTCTCCCTCCTCTACAATAATTATACTTCCTTCCCCTGTCTGTCCTCGTACCTGTATAAGTCACAATCCTTCAGGAACGTGGCTGGCTTCCTTGTCCACAACTCTCCCTCTCTGCCTCCTCTTGACGAGCACACTCTGCTCTGTGCAGCGTCCTCCTTCAGTCGCTTCCTCCTTCTGCTGACCTTCCATCCTCTCCGGCCCAACTGCCCCATGCTGTGCCTCGTCCCATTCCTCCAGGACGCGTTTCCTCCTCCTCACTCTCCCTTTGCCGGCTTCACTCCTTCCGGGTCTGGGCATGTCTCCTCCCAGCACCTCTTTCCCCTCAGGTCGTGCTGGATATAAACAAGGTCTGGCATTTTTAGCGGAGTGCCCCAGGGGTACTTTACGTCTGCTACTGTTACTTGTGCCCTGTCACACACAGATGAGGAGTTGAGGGTCATGGTGGAGGAAATAGTCAGGGTAGAGTCACAGCTGTTTGGAGCACAGGCACAGCAAATCTCCATTGCAAGGAAGATGGAGCTATGGCTGCGGACATCAGGAAGAGGTGGAATGACCTAATGGGAAGGTACATTCCATGGCAGCAAGGCACCAGCTCATCATCCAGAGAACTGGCAGTGGACCCGCACCTCCTCCCTCACAGCTAACAGCATGGGAGGAGCAAGTCTTGGCAATACTGCATCCTGAGGGACTCACTGGAGTTGCCGGAGGACTGGACACTGGTGAGTCAATATTTACTACCTGTCCCCCCAAATACCTGCATGTGACCACCACCCGCACCCTGACACCCTCACTCCACTCCATCCCACACAGTACACCACCACAATTGACTATCCTGAATGCCAAGCCCTGCATGCCATACCCACTGCACGAACATCCCCCCAGCCCTGCATGTACACCCACCACCAATGCATGCCCATAAACAAACAAAGGTGGCAGAGCAACTGCAACGATATAGGGGAAGTTAGGGATGTAGAAAATGTCACAGACATGTAGCATAATACACCACTTACATCCCCACAGGTGCCCCAGCCAATCTCAGCGGTGAAGAGGTGCCACAGCTACCCAGTCCCCATCAGAAGATGTCCCTAGCGATAACAGTTACTTTGGACTTCTGGATCTGAATGAACTTCCTGGCCCATCAGGGACCACTGGTCAGTCGAACACCCAGCCCACACCCACACCCACTCCACCACAGAGCCTCCCCCCTTAGTATCCAACACCACAGCAGCTCCCCAACATCCCCACCCCCCTGTCCCCAGGACATGTTAATCAGCAGTGTGCCCGCCTCTACAAGGACCCCAGTCCACACCTCACAGCCAAGACAACAGGCTCCTGGGGTCAATGGCAGTGGGCACACCGTTCAGAGGACACAGGCACAGGGGGACAGGGACACATGGAGGACAGCTGTGCACCAGGGTGTGGACAGGCCCAGGGAACCTACTCTCCAGGAGGCACTCACAAATGTCTTGGGGGCTCACCAACAATTCCTTGACAAAATGAGTCAGATGTTAAACATCATGCAGGAGAACCAGTGGCTGCAGGAGGAACACTACCAGGAGATCAGGAAAGATATGCAGACCCTCACCACCACCATGGTCCCGAGAGCTGAGGTGCTGGGTGATATGGCCACCATCATGAGGGACTACACAGCACACCAGGGGGCTACTTCCACTAGCCAGTCAACTGAACAGCCCTCCACATCTGCTGCAGCTAGTGGACAGGTAGCCCTGCCACACGATACACTGGCCACCAGCACCCCTCCCCCTGCAGAAGATGAACCACCCCACAAACATTCCCTGCAACCCAGACAGATGCCAGAGACACTTGCCAAGACCAAGACAACCACCAGGAAATTAAATCCTCCTGGATGTCTCCCTTGTGTTCCAGTCTGTCACCTTGTCCACTTTGAACTGCCATTCCTCCCCTTCCTATGGCCCCTTGGACACTGGACCTGTGCTACAAACACACTGGACCAATACCCTGGACCTACCTCTACCATCACCCCATTTCATTGCACTATTACTTCTATATCTTTTACTACAATAAACACCCTTGAACACAACTTGAGTGATAGTGCTTTATGTGACGAAAATGCGCAACAATATTAACAGTTTCATCTTGTGCAATTGTCCTGAACTTTGTGATTGCGTACAAATAATGACCTGTAGCTGTCTGTAGTCATCACATCAGTACACAGTTGTTAACACACCAACATCTGCAAAATGAGAATGCATAGGTGACAGTCAGTTGAGATGGTAAGGCAGTGACTGCCATCATGCTACAGCCACACTGGAAAGATAAATAATC
The DNA here is from genome assembly GCF_031143425.1 of Pleurodeles waltl. Taxonomy (NCBI): domain Eukaryota; kingdom Metazoa; phylum Chordata; class Amphibia; order Caudata; family Salamandridae; genus Pleurodeles; species Pleurodeles waltl. The sequence goes on along the minus strand of NC_090451.1, from coordinate 259,638,330 downwards.
AGAGGAGTGGTCACTTCCACTGTCTTACTGGTGAGTTATTGGAAGTACTGCAATATGACTGATGTACTGCTGCCCACATCCTCATCCTCTGCCTTCTGATCCTCACTGTCCTGAGGGTCTACTGCTGCCACATGAGCATTTTCACCCTCCTCCTTCTGCAGACAGGGCACATGTCATCTGATGGCCAGGTTATGCAACAACAGCATACAACAACTATCTGGCAGACCTTCTCAGGGGAGTAGCAGAGGGATCCACCTGTCAGGTGGAGGCATCTGAACCTTGCCTTCAGGAGGCCGAAGGTCCACTCAATTATTCTCCTTCTTCACCCATGAGCATCATTATACCTATTCTCGTCCTCTGTCCTGGCATTCCTTACAGGGGTCAAGAGCCACAACAGGTGTGGGTAGCCAGAGTCACCTGCAAGAACTAAGGAACAAACATTAGCCTTGCACAATGGTATGGGTGATGACTCCTAAAGGCAAACACTGACATGTATTGGGTGGGGACTCAGACTTACCTATTAGCCAGACGCTGTGCCTCTGTAGTTGTGCCATCACATTTGGGATGCTGCTATTCCTCAAAACAAAGGCGTCATGCACTGACTCAGGATACTTGGCAGTGACGTTGGATATGTACTGGTCAGCCAGCCACACCATTTGCACAGTGATTGAGTGGAAACTCTTCCAATTCCTGAACACCTGTTATTGTGCAGGGGGAGAACAAATGCAATACGTGTTCTATCAATGGCCCCAATAATATTTGGAATATGTCCCATTACATAGAATCCAGGCTTCACAGTGGCCAAATCTTCCCCTTGAGGGAAAGCGATGTAGCTGCACATGTGTTTGAGCAAGGCAGACAAAACCCTTGCCAGCACTATTGAGAACATTGGCTGTGACATTCCTGCTGCCATGCCCACTGTCACTTGGAAAGAGCCAGTTGCCAGGAAATGGAGCACAGATAGAACCTGCACATGAGGGGGAATCCCAGTGCAATGACGGATAGCAGATATCTGATCAGTTCCAATTGAGAACACAGCTCTGTGACTGTGGCCCAGTCCAGTCTATATGTGAGTATTATGTGCCTCTCCTCCAGTGTAGCCAAGTCCACAAGGGGTCTGTACATGGGGGCTTTCATCCTCCTCCTAAACCTCCCAGTAGTAGGTACCCAAGGACACAAGAGTGAGAAAGGAGTGACAAGCTGAGCAATGGAACCACCACCTTAGTACACATTGAGCATGTATGTAATTGGACTATGTAAATGGCAATGTACCTACAATTGACTGCAATGTCGCAGTTTTGAATGTAAGAATGTTGATCAGCACCATAAAATGGCGACCACCTGTCCTGTATGTAGGGACAGGTGAAAGTGATGTAACTCTGCCGGCATTGGGCGTCATGGCTGAAGGCGGTCTTACACTGCTGTGCTATTCCTCATTGGCTAAAATGGGGTTCTATGGAGTACAATGTCCAAGGAGGAACACCGGCGGCAGTGACGGTGTACACCGCCACGGAGATGACCGCCATTTTCTGTCTATGACCTCACTTGATTCCTGACTTCACACAGGATAACACATCCACTGCGTGTGCTGCTGTGACCTGAGTCTGGAACCTGCCATGGTCCTTGTGACAGGGGAAAGGGCCCCTGCCTTCACTTCAGAGGAGTTGGAGCACCTGGCAGATGGGACCATACCTCTGTATGGACAGCTGTATCGGCCTCCAGACCAACAGGTGAGTACAGCATGGGGACGATGCATGCAACAAGGTTGCATGGAGATGTTTGTGTGATGACAGTGTGTCATCTGGGTGAAGGGTATGGCTGGTGGTAGTGTACATGCAGGGCTCCAGGTGATGTGTGTGTGCCATTTGAGGGGAAATGGTATTTGTGGGCCATATGTGTGACAGGCTGGATTGTATATTTATTGGTGATCTCCTGTCTGTATTTCCTCTGCAGGTCAACGCCCATCAGGAGAAGGTATTGTGGTGTGCCATCACCATGGACGTGTGGACCCTGGGGGTCTATAGCAGATGGAGCACCCACAGCTTGAAACTGTGAAAGGACCTGAGACGCTGGGCCCGGAAGACCACGGAGACCAAGTTGGGGATAGCCTCCCAATGATGGAGGGGTGCCCGTCGGAACCTGAGCCCCTGATGGCCTGCATACTGGCAGTGACCTACCCAGATGGGCACTTGAGGGCAGCACAGCAGCTACAAGGGGGTGAGTACAGTGTGTGTAACAACCATCTTTGTTGCATGGCATGGGATCCTGGTGGTGGGTTTCAGTTAGTGGGTGCCCCTTAATGATAGCTCAGACATTGCTGCGTGGTCCAGCTCAGGGTTAATGGCTGAATGGCAAAATCGTGTTAACAAGCTAGGTGGCATTTCATGTCAGACAGGGCCTAGTAGGTCCCAGGAGCAGTGAAGATGGTAGTGCTTGGCTCTCACCTTGCTGTGGTACATAGCCATGGAATCCCAGTCCAGTGCATAGTGCTCAATCTTGATCCCTGTGTGTGATGGTAATGTGTATGCCATCTGTGGTGTTGGTGCTGTAATTGACCCAGTGCTCCCTTTCTTTCTCCCCCCATTTTCTTCTGTCATCCTGTCCATGTGTGCATTAGCATAATCTGGTGGAGCAGGGGCACCGGGTAATAAGGGAGTGGCAGCCCACGGGACCCAGGAGTCCACCGATGCTGAGGGGACCAGTGGAATGGAGGGCGAGGGAAGCACCACTTGGGGATAGGAGTTGACAACACTGACTCTGAATCCTCCCCCGATGGAAGCTCCCTGGTGGTGGAAGACACCTCTGGAACCACCCCAGGTACAGCGCCACCCCGTACCAGCACCACCCTTCCAGTAGCCCCCACAAGTTGCCCGTGCCCGCTCAACCAGGAGGGTGGGCATCTCCTTCCCCCCAGACACCTCTGGCCCTGCCCCAGTGAGGCCTGCTGCCCTCAGTGAGGAGGCCATTGACCTCCTGAGATCCATCTCTGTAGGGCAGTCAACCATAGTGAATGCCATCCATGGGCTGGCATCCCAGATGCAGCAATGCAATGCCTACCTGGAGGGCATCCACAGTGGGTTTGTGGCCCTAGAGAGATCGTTTCAGGCTCTGGCCTCCTCCCTGATGGCAGCAAGTGTCCCTGGTCCTATGGTCCCCCTCCAACTACCACTTACCAGTCCCAGTCTCCTCAACCCCAACCCATCTCATGCACACATACAGACAAGCATGCACACAAAACATCACACAAGAGTGGTATAGACAAACACAGGTAGCACACTTCAAGCCACAAGCACTCAGAGAAAACAACAGTTGCACACACAACATCAACTGACTCCACTGTCTCCCCCTCCTCCTCCCTCACAGTCTCATCCACATTCAAACCTGCATGCACTGCATCAGCAGCACCAGCACCATCATCACCTCATCTTGCAGCACACACACCTCAATTGCAGACACCTCCACAACATCCATCCACACATCCTGTTTGTCCTCTCCCACCCTGTCTGCCCCCCCCAAGAGACACAAACCCCCCACTCAGACACCCAACAGCCATCCACCTCACACACACACACTGTCCATGCACCTGCACCGAAGTCCAGCCGAGGTACACCTCCTACAGCCACTCCCTCTACCTCCACTGCCATCCCTCCTCCCACATCACACCTCAACGTCACTAAGAAGCTTTTCCTTGCCCAACTTGACCTCTTCCCTCCCCCTCTGCCCACCTGTCCTGCCCATAAGAGCAGGGTCCCAACGACCCAGCCCAGCATTTCAGCAAAACAGTCTGCCACTGCTCTGACCAAAAAGTTAGCTGCTGGCACAAAGGGGCCCCTGAGTGTGATGGCAGCCACTCCTAGTAAGTGCACACCTCTGCCTCAGAAAGGGAGGACTAGGGTGGCAAAACTCAAGGGATAGAGGACATTGTCAGTGGAGGCACCTCTTAGACCTGGAGGCAAGGACACCAGTCACATGTGAAAGGCCAAGGGGGGCCCTCAAGAGAGGGAACACACAGATCCCCCTCCACCACCAAGGAAAGCCAAGGAGCCCCCTCCACCACCAAAGAAAGGCAATGTTCCCCCTCCAACACCAAAGAAAGCCAGGGAGTCCCCTCCACCAACAAAGAAAGACAAGGAGTCCCCTCCACCAGTAGAGGGCATGGAGTCCTCTTCACCAGCAGAGGCACCCAATGAGCCCTCTCCACCAGCAGAGGACAAGGAGCCCTCGCCACTAGCAGAGGGCATGTAGCCCACCCTCCAGAGACTGTTGGGCAAGGAGGACCCTCCAAAACCAGTGGGCAAGTGACCCACTCCAGAGACTGTGGCCTTTCACTCCACTCCAGTTTCAATTGGGCAAGGAGCCCCCTCCAGAACCAGCGAGCATGTTACCCACTTCAGCTGAGGTGCCCCCCACCCCCTTCCCCATGAGGTGCCCATTTCCAACATGATGCCCCTGAAAAGTGAAGCCCGGAAGATGTCAGGAGCCAAATTGGGCCTTGGACTGTGCCCTTTGGCCTGTGCGCCTGTTGTACTTTGGAAAGGCCATTGGCCCAATCTGGACATTGATGCCTGCATTTCAATTTTATGTTTCATTATGGTGGCTGTTGGCAGCAAATTACAGTGTTCATACATCAGTATTGTTGTCCTTGCATTATTTTCACGTGGGTCCTCTGACATTCATTTTACTTTGCAGCTGGTTTTGTGTATGGTGTATGTGTGAATGGTGTATGAGGTGCATGAGTGTGTCACTCTCCTTTTCCTCCCTCCCTCCCTCCCTAGTGTGCTAGGCGGCTGTACTCACCGTCATTGTCTTCGTCATCGTTGGTGTTCCAGGACGGTCATGGTGTGGTTGAGCATCGGGAAGGCTTGGCGTTCTGGTTCCATGGTGGTGGCGGAGTCCTCTGTGTCCCTGATGGTGAGTCTTTCATTTTCTGTGGAGTGTTTTTGCCAGGCTTTTGATGGCGTTGGTACCACCCTGTAAATCCTGGTGGTTTGCTATGTCATAATATGGAGGGCAGTACCTTGACTTCTGCCTGGCTGTTGATGGCCACTGTCGTGGTCAGTGGTGTTAGCTCCCTGGAGGTTGGTGTGGTACATTGGCTGTCTATGGGAGGTATCACCACCATGGTCAAACTTTGGCGGTAATTACTGCCAGGCTGTTGGCGGTATTACCACCACTTTAACAGTCACCGCCAATGTCATAATGAGGGCCTAAGTGTTACCTTATCTAGTGTCTCCCAGGATCTACTGCCTTCCCTGTACAACTGGAGCTGCTCCATTTCTGCCTCCCTTGTTATCAGTGTCTGGTGCTGCATGGCTGCCAACTTGCCCTCCCATTCATTAAGATCCTGTTCCACTTGGCTGCGCACCCCGCACGTGGTGCTTATACACACCCCTCTCAGAACGGCCTTCATGGCCTCCCACTTCGTTCCTCTAAATTCCGTAGATCCCCAATTCGAGGCTATGTAGTCTTTAATGGTAACTGCCGTTTTTTCACGGCAGACAGCATCTGTCAGAAATTCTGTAGACACACCCCAACCACGCATCAACCTGGGGTGCTATAGAGGTAGCGCTTCGGCAAACCTGGAAAATTGTTCAACAACTAAAGAAGAAATGAACTCTGCAGCACCAATTAAGCTGAGCTATACCTACAGTCAAAGAGGAACATAGCAATAAAGGCAAACAGGTAGGATCACAGAGAGAACAAAAGGAAAATCAATGAGGGGAATGAACAGCAACGAGGGAATGTTATCTGGTGCAAACTAGACCTGGCATCCTTGGTGTGAGTTTCCCCAATGTTTTTGCCTTCTATTCTCCTGTTTTTGCTGACTTCGTTTTTGATGGCCTTAGGACTCTAAAACATGGCAACATTTAGCTTACACTCAATTGGCACATTTAATTTACTTATAAGTCCCTCACAAGGTGGTACTAGCTTTACACAGGGCCTGTAAGTTAAATGCTACTAGTGGCCTCCAGCACTGATTGTGCCACCCACTTAAGTAGCCTTTTGAACATGTCTCCGGCCTGCCATTGCAGCCTGAGTATACGGTTTTAAAGTGCCATTTTTGACAAACACTAGCTCTGTAGTGGTTGAGGCTAGAGGGTGTTATTGAGATGATCCAGGTGTCTGTATTTCAGGATTTAGTTTTCATTGCCCCATCCTCCATCTCATTCAAGCGTGGTGTTCCTTAATAATTTTCTGATGTGTTAATTTCGGAGATTAGACAATGCAAACCACTGCCATGTGGGGAGTACAGGAAACAATAGTAGGGGTAATGGGCATCTTAGGAAGGCGTGGCTTGGGGATTTATTTCTTCTTTTGCCTTGATTTTTGTTTAAGACATGTATTTATATAATATTGTGCTGTTTCACTGTAGTACTTTGCAGTAGGGTGTTGATATTTTTAATTGTTTTTCACAAAATCACTGCTGCCATGCGACAGATGTTTATGGGACCTATGGATGTCTTTCAACGCATGCCAAATCTGAGGTGTTATTTTGTCTGTGTGTGCTTGGTGGTTCAGACTGCTCTGGACCGTACTGGGCTGTGTTCTCAGCTTTCTTTGCCAAACATGTGTATGTTAATTTGTATTTTCTGCAAGTTTAAAAAAGCTTCATCTGGGGTAACTGCCTAGGGATGTTAATATTATGGGCATTTTAAATGATTTTTGATGATTTCCATGTGCTGTCCTGGGTGATCCTTATCTACGTGGAAAGTCAACAAAAAAGTTTGTATCATTAGTCAAGTCATCCTATTGTTGTACTTGCTGCTGACCCATTTCCATAAAGTCGAAGAAACCTTTAACAATGTCAATTATGAATCTGCTAGTTCGGTCATTAGCTTACTTATTCATCTGGCATCTGGCGACAGACAACAGGCTGCAACAAGAAAGCATGTTCTCTGAAGAGCAAATACCACAGCCATCATGAACTCTGTCCACTCAGGAGCATCTTAGGACCTCTGTCCCTACCACATTTCCAACCTCTGGAGCTAAATTATCAGCATCAAGCTCACTGCCACCTTAAACTCATCCATAACCGTGACCACTTTCCTGGAAGTATGGAAACATGCAGAAGCCAAACCCCTTTTCAAGAAACCTTCTGCCGACCCCAGCAAACTGTCCCATCTATCTGCTCCCCCTACCTGCAAGAGTCATTACAAAGGCCATCAACTGCCAACTCACAGAACACCTGGATATCAACAATCTTCTGGACCTCTCCAAATCTGGATTCTACACCAACCACAGCACCAAAAACACCCTGATCGCTGCCACTGATGATATGAAAACCTTCCTCATCTCAGGAGAAACGGTGGCCTGGTCCTCCTTGACCTCTCAGCAGCATTTGATACTGTATCCCACCAGCCCTTATCAAGAGGCTTCATCACATGGGGATCCAAGGAAACAATCTCAAATGGATTGCATCCTTCCTCACTGGAAGAACCCAGAGAATCTGCCTACCACCTTTCACCTCTGAACCAAAGAACATCATCCGCTGCATCCCTCAAGGCTCATCTCTCAGCCCTACCCTGTTCAACATCTACATGACCCCCAGCCAACATTGCCAGAACCCACAAAATGAACGTTATATCCTACGTAGATGACAACCAGCTCATCCTCTCACTATTAGAAGACACCTCTACCATGAAGGCTAATTTCCACAGGTGCATGACACAACATAGCCGACTGGATGAATAACAACTGCCTAACACTCAATAGAGACAAAATGGAAGTGTTGATCACTCAGAACAACACCTCCCTGTTGAATGACTCCTGGTGGCTTGCCAAACTAGGACAAGCACCCACTCTGACAGACCACGCTCTCAACCATGGCATCCAGGACAGGAAGTTCACCATGAAAAAAACATATCAACACAATCTCTTCCATGTGCTTCCATACCCTTTGCATGCTCCATACGATCTTCAGATGGCTCACTGACAAAACCAGTAAAACCATTACTCAAGCCCTAGTCACCAGCTGGATGGACAAGGGCAACACACTCTATGTGAGAATCATCACATACTTCCTGAAGAGACTACAGACGAAATAGAATTCAGAAGCTAGATTCATCCTCAACTTTCCCAATTGTACCCACACCACCCCCACCTCAAGACGCTCCACTGGCTCCCCATTCAGAAGAGATGTCAATTTAAGAGCCTGATCCACCCCTCCAAGGCCCTTCAAAATAAAGGACCAGCATACATCAACTACTGCCTGAACTTTGACCAACCCTCCAGACACTTGCACTTGATTTCCCTCTCCCTTGCACACCCCCACCCGCATCAACCAAAGCAACAGTGGAGGAAGCTCCTTCCCCTATCTTGTGGCAAAATCCTGGAATAACCTCCCCATCACAGATGGCACTCATTCTCTCTTCTGGAATTCAGGAAGGTCCCAAAACCTGGCTGTTCAATGGAACCCCTTAGCAGCTATGTACTCAGTGTCTGGATACCCTAATGTGTGATTAGCCATGCTGTTTGATTGATTGAATGTTTGATTGATTTCCTGTGAGAGCTAGATGCCATTTATGGCTAACCTTTAAATCCCACAATTTGTTGACATCGAGATTGAGAGAACACCATTGCTTGTATTTGTAGCTTCCATCAAAAAAGAGAGGCATAGTTATCTTTCTGGACTGGAAACATATGACTTGAAATAATTAATGAATGCTGAATGATTAACATGGCATGCATGAAAAGGTTAGCTACACTTGCTTTTTTAATGTTTGCGTGATCATTCTGGGCACAAATTTCACCATCTAGAAATAGTACTTCATTGGCCTTTATTGAAGTGCATATCAGCAAATGTTCCTCAGTCTATTATCTCTTGATACTTCTGAGATCTCTAAGTTTACCTTGACTTTCAGTCTCAATGTTTTGTCCTTTTACTTTTCAAGAGGGCTGTCTCTTATAAAGAGAAAAGAAAATCTGGACACCAACTCCACACTAAGATGCAGACCTATTTCTGTCTAAATACTGCCTTGGAAAATGAGAGGCAAACCCTTCTGGATTTGACATAGAAGAAGTTATTTGGAAGAATTGTGAGTGGCGGCTTGAGTAGCAAATTCAAAGTGATTAATATGGTGTCCTTCAGCGACATAGCTTTTTTAATGTTTGGGTGATCAACTTTTCAGGGCACATGCAGGTATTCGTCAGGTAAGGGACCTAGTTTAGCCTTTACTCAAAAGTACTTACACCAGTATATGATTCCCAGTTTGTCATGCCTTTGGTTCTTCTGTGACCTCACAGACCCTGTTGACCTTGACCCTCAATCATTGTCTTTTCCATTTCTCATTCATAGGTCTTTTGTGAAGAAAGCTGAATGTCACTTCAACCCTGCTCTCATCAACAATGTCCCAAATGCAATTGCATCATGATTAATCCTCTAACACTTTCCCTTAATATACATAATTTTGAACTGTGAATCTGTAGACTGATAAAGAATGTCAGAAGCAACATAATTTTATCTTGCGCCCATAATAGATATGCTATGCAGGTGTGAGAAGCTGAATGCTCTGTCATTAGCTCTCACTGATTTTGTCTCTAATTCCCTCTACAAATTGACTGATGATTTTCTAACCCTCTTCCCCAATCATTATATCTAATGCAATGGAATCTATTGAGACTCTTCAACAGATGTCACACCTTGCAAGGCAGCCGTGGTGTAAGCAAATCTAAAGCTCTGTAGGAAGAGTGTAAAAGAAGTGCAAAGTCACCGCACCATCTCCTCTACCCTACCCATGGATATTCTAGTGCTAGAAATGGTCACTGGTAGGATATGGCCAGGTACTGTGTACTTTTATCTTTTTAAAGTACACCCCAAAGAGAATCAATGCACCAAAGCATCCTGACTTGTACATGATTATATAAGTAATCTATACTTCCCCTACTAATGAGTATCAATTTAGATAGCATAGCTATATTTAATATTTGTGCTTCTTGTGTATTTGGAAATTATTGGACACTTGATTTCAATTAAGATCCTGTCCAAGAAGAACTGTGACGATGCTGGCCTTTGCTTTGAATTTGTGCTGTATTGTTTTAGAAATCTTTTGCTGGTTCACATGGTCCAAACTAGGAAGGTGCTTTTCTATGGTGTCTTCCCTGTTAAGGCCTTGCAGTGGGTTCAGTTAATGTAAAAAAAACACTGGCAGGCACCCTATCTTGTCTACTTTCGTTTTTTTATCCATAAACAACTGGATCTTGTGTGTCTGACCATGTTTTTTGATGCTGCATGCAATTCTCTCCAATACCCCCTAGCCTACATCAGCCAAGGTGTAATCCGCAATAGGCAGCAGACGTTATGTTTGAACTTACAATGAGATCATGATTCATGCAGCAACAGCTACTCACTGGAATTTTAGGAATCAACCAATAGATCTGTTCAGCTGAGGTGAATCTTTGGTTTTGGGGATGGAGGTGTAAGGTAGCATATTTTTATGGGTACTTGCTACTATTTATTGATGACTTTGATGGGAGGGCATTAGGAATAAATATATTAAAGTCCACCATCATATCACCCACTCACATAACTCTCAGTGTAACCACACTCCCTAAACCCAATAGAATACAGCACTTCCACAATATAGCCCACCCATTCCCCCCCAATGCAGCCATTCCCCCCCTAAAGCCAACAAAACACAACTTTTCACCAACCTATAATAAAACACCAAGCCCGTCCCTTAGCCCAAACACACATCAATAACTATGTTATCCTTTCCAAACACATGCCACTCATATCACCAACAACAAAAAGGGACAGGAGCACTGTTTCAACAAATAACTGTCTAACACTGAAATTCTATTTTTAATTTCTTCATGACACACGCCCAAGGTCTCAAAACACCACAACACCTATTCAGAGGTGGTCCCTTGTTGCTGTCAGTGGATTTTCCTTAGAGGTCTCTTCTGCTGCTGCCTCCTCTTCCAACTCCAAGGCCCCTAGGTGGAAGAAAGTCACCTCGAAATGGCTTAAATTCTCTTTAGGTGCAGGTGAGTGGCTATTACTGGCTGACCTAGCACCATGCAGCTTCAGCCTCCTGGCCTCTGACAAGATTAATACTCAAAATAGTAGCGTTCAGGGAAAGCGCATGTAGTCATTCATCTTTGCAAGCCCTATGTCTAGATGAACTGGAATTATGTTTTTCCGCTTTCTGGTGCATTTTGCCTATACTTATCATTTACTGTACGGTTAGTTCACCACCAAATGCATAATAAAAAAAATGTAGGCTCAAATCGATGAAAGCAAAGTTTTGTAAGTGCAACATGTGGATAAAGAACTGTGACAACCCCTTTGCATGGGTTAAGTAAGTGGTCACCTTTTAGTTGCTGCTGCATTGAGATGATGTTCAATTGTTTCTAAATGAATTATTGATGTGGAACATTTGCCCAGTCAACCCTAAAGTGTGTAAAATGACAAATCTCTAAAGTTCTGTTACGGAAAGATGTGGCACATTTATTTATCCTGCACAATTTGACTTTTTATGTCACCCTGTCATACGATTATGATAAACGATTACTGAATTATTTTTCCAGTGGAACTGCCCTTCCCCTGCCTGATACCCAACTCACATAATGTTCTCTAATTTATAATTGCACAAATGGAATAAAGGGGCCTGTGCCAGGCACAATGTATGCAAGGGGAAGCGTTCCCACGCAGGCAGGTGCGAAAAAATGGCATAATGAAATTTACAAGATTTTATTGCATCATTTTTTCTGTCATTTTTAATGCTTGCTCAGGGCAGGCCTTAAAGTGCCACACCTCTAATAATCTATGGGCATAGCAAAGCGCCACAACAGCGTAAAAAATGTTGACGCTGTTGTGGTAACAACCGCCATGGTGCGGCATATTGTAAATATAGGGCAACCATGGTGTAATTGGGGGCGCAATGGAGCTAAAGAAAAGGAGTGCATTGGGACCGATGAGCCACTTTCTTGTAAATATGCCCCTAAATATTTTTGCTCAATTGGGGAGCTTTTGAAGATTAGGTAGGGCTGACCTTAGGGCTTCAGATAGGTTCAGTTCAATTATGGATGGGTTAAGTTAATGGAAGATAGAAGGCAACCAGTGTTAGGGGTAACATGTGAAGAAACTTAGGGAGAAGACCTAGGAGAAGTGTAGCACCTCCTGTGACTATGAACTATGAAGTCTTGCTAATCCTACAAATAAAATTTGTCCTCCACTACCAACATAAATTTTTTTTCACTGTCACATTTGAGGCTGCCTATGCCTAGGCCCCTGAATGGCAGCGCACGCACATTTGTTTTCCCAGCTTTGTTTTTATTGTTTTTTTTAACCCTTTGGGTGCGGACGTCGGCCACTGCCCAACGCCCGCACTACCTCCCTGGTGCGGGTCACGATCAGTGTAGGGGGTGCAAGATTTTTTTTTTCTTATTTTTTTTTCCCCGTGGGACACGCGGAACAACTTCTGCTTCTCCCCCCCACACCCCTCCCGCCCCTTTGTGACGTCAGCGCGCCTTGTCACATTTTCCCCACCGGAGCAGAGAGAGAAGCAAGTAAGCACTCTCTCCCTACTCTGGTGGGGAAAAAAGGCTAAAACGGCCTCCCCAGATGCCAGGGAGGCATCCATGGAAAGGGGAGAGTCTCCCCTTTCCATCGATTCCATCCTGGCACTGTTTCGTGGCCATGGATCGCAGCGCGGCTGCGATCCATGGCCAGGAAACGCCCCTAGGCACCAGGGATCTTCTTTGGGGGGGTTGTCGGCCCCTGTGTAAATGGGCCGCCCCGCGGGGGAATATATTGAAAAATAAATATGTTGGGGATGTTTTGGCGGGCGATCGTGCCCCCCAGATGGAAAAAAATGGCAGGGTCGGCCCTCCGACCACGGGCCGACCCCTGGGGCAATAATTAGTTGTAGTTTTCCCTGGGGATGCGATCGGGCTCCCCCAGGGAACATTAAAAAAAAAATAGAAAATGTTGGGGGTCAGTCCTTAGGCTGACCCCCTATTGGGCCTTTTTTTTTCATACATGTGTGCTTTGCCAAGGGAAAGCACACATGTATGGAAAAATAAAAAGTGATGTAGAGAGTCAGTCTCTTTCTCTCTCTATATATAAATACATACATATATATATATATATATATATATATATATATATATATATATATATATATATACATATGACAAATCTATATAGATGTGTGTGTGTATGTATATATATATATATATATATAAGTCCACACTTCACCCACTTGATCCAAATGTCTTTACTAAGCGAATGCCTTCACACAACGCGCTTCACGTTGTGCGAAGGCATTCGCTTAGTAAAGACATTTGGATCACACATTGGTGTCCGAGTATTCTCCAAATATTTGGAGGAAGTGTGGACTTATATATGTGGTTGCTGGAACCACACTTAACCCGCCCCGCAATTGAGCCTTGGGATTCCGGCAGTCTTGGGTGGAGTTTTATATATATATGTATGTTTTTTTTTTCATTTGTTGTTTTCCGTGACCCACAATTGGCCTCCCCCAGGGAAACCACACGTATATAAAAGATATATATATATATATATATATATATATATATATATATATATATTTATCTGTCTTTTGTCTAGTGGCAGTTTTGATGACATAAAGTAGCGCAGATGGTTTATTGTCCTGCTGCAAAGGATATACATTTATATGTATTTAGCTGACTGTCGCACTGGGTGCCACAAGCGCCAAAGGCTGTGATGATGGGTATGTGGTAACGTGAAGTAATACTATCTTTTTTGTTTTTTCCAGTGTCTTCAGAGAATCTGCCGTATTGGAGAAGAAGTGGAGGTATGGTGACAACATTTCCTATTGGACACATACCCAGGAGCAATTTTGTGACTCTATCTGGGACAGTTTAGCCAGTAGCAGAGATGGCGTCTCATTGGATGACTGCTGCTCAAGCCCTAACTCGGGTTATAGAGGACAGCTCTGATGTAGGATCAGAGACTGAGACAGCAGATACTGAGACAGCATCTGAGGGAAAGGACAATGGGGTAGAATCTGGTAGTGATTTTTCAGTCGCCGGAGTCCCATCTGACGACACCTCTTCCAGTGATTCTGAAGGAGAGGATGACGACAGCCATGCTGTCCCTTCACAAGCACAGTCTGTGCAGCAGGACAACATCGGGTTAGTCGAACCCAGAGAGCAGGTGCGTGCGGCCACAAGCACAGAGAGAGTGCTCTCTTGGCAGCCCCCCTGTTTAGTTCAGCCCCAAATTCCACCTTTTACTGGTGACGCTGGATGTAAAGTCGATACAGCTAACTTTTTGCCAGTTGACTACGTCCATCTATTTTTGGATGTTGACTTCCTTCAGTAAATTGTGCAGCAAACAAATTTGCGTGCAGACCAATTTCTGAGGGAGCGTGGAGGCACCCGAGGGCCCTGTTCTAGGGCACGCCAGTGGACTCCCACTTCGCTGGCAGAATTGAAGATATTTTGGGGCCTTACGCTCAAAATGGGGTTAGTGGAGAAACCCACCTAGCAGTCCTACTGGACGACTCGCACGGTTTGGGTAACCCCCATCTTCGCACCATACATGAGCAGAGATCGTTTTTTGCTACTGCAGCGCATGCTGCATTTCAATGACAATTCTGCTGCATTGCCCAGGGACCATCCAGACCAGGGACCATCAAAATTCGGCCTGTCGTGGAACATTTGTCTGCCAGGTTTCCAGAGATCTATACTCCTGGAAAGAATATAGCAGTTGATGAGTCCTTGATCCTGTACAAAGGACGGCTGCTTTTCAGACAGTACATTGCGAGCAAAAGAGCTCGCTATGGCATAAAGCTGTACAAGCTGTGTGAGAGCTCTTCTGGCTATGTGTACAGCTTGAGAGTGTATACAGGGAAGGACTGTACCCTAAACCCTGTAGGTTGCCCTCCCGCGTTAGGGGTCACAGGTAAGATTGTATGGGAACTTGTCCAGCCACTTCTTCACAAAGGTTATAACCTTTATGTGGACAATTTCTATACAGGAGTAGAGCTGCTCAATGAGCTCTACAAAGCTGGCACTGTGGCCTGCGGTACAGTTCGTTGTAACCGCAAAGGATTCCCACAGGAGCTTGTTTGCAAGAAGTGCCAGAAATCCCAGAGTACTGCATTGCGTTCTAACGAACTGCTCGCAGTCAAGTTCTTAGATAGGCGTGATGTATACGTGCTCACTACAATTCATGATGAGAGCACTTCTCCCATCATGGTTTGGGGTCAGATGGCCGAAGTCCACAAGCCCATCTGTATACTTGATTACAATAGGTACATGGACTGAGTGGACAAGAATGACCAGGTTCTTCAACCATACAATGTGTGTCGTAAAACTCGCACTTGGTACAAGAAACTGTTTACCCACCTGATTCAGATGGCAACATATAATGCGTATGTTGTTTACCGTCAGACAACCACAGGCAGACTCATGACTTTCCTTGACTTCCAGTTGTCTGTAATTGAAAGCCTCACTGCTGTTACAGAAGCAGCAGCAGCCTCCACCTCATATGTTCTGGAGGATGTGGCAAGGCTGCAGGAGCGACACTTTGTTGATCGTATTCCTAAAACACCTAAAAACGATCGTCCATGTCGTCGCTGTAAAGTGTGCCCGAAGCATGGAAAGCGGCAGGAGAGTCAGTATTACTGTCCCCAGTGTCCATCACAACCAGGCCTCTGTATCCCTACTTGCTTTATGTTGTATCATACTAAAGCAAAGTTCTGGGAAGTCGACTGAGGTAGAGCTGCCGTTGGGTAATCCTTTCAGTGGCAGTGCATGGATACTGAATGTCCATTGGCCACTGCTTCGTTAGGCAAGGAGCCACAGAATATTACCTCATCATGGACTTCCTTTGGACTGCTTGAGAGCTAAATCTACTTTCAGAACGTGGTCGGTGTTCTGTTTAATTAACATGCATTATATTCCCCATACTGCATATACTAGTGGACAGAACATATGCCACATTGTCACGGAGTGCCCTATCTTCACCAGCATGTCTACCTTACTTTCAATGGTAGATATGCTCTCTCAGTTCGAGGAATCACTTTGTACGGCATACTTGGAAACCCCCAACTTGCATCCACAAACTAGTATAGGTTCACTTGGCAATTATACAGGATTAGCCAGAACTCTGATGAGAACAGAGACATGAATGGGTAGGGAAAGCTTATGGTAGGTGTGCCTTCACAGGGTCATTGCACAGGTAGAAGGCAGATATTAAAGCCAGTACAGATGTACATCATCTACACCTATGGATTCAAACCCATGGTGCCATTCCAGCACTGAAGGAGAATGTCTTGTATAGGTCAGTGTTTGACCTGCTTTTCATGTTCATCCTCCATCAGAACTTAGTAGATGTTCAGTTTGCTGTATAAGTGCATTACAGTCACATCACTGCACATAATGTTGGCTGGTACATATGCTACGTTTTCATGGACTCCCCTATGTACCAAACACTACCCTTTTTCATAGCCTATGACCTTCTCTTTAGGGAACATCATGAGAAATCCCCAGCATGTCTCCCTTAGTTTCAAAGGTAGATATGGTCACTCAGTTCGAGGAATCGCTTTGTACGGCGTACTCGGACACCCCCAACTTGCATCCACAAACTGTAAGGAGTTGGATTTAGCACAGAGAGTGCGTTAAAGGCACATGAAAAACATGTCTTCCTGAGCCTCAGGTGGCTGTCACAGGAGTCATTAGTAAAGGTTTGTTACACATGCATTTGGTAATGTTAGGGAAGAAGGAGGCAGTTGGCCTATGACCTTCTCTTTAGGTAACATCATGAGAAATCCCCAGCATGTCTCCCTTAGTTTCAAAGGTAGATATGCTCACTCAGTTCAAGGAATCGCTTTGTACGGCATACTCGGACACCCCCAACTTGCATCCACAAACTGGAAGGAGTTGGATTTAGCACAGAGAGTGCATTAAAGGTGCATGAAAAACATGTCTTCCTGAGCCTCAGGTGGCCGTCACAGGAGTCATTAGTAAAGGTTTGTTACGCATGCATTTGGCAATGTTAAGGAAGAAGGAGGCAGTTACTTGACACGTGGTAAAATGTAGTCAAACTTATTCCGTTCTGTGGCGTGTGAATGTGATGGGCCCTTGTCTGGCAGCGATAAGTTAATGTGAGTGCAGTGATTGGTTGGATTGGGCCCGTGGCTGGAGATATGAAAGGGTTGTTTGTTGTGCATGAAAGGCGTGTGAATGGACCATAAAGAGGTTGGTGCCTGGACGCGGCTTTATGGCCGACCTTCAGAAGGCTTGGTTTAAATATTCAGATACTTTGATAAGTATTCAGTGTTTGGAGCCATAATTTCTGGAGGTGCTAAAACCAACCAGTGTGAGTGGTGGGTTAACTTTAACAAACTAGTACCAGGGGAGTCCAAGGGTGCAGGACTTGCGTGGCTCTCACCAGTTTTCCTTCACCCAGAATCCCCTTGAAATCACAATATGTGCTTAAAAAACACATTTGCCTTGCGTTCCAATGAGCAGAAGTTCAGGGATCTGCAGGGAGCCCCAAGTTCCACTAAGTCTCCAGCGAAAAACTGCCTCACTTTAGTGAGTGGGCAAGTGACCACAACAGGGAAGTACCCAAAACGGATTGTCGAGACATTAAAATTACCTACCACAAAACAGCCTCGTTTTTTAAGACAGTCACCGAAGTATTTGGTCCTGGGCTCTGCAGCCATATAGGGAAACCTACAAAACGCAGACATTTCTGAAAACTAGACACCCAAGGCAGCCCACGTAAATGTGGCGTGTTTGGATTTAACAAAGTTTTCTTACCCAGAATACCCTGCAAAAGTGAAACGTTGATTAAAACCACTATTTTTCCTTTCTTTTGTATCACAGAAACTACAGGAATGTGCAGGGATCCTCAACATTCCTACCACCCAGTGTTTCACCACTTGTCCTGATAAAAACACAACCCCACTTGTGTGCCTGCGCCTAGTGCCTGCTTCAGGAATGGATCACTCCAGGGTTAACAGTAGCCCTCATGCAAGGACTAACATTGACCCTTGTGTGATCCATTCCTGTTGCGGGCGCTAGGCCTACCTACACAAGTGAGGTATCATTTTTATCGGGAGACTTGGGGGAACGTTGGGTGGAAGGAAATTTGTGGCTCCTCTCAGATTCCAGAACTTTCTGTCACCGAAATGTGAGGAAAATGTGTTTTTTTAGCCAACTTTTGAGGTTTGCAAAGGATTCTGGGTAACAGAACCTGGTCAGAGCCCCACATGTCACCCCATCTTGGATTCCCCTAGGTCTCTAGTTTTCAAAAATGCACAGGTTTGGTAGGTTTCCCTAGGTGCCGGCTGAGCTAGAGGCCAACATCTACAGGTAGGCACTTTGCAAAAAACACCTCTGTTTTCTGTAAAAAAATGCGATGTGTCCACGTTGTGTTTAGGGGCATTACCTGTCACGGGCGCTAGGCCTATCCACACAAGTGAGGTATAATTTTTATCAGGAGACTTGGGGGAACGCTGGGTGGAAGGAAATTTGTGACTCCTCTCAGATTCCAGAACTTTCTGTCACCGAAATGTGAGGAAAACGTGTTTTTTTAGCCAAATTTTGAGGTTTGCAAAGGATTCTGGGTAACAGACCCTGGTCAGAGCCCCACAAGTCACCCCATCTTGGATTCTGCTAGGTCTCTAGTTTTCAAAAAATGCACAGGTTTGTTAGGTTTCCCTAGGTGCCGGCTGAGCTAGAGGCTAAAATCTACAGGTAGGCACTTTTCAAAAAACACCTCTGCTTTCTGTCAAAAAATGGGATGTGTCCATGTTGCGTTTCGTGGCATTTCCTGTGGCGGGCGCTAGGCCTACCCACACAAGTGAGGTATCATTTTTATCAGGAGACTTGGGGGAACACTGGGTGGAAGGAAATTTGTGGCTCCTCTCAGATCGCAGAACTTTCTGTCACCGAAATGTGAGGAAAATTTGTTTTTTTAGCCAAATTTGGAAGTTTGCAAAGGATTCTGGGTAACAGAACCTGGTCAGAGCCCACAAGTCACCCAATCTTGGATTCCCCTAGGTCTCTAGCTTTAAAAAATGCACAATTTTGGTAGGTTTCCCTAGGGGCCGGCTGAGCTAGAGGCCAAAATCTACAGGTAGGCACTTTGCAAAAAACACCTGTGTTTTCTGTCAAAAAGTGGGATGTGTCCACGTTGTGTTTTGGGGCATTTCCTGTCGCAGGTGCTAGGGCTACCCACACAAGTGGTGTACCATTTTTATCAGGAGACTTGGGGGAACATAGAATAGCAAAACAAGTGTTATTGCCCCTTGTCTTTCTCTACATTTTTTCCTTCCAAATATAAGAGAGTGTGTAAAAAATATGTCTATTTGAGAAATGCCCTGCAATTCACATGCTAGTATGGGCACCCCGGAATTCAGAGATGTGCAAATAACCACTGCTCCTCAACACCTTATCTTGAGCCCATTTTGGAAATACAAAGGTTTTCTTGATACCTATTTTTCACTCTTCATATGTCAGCAAATGAATTGCTGTATACCCAGTATAGAATGAAAACCAACTGCAGGGTGCAACTCATTTATAGGCTCTGGGTACCTAGGGTTCTTGATGAACCTACAAGCCCTATATATCCGCGCAACCAAAATAGTCCAGCAGACATAAGGGTATATTGCTTTCACAAATCTGACATCGCAGGAAAAAGTTACATAGTAAAACATAAAGAAAAATGGCTGTTGTTTTCAGCTCAATTTCAATATATTTTTTATTTCAGCTGTTATTTTCTGTAGGAAAACCTTGTAGGATCTACACAAATGAACCTTTGCTGAGTTCATAATTTTTTTTTGTTTTTCAAAAATAGTTAGCTTTCCGGGATCCAGCATTGGTTTCACACCCATTTCTGTCACTAACTGGAAGGAGGCTGAAAGCACAAAAAATAGTAAAAATGGGGTATGTCTCAGAAAAATGCCAAAATTGTGTTGAAAAATGTGGTTTTCTGATTCAAGGCTGCCTTTTCCTGAAAGCTGGGAAGCTGGTGATTTTAGCACCACAAACACTTTGTTGATGCCATTTTCACGGGAAAAACCACAAGCCTTCTTCGGCAGCCCTTTTTCCAATTTAAAAAACAAAAACAAAATTGTTGCTCTATTTTGGCTAATTTCTTGGTCTCCTCCAGGGGAAAGCACAAACTCTGGGTACCTTTAGAATCCCTGGGATGTTGGAAAAAAAGGACGCAAATTTGGCATGGAAAGCTTACGTGGAAAAAAAGTTATGAAGGCCTAAGCACAAACTACCCCAAATAGCCAAAAAAGGGCTCAGCACTGGGGATGGGAAACGGCCCAGCAGCTATGAGGTTAAGCATCACTAGTTTTGCAACTGCACATCTCTGATGACAATTTGAAAAAAAGAGGCCTGAAGTTGTGAAGTATGTGGTTTTGCAAACTGAAAGGCAGAGTCGAGTTTTATGAGAAACAGGTGAGGTTAATAATTGTGAAATCAATGAAGAATACGTAAACATGGATTACCACCAGGTCTGCACCACTGGATGTCTTTCTTGCAGCGGCGGTTGAGGAGGCGTTGGTGCAGCCTGCAGTTCTGGCCCTAGACCTGGTCTGTTTTGCTCATCCTAAAATAAGAAAAGCTAAATAAGTTGCTGATTCATGGGACAGTCAAACACTTCTACAGCTTCATTAGCCCTACCTGCCCCCTTCCTCCTTTTATCCTAAGAGTTCCTTGTTCTACAAATTCCTTCTCATGCTATTCCACCTCTCGTACCATTAATCTTTTTCACTATCATTGCAGTAAAAGTAAACACAATATTTCAAAACTCCTATCTTACAAAAATGGAACATCTGAGCAAAGACAGAGAAGTCATGGGAGAGCCCTACAGTCATCATATTTGGGTTCTTACCTAGTTTCCTCTCACTTCCTAACAAACAATCTAAACATAACTATACCCAGTTTCCAGTCTGCCTGCTGCCATCTTAGGTGACCCTCTTTTTTACCCAGTATTTCTTTTTAAAATCCCAATACCCAGCATGGTTTGACAGCTGCACCGAAAGCTGTTCCTCATGACCCTGTAGTCTGGACCAGTCCTCTGCATCTGATTGCTGTACTCTACTCTCAGAGAGGTTTGAGCAAGCATTTATCCCTGCAACAATTGATGGTCTTGTCAGTCCCATGACTGTCATGTAGGCTCTCATTCTCCTAATGAGAATACTGGATTTTGGTGGCAGAATCACTTGCGTTGTGGGGGACTGAGTCTGAATCCACTACAGGTGACACCTGTCGGCCTAATCTGGGTTTGTTCTGGCTAACTAGCAGTGCCTCATCTCCACCCTAGAGCAGGGATGATTGGGCAACCGAGCGGTTGACACAATTGACTCCTCAGGGAAGTCGTGGTCACTCAGATCTCATCCGTTTCTCTCAGTTACATTAGTCTCACGAATGCAAGGGCAATAAAATACTTGGCCATTGCTAGGCAGGGACACTCTCTAGACTTTTGGGAGGCTTCAAACCCACTGTATGATCATCTGTGCCCAATGGCCCTTCTTCTTCATTGAATCTGCAGTCAATTCTCTAACTGCCCTCCACTGGCTCTGTAACTCTAGGAATTGCAATTAAAGCTCAGAATGCACAATTTCTGCAACTCTCCCACCTGATCTACTGCCCAGATAAATTCTCTCACATTTATCTATGAGCCACTTAGAACTTTTGTCCTAACTTGCCACCGACATTCTTACTCATAACATAAAGGGCCAAGTTAATTGCTTTAATCTTCACTACTAAACAGAACACAGGGATAGTCACAGCTGAGTTTGAACGATATTTCTTTATGTTAAATGCCAGTTGCACAGACTTCACCAAACACTCTTTTGCTAACTAGTGGAGACAAGCCTCAGACATAGAATTAACCCACCATATGTAATTCTTGACAATTTTACTTTTTGACTGTTGTGAAGCACATTAATTCCATGACTAGAGTCTTGGTCACCAACAATCTAATGTCCCTGATTGAAAGGAGACCTACCTACATCTGCTTCTTAAGGCAGCCACCAGAATATAAGGGACAACAACCAAGATAGTGACATACTCTGAGGTAGAAAAAGGCTGAATACAAACACTTGGAAGGGCATATCTGCACAACAATCGTAAAATGTGTGGGCATCTGGTTAACTAGCATTTGCCATCTTGAATAAGGGAACAGCTGTCTGACCGGAATGTTATCCATGTTTTCGCTCATAACTACCATGGTAAGGCAATGCTGAAATAAGATTAATGTTTCTACCTCACACACCCCCTGTTCATCCCTCTATGCATGCTCTACGGATATAAATAGAAGACAGGTCCTGATTCCAGGTTTGTTGAAATGATGGTGCTATTCATCACATCCCATATACTAATACATTGGGGTATGGTATTTATCATTTCCATATAAATAGCATTTATTACGAGTTTGTAGGGAATAACTAGCGGATTTTGATGCTGGTGACAGCAAAACCCACATGGTATAGTAAACACTACACTTTTCCACTGTTAAAATCCAGTAGGTTTGGCCTGCCTAAATTCGATGAAGATTAAGATATTTAACGCACCTAGGGCCAGATATGTGACCCAGAACTTTGCGACTCGCAATTTGCGACTCATTTGCGAGTCGCAAATTGCGAGCTGCAAAAACATATGTACAACTGTGTACTTTACACTGTTTGCAATTCCCAATGGGGTTGCAAATGACCTAACTCATTAATATTCATGAGGTAGGTCACAATTTGCGACCCCTTTGGGAACGGCTGCACCCACATGGATGGTGGCCTGCTGGAGACAGCAGATCACCATGTCTCTGACTGCTTTTAAATAAAGCAGATTTGTCTTTATTTTTAAATGCAGCCTTTTTCCCTTAACCCCTTAGCTGCTGGACCGCCCCCCTTCCCCACCCCCCTTTCAGTGCTGAGCCCTTTTTTTGCTATTTGGGGTAGTTCGCACTTAGGCCTTCATAACTTTTTGTCCACATGAGCTACCCACATCAAATTTGCTTCCTTTTATCCAACATCCTAGGGATTTTAAAGGTACCCAGAGTTTGTGGGTTTCCCTGGAGGAGACCAAGAAATTAGCCAAAATACAGCAAAAACTTCATTTTTTTTAAAGAAATTGGAAAAAAAGGGCTGCCGAAGAAGGCTTGTGTTTTTTTCCTTGAAAATGGCATCAACAAAGGGTTTGCAGTGCTAAAATCTCCATCTTCCCAGCTTTCAGGAACAAGCAGACTTGAATCAGAAAACCACACTTTTCAACACAATGTTGGCATTTTACTGGGACATACTTATACTATTTTTTGTGCTTTCAGCCTCCTTCCAGTTAGTGAAAGCTGAACATTTCTGAAAAGTAGACAAAATTCTGAATTCAGCAAGGGGTCATTTGTGTAGATCCTACAAGGTTTTGTCTACGGAAAATAACAGCGGAAGTAAAAAAAGATTGAAATTCAGCTAAAAAAACAGCCATTTTTCTCCATGTTTTACTCTGTAACTGTTTACTGTGATGTCAGATTTTTAAAAGCAATATACTGTTACACCTGCTGGACTCTTTTGGTTGCAGGGATATACAGGGCTTGTAAGTTCATCAAGATCCCTAGGTACCCAGAGCCAATAAATGAGCTGCACCTTGCAATGGGTTTTCCTTATTGTGCTTAGCTGTGGATTTGGCCTCTAGTTCATCCGGCACCTAAGGAAACCTACAAACCCTGTGCATTTTTCAAAACTAGACACCTAGGGGAATCCAATATGGGATGACTTGTGGGGATCTCACCTGGTTCTGTTACCCAGAATCCTTTGCAAACCTCAAAATATGGCCAAAAACACTTTTTCCACACATTTCGGTGACAGAAATCTCTGGAATCTGAGAGGAGCCATACATTTCCTTCCACCCAGTGTTTCCCCAAGTCTCCCGATAAAAATGGTACCTCACTTGTGTGGGTAGGCCTAGTGCCAGCGACAGGAAATGCCCCAAAACACAACGTGGACACATCACATTTTCCCAAAGAAAACTGCAGTTTTTTGCAAAGTGCCTAGCTGTGGATTTTGTCCTCTAGCTCAGCCAGCACCTAGGAAATCCTACCAAATCTGTGCATTTTTAAAAACTAGACATGTAGGGGAATCCAAGATGGGGTGACTTGTGGGGCTCTCTCCAGGTTCTGTTACCCAGAATCCTTTGCAAAGCTCAATATTTGGCAAGAAAACACTTTTTCCTCACATTTCGGAGATAGAAAGTTCTGAAATCTGGGAGGAGCCACAAATTTCCTTCCACGCAGCATTCCCTCAAGTTTCCCGATAAAAATGGTACCTCACTTGTGTGGGTAGGGCTAGTGCCCGTGACAGGAATAGATCACAAAACGGTCAATGTTGGTCCTTAAATGATGACAACTGTTGACCCTGGGGTGATCCATTCCTGAAGCAGGCACTAGATACAGGCAGTCAAGTGGTGTAGTGTTTTTATCAGGACAGGTGGGGAAACACTGGGTGGTAGGAATTTTGTGGATCCCAGCATAATCCTGTAGTTTGTGTGACAGAAATGCAAGAAAAATCGAGTTTTTATTTAACATTTCAGGTTTGCAGGGGATTCTGGGTAAGGCAACTTTGGGGAATCCACACAAGTCACACCTCTGTAGATTACCCCGGATGTCTAGTTTCCAGAAATGTCGGGGTTTGGTATGTTTCCATAAATGGCCGCGGAGCCCAGGACCAAAAACACAGTGGCCTGCTTTACAAAACCAGTTTGTTTTGTGATAGATAATTTAATGTTTCCACAGTACGATATGGGCAGTGGAATTTGGGACTGAACTAAATTAGGGAGCTCCCAAGAGAGCACTCTCTCTCTGTGCTTGTCGCCGCATGCACCTGCTCTCTGGGTTGGGCTAACCCGCTATTGTCCCATTGCACAGACTGTGCTTGTGAAGTGACAGCAGGACTGTCCTCATCATCTCCCTCATAATCACTCAAAGAGGAGATATCAAATGGGACTCCTCTGACTGAAAAATCACTCCCAGAGTCTGCACCATTGTCCTATCCCTCAGATGCTGTCTCAGTATCTGCTGTCTCTGCCTCTGATCCCACGTCAGAGCTGTCCTCTATAACACGAGTGAGGGCTTGAGCAGCAGTCATCCAACCAGATGCTACCTCCACTACTGGCTAAACTGTTGCTCTAAAACACAAGCCTACGTAGACAGTCACAAAATTGCTGGTGGGTGTGTGATACGTGCAACAGTAGAGTTCACCTTACTTTTGCTTTTTCCCTCAATCAGCACGTTCTTTCAAGACACTCAAAAAACACCTTGTCACATACCAATCGGCACAGTCTTTAGCACCTCTAGCGCCCAGTCCAACAATCATTATTGGTGCTCCCACTCCCATGACCTCCTCCCCGGATTCCCTCACGACCACCCAGCAAAAGTGCCCTTCATCTCTCCATAGTGCCCCCCGCACATACATTTCATTTGTATTACAGCGCAGGTAATGGCTGACTTTACTAATGTACTCAGTTATTTACATAAAATACACTTTTGATCTTTGCAGTAGGCATATAAACCTTCCATGTTACTTTAAGGCATCAAAGCTGCCACTAGACAAAAGTCTGATCCTTTTGTAGCAGAAACATAATAACAAGACTTACTTGACTATTTAATTGCTGCCTAAAAGCTACAGCTGAAACACGTCAGTTGAAGTATGTGCATTGCTTTGAAGACGCAAGCTGCAACTGCAAGACAACTGTTCGCGAATATAAATATATATATATAGATTCCTCTGATTCCTTTTGATTTTCAATTGACAACTGTGGATTGTTTTGAGCTCGGTATTAAAAGTAAAGAAACAAACAACTTCTGAGTGTGGTTTATCTTTTTGAAAATCAAAAGGAATCAGAGGAATTGAATACGGGTGTACTACCGAAAAACCGACACCACCGTGAAGTACAAGTGCACCGGAGCATGCCATTCAGGAAAGCATTTTTCTTATTGATATATATATATATATATATATATATATATATATATGTATACATGTATATATAGATCACTTTTATATGTGGGTCCAGTTTTCCTGGGGGCCGAACACAGCCACACACGCATTGACAAAAGATATATATATATATATATATATATATATATATATATATATATATATATATATATATATATATATATATATATATATATATAGATATATACATATATCTATAAATATATATATATATATATATATATATATATATACATATTTATCTATGTAGATAGATGTATCTATCTACATAGCTAGATATATCTATATATATATATATAGATCTATATATATAAATCTATATATATATTTAGTAGCTGCATGGTTTCCTTAGGGGCCATAGTGGCCCTCAGGGAAACCATACAACTAATAAAAAAATTATTGCCCCCACAGGGGGTCGCTCTGCTCATGGGAGACCCCCTGTCAATTTCTTTTTTCTTTTTTTTGTTTTTTAAATTAACCCCTGGGGAGAGTCTCCCCTTTCAAACAAAGCCTTCCCAAATGTCAGAAAGGCCATTTGGGGCCCTTCAGCGGCTTCCTGCTCAGATGGAGAAAACAAAAGGAAAACTGGCTGCATTTAAAAAACCAAATGAAAAGTTTTCTTTTCATTTTTTCAGAGCAAGCAGTGGTGCTCTGAAAAAGTATTTTCGCTACGATTTGCGAATGGTTTGGTGCTAACTGCGATTGTTTTGTCACTACATTCACGTCCACAAAACAATCCTACATCGCACTGCAACTCGCAATTAGGAAGAGAACGCCCCTTCCTAATTGTGACTCACAAACCGTTTTTGCGATTCGGAACATAGACTACCGGATCGCAAAAAAGGGTCTGTACATCGCAAAATGTTTTTTTCTCATCGCAAAAGGCCCTATTCTGCGAATTGGGACGTTTGCGGGGAGAAAAAAGCTTTGTACATGTGCCCCTGGCAACCGCAAATATCATTCAGTTTGGAATTCTGAACACTCAGCAAACAGGAGTTTATGCAGAGGTCAGAAAATTCCAATTCATGATCAGGGCCTGGGTATTTTATTTTTGATCAATGATAAAAACTCAGCTGCCTTTCCTGCAATTTTAAGAGAACACATTTCAGTTTAGTACCTGCTCTGAATTCAGTAACTAAGAAGAAAAATGAAAACTGAAATCTTACAAGCGTGTTCGCACCTGCTAAGAGCATTAAATACATTATTGTTGTAATCTCTGTCCCCAGATCAGCACAGATCACTATTCCTTCTTTGCATATGCACGGATGCCATGGAACTGCATGCTGCTAATGATACACTTGACGTTATCCTAGGCTCAATCCGGAGAACACAAATCAGACGTCTACATTTACAAAACTAAAGCTAGATTCACAGGGGGTGACAGTAGTTGCATTGTTTAAAGATGATGCACATATTCCAAACGCAGGTTTGTTTGTGCAGCAGAAATGCTACTGTGAGTAAAAGAGCACATTTAGAAGCAAACAGTACAGGGATGCAGACAAAATGACTGCATCTCGATTGCATTGTAATAACATTTCCTTTAAGTCCACTCAGGGTCCTATTTAGAAAGAAATGGCTGCTGTGATGACATAAAACATTTATGATCTTTTTTTTCTGCTCAGCAGAAGGCCTGTTTATTTTATATCTCGTTAACAAAGACATCGGAATTCATAAACTGGAAGCACCGCATGATGTGGGTAATTGCCACTGTGAGGCCGATTGTGCAGCCTAAAGACAGGCAGCCAATTTTTATTTTAACTAGTGAATATTCCAGTGGCAGACTAAGACAAGCATTTGCAATGCAACGGGTCTCGCGTTTGCTCATGTTAGAGTTGATCGCGTTGTAAACTCCTAACCCAACTTTTCATCTATCGGCAAAAGTGCTTTTATGTACGTAACCCGAAAAAGTTAAATTAACTGTGTAAATCGCTCGACTTCTGCCAAGCGAAATCGCGCTAAGAAAATAGAGAAAAAGTAGTCCACCATCCGACAGAAAACAGTGCCTCGCATGTTTTCTGTACTTGGTCGCTGCGCTCGAGGAGGGCTGACCACCGGAAAAGGCATGACGTGTGCATGCCTTCCACTAACGAAAGCAAGCAGATTTTACTAGGCAAGCCCACAACCCAATCAAACACACTGACGTGACGTCGACAGGGCTCCGAGCCCTTTTCTAATAACTAAAGCGTCTTGCTGCAATACGCATGCGCGAGCACATGCAACGCAGACTCGACCCTAAAAAAGGTGATTTGAAATATGCTAGGGTAAATGAATCGTGTAGTTTCTTCTAGTGGTTTCTTGCAATGCCTAAGTTCCTGGTGGTGCAAAGACAAACCTTTTTTTGTAAAATACAGAGACTGTAGTCTGTGCTAGCCAAGAAGGAGACTGACAGGGTTTCTCCTAAGGTATGACTTACTGGAACATTTTCAGGGCTGCTATTTTAGCTAGACCATAAAGTATAGCTAGCTGTCTTTCATTTTTACTGAAAGGCTTTCAGGAGATTCTACTGTGTTTTTGCCACTCGACTCAGCACATCATTCATATTGTCTGATGCATTATTTGCATTGCTAGACGCTACTACAACGGCTTTTATTAACACCTGTAGGAGTATTTCTATTCATCACTGTGCACTCTAAATATGGAGGCGAGCGTCGTGCGAAGTACACCCATTTTTTAAGTTATTAAACGATGTTGACATGCCTTCAACTGCATCATACTTTATCACTTGGGGTCCAATCAAATAAAATCAAAAATGACAATTTAAGAGAATTTGAAGTTGCCCAAACGTTCCTATAGAGAAACTGCATACGTTTAGTAATTTGCACATCTTTGCTTTGTATCCCCAAATGACAGGCGTTTGCATTGGCTATTCATTGCTTCAGCTCATTGTATAGGCGCAGTAAGCAACAAACCTTGACAAAACCAATCAGTTTTGCTCTGCCAATACGTGTTAGATGCTGGAACTGCCTTTTGCCAATGCATTTTAAGTATTGACAAAGACGATAGTGGCAGACAGCCATGTTGAATCAATATTGTTTATACCCCAAGAGGGCAGGGTACCATAAGTAAACACAGCATGGCAGTCATCTTGAAAGCATAGAAAATAAAGTTTCAAGATTGGGCTAAAAGGAGGAACAGACAACACAACATCGTCTTAAGGGGTAAAAGGCCGCTTTAATAGAACAGGTCCGGTATAAACAATAACCTTGGCTATTAGCCTCACAAAACTATAACCTCACTAAACAAAGTTTCCTCCTAACCCCTCCCCCACCCTCTAAAATTGCCCCTCCCCAATAGCCCTTAATCAAACTCTTCCCCATCTGTCTTGCTGCCCCCCTTCTGTAGTTTCCCTTGCCTTTCATCCCTTTGGACCCTTGCTACAACCTCCCTGACCTCAAATCTTTCCGCATCATCCCATTCCCCCCCAAAGGCTTTACGTGCAAATGCCCCGCCATGCAGGAAAACCCGCAAGATGTTTTCCTGCCCCCACCCCCCCCTTAAAAAATCTAACAATCCCACAACCTCTCCCGCAGCAAATCAACAATCAGCATTCTCAGCTCCAATAAATACAGCTCATTCCCCATGAAGGTCAAAGACACTTCATCCTTTCGAAACAAACCAACCTCTGAAATCACAAAATTCTCATGTCGCAAAAATGAAAACCCTTTTCCTTGACAAAAATTTCTCATTTCCCTGTTTACCTTCCTCCTCTGCCTTTCTATATCCGAGATAGAATACGCCCCTCTCCAAACCCTTCGAGGGACCAAACCTGTCCGCACAATGTGCATGCCAGCCCAACGCTCCTTAATCCTCAACAAATCCATCTTCACTGCCTTTAAAAGACCTATACCCGATAATGAAACCAGATCGTTCTCACCAAGATGAATAACTAAAAGATCCAGGCAAATTCCCCTCTCCATCCTCCTGGACAAAACTGACCAAAGCTCACCCCACCTCATACCATTCTTAGCGACCCATCAAATTTTAATTCTCGCTCCATCTAAACCCAACTGCTTCCCAAAATGCCTGGATGCCGCTTGCTTTTCCGCCCACTTCACAAAGGAGTGCCCAACAATCCAAACGTTACAGCCTCCATCAGGACCACCGACGCAACCTACAAGAGAACAACGAAAAAAGGCATAAAATACTTACTCAATCATTACACAACATAACTAAACAACAACAGAAAGGAATGAAAAAACAGCAAAACAGAAAAGACTGAAAAAGAAATGCAAAATCCAGAGCAACCTGTACATAAAACCAAAATCCCCCCCACCTATACCCTATACGGTCCATCATGCAGTTGGGTTGGACTCTACAGACCTTGAAGGCAGGTTGCGTTCCGTGGCAGCACATTCGTGCCAGGGAGATATTTATTTCCTTTAATTTGACACATCAACAACAACTGATGGCTAAGACGGAAGCGACGTATGTTATGTTAAATATTGAAAAGTTGGAGAAATTGCCTTTTACTGTGGCTGAGATTCCGTCGGCTGAGTGGTTGATTCACAGGGTTATTAATTTGCCTATCTCCACTCTGCAATTTACTTCTTGTTTAAAGCACATTCCGGTGGGTAGATATGAACGGTTGGGAGACAGTTACATACATGAGGTGTGGGAGCTTCCCTTTCTATATAGATGTCTTAATGGTATGAGGGAGGTTTTTCTTAGCGGTTGCGAATGCCAAACTTCTGTCAGCCATTCGATGGTTTGTAAACAGCTGTCTTTGCACGGGGTGTGTAATGCCTCGATTGCTAACTTAGCTTGTTATCTTAAGGGAGTTCCAGTCCCGGTAATTAAAAACACTTTCCAGGTACTTTCAAACGGCAGCCACGTCCTTCTTAACAGTGAACCCTGTTGTGGCATGCGTGCCTGAATAGTTTACGTGGTCGTTGTCACCAAGGCCGTTACGTGCTGCGGGAATGTGTTGTTTCCCCCCACTCAAATTAGGGAGGTAAGGGACATCTGGCCTCATATTGTTACTTCCAAGGTGAATTTCGACAAGTTGAGTCGACTGAAAGCTCTATTGTTTCAAAAGCATGTGGCCCTTACATCTGCTAGCGAGACCTACGCACTTCAGGTGGCAAGGTCATCAGTGGAAATACAGTCCCTTTTAAATACTAACTTTCCGAGTCACTTTGGTGAACTCATGGGACGTATATTTAATGCGTCCAGCACTGCTGGAATTGCACATTTTTTCAAAGCCGTTGGTGTTGGTCTTGCTCATACCTTTTCCTCCATATTCGGTTTAATACCTTTGGCTATTCATTCTATTTTCGGAAGCCTTTTTGGGGGATTTCCGATTACTTTGGCTTTGTTGGCTGGTGTTTTGCTGTTGCTGTTGTTCTTCCGCAATGGCTTTCCCACTGCGACGAGATCCCATGTTGGCGCTCCCGTCAGCATGGCTGTGTCGTGAACGCATGATGCAGCATTTTGGAGCAACACTCCTGGGACAGTTGGAGTGTGACTGGTATCTGTCTTTCCGACCGGTTTTGGATTGTGTGCAACCCGTGTTTCGGTGCCTTTGGTGCTCCTTTGAACATGCACTGGCTCTCTGTCTCTCACTGCAGCGCCCCCCAGTGATCGATACTTATCTGTTGATGTTCCTGATTAGGGCTCATTCCCAGACTTGTGCACTACGGTTGCGTTTGCTTTGTGAGGCAGTTTATGAGATTCCCTTCCTGGAGGAAGATGGTATTGTCTCATTCATAGGCCCTGCACGGGGTGCCGCCCTGGATGGTTCTGGGGCTTTGGAACACACCTGCTCCATGATCATTTTTGGTGTGGATTTTCCGATGTTGACATCTGTCGAAGTGGAGGATCTCCTGCTTTCCGTGGCTTCCGTCTAAGAATTGGATTTTTTTTTCTCAAATTGACATTGTTTCATATTTGGCTTTAACGTGCTTCCCAATTTTAATTAGTTTTCTGCTTTGCTGTCCTCTGGACTTGTCGAAATATATTTTGTATGTTTTTATATCTAGGGCATATTTTTATTTTCGGTTTGATTAGAACCACTTGCTACCGACAAGGGGAGGGTGTAGTGTGGTCAGTTTTAGATATCCTTTGCGTGTTAGCTTCAGGCGTTAGGCCTTTGTGCACTTTGCCCTGGATGTATTTTATTCCTTTGCTCGCAGCATAGAGTCGCTGTGCACTTTGCTCTACATGCTTGTTATTTAGTTTCGTACTGATATTTTTCAAATACCCAGTTCTACGGTTTTGTTTTATTTTTATATCACACTGTTTAGCCTACTTCAGCACTGGAGTTCTCAATAACACATTCTTGTTCACTCTGTGCTTCAGTCAAGGATACATTCTGGTACATTGCCGATAGACGTGGTAGGAGTTTAGTCTTTGGCATTCTTGCGTAGGGACATTTTGTGATCACACTGACATGGTGGTTATAAAAACACTTCTTTGTCCTAATACACGCAAGAGGGAGATTCCGACCAGGGAACCACAACTAGACGTAGACTGCCTCATTGCAGATGCTGAACCAGATCACAGGCCTTTGCTCAGGTATGAGGGTTGATGGCTTCCCAGGGAATCTGAAAGGCAAGTTAGAAGCTTAACATGCTGTGTTCGAAATAGAACTAGCTGAGAGAGAGTAGAAATTGTTAACACCATGATAGCGTTATTCTTATGTTTCACTTTCCTCGTGACTATTTCAATCCTACTGTGTTGTATGGTTCTGGTTATTGCCGCTCACACCTTAATATCTAAAATGCAGTCGTTTTATTAAAACAATATATATATAAAACTTAAACTGCCTTTGTCATTTGTATATGAGATCATACTGTAAATGAGAGAGCTGGTTTGGATCTGAGTGACCACGACTTCCCTGAGAAGTTCCAAAGATGTCATGCGCTCAGCTGCCCAATCATCCCTTCCCCTTGGGAGAGATGAGGCACTGCTAGTTAGCCGGAGCAAAACCGGATTTAGGGTGACAGAGGTCCTTCCAATTGGGTCAGACTCAGTCCCCCACACCGTGAATGATCCTGCTACCTAGAAATCCAGTAGTCTCATTTAGGATAATGAGAGCTCACGCAACAACCCAAAAGGTCTGAAACCCTAAAAGCTCCATGAAAAAGCCAAGACATATATAGTAACAACAATTTAAACTCCCAAGCCGAAAAACAAACATCACTTAATACTCCCAAATCTTGAAATAGGCTTGACGTAATAGGCCGCCGGCAATCCTTTCTCGTCCCACCCTCCCAAGCCCAACCCGCAATCAAACGTCTGCAAAGCTCACCCTCCACCAGGTCATATCCCCAAAAATACTTACCGTAAAAAGAGATCCCTGACAGCTTACCTGATATAGTCACCGTCGACAACCCCATTTCTATTTGCTGCATAACAAATTGAACCGCATCTTCCCTCCACTTCTCACAAGCTTCCACACCCCCCTCCCGTTTTACAGCACCTAACCTTAAAAACTCCAACCAGGCCTGCGTGTAACTCTTCCGAGTAGACAGAGCTACGGATTGTTGAACCAGCTGCAACATCCTTACTCTCCTAATTCCCATAATTCCCTGGGAACCGCCGTCTTCTGTACATCCGCTCCTGGTGCCAGCCCACGGAATCTCTGCCACTGGAAACGAGACAACGCGTCAGCAACATCGTTATTCACACCAAGAACATATTTTGCCTTGAACATCACATTCCAATTGCAAACATTTCAAGAAAAAGACCCTCAGAAGCCTCAGCACCTTCTCATCCTTCGCTCTTTGTAAATTCACTAAATTGACGACTGACTGACTATCCACATTAAAAATCACATTCCTATTTGCAAAATCTGAACCCCAAACTGCCAAAGCAACAACCAATGGAAAAAATTCCAAACATGCACTGCTTTGTTTTGCCTTCCTCCAACTCAAAGGCCAACTCTCCGCAGCACAGTGGCCATCCCAGAATAGCCCAAAGCCATGTGCTCCAGCTGCATCTGAAAAAATTTGAATCTGCCAAAGCCAGTCAAAATCGTCCGCCAACATGCTGACCCCATTAAACTGCTGCAAAAAAATGATCCACATCCTCAAATCTTCCTTGACACTTGCACGAAGCCGAATATGATGGTGCGGCAACACTGCACCCCTCATTGCAAAGCCTAATCGCCTACAAAAAGCTCTGCCCACCTGAATAACCTTACAAGCAAAATTCAAATGCCCCAGGATGCTCTGAGCCTACTGCAACTCCAATTTTGTCTTCTTAACCGCTTTTTCCAACAAGG
Source organism: Pleurodeles waltl (assembly GCF_031143425.1). Taxonomy (NCBI): domain Eukaryota; kingdom Metazoa; phylum Chordata; class Amphibia; order Caudata; family Salamandridae; genus Pleurodeles; species Pleurodeles waltl. The sequence continues at coordinate 259,604,142 of NC_090451.1, read as the reverse complement.
ATACCAATTGCAGTACCTTGTCTCGTGGCAACCGAACTTCCAATTTACCTGAATCAAACTCAATGCCCAAAAAACTCAAGCAAGTAGACAGCCCTTCGGTTTTTTCCTGAGCCAGTGGAACCCCAAACTCCGCCATGGACCTCTCAAAAGTCTCCAACACTCACCAGACTGGGGCCTGCCCATGAATAGAAAATCATCCAGGTAAAGAGTAACAAACTTTGCTCCACACTGATGTTGTAAAAACCATTGCAAAAAAGTGCTAAAAATCTCAAAGAGAGAACAAGAAACAGAACAACCCATTGGCAACATCCTGTCCACATAAATGGCATCCTCAAATTGCATACCCAACAATGAAAATTCCTCAGGGTGCACGGGCAAAAGCCGGAAAGCCGACTGAATATCTGACTTGGCCATTTCAGCACCTTGTCCACATCTCCGCACTAAAGAAATCGCATACACTGATGCATAATGAACCACCGAATCCTCAGGGGCAATGAAATCATTTACTGATGCACCCGCCAGCCTGGACAGATGATGTATAAGGCGAAACTCACCCGCCTGCTTTTTTGGCACCACCCCAAGAGGGGAAATCGTCAAATTCGATAATGGCCAATGGTAAAAGGGGCCCACAATCCTACCCAACTCCACTTCCTTCTGGAGCTTAGCCCTGACCACCTCCGGGAACTGCCTTGCTGACCTCAAGTTATTAGCCCATCTCCTCAATCTCGGACCTTTGGTAACACATCTTAAAACCTTCTCAAAAGCCCCGGCTCAATATCTTTGTATCCTCCAACCGCGGATAAAATTGCAGCCAAAAGGTAACCACTTCAAGTTTAATAGGAGTAGGGCCCCTTACCTGCCAACTGCTGTCCTTGCGCTCTTCCCCTGTATGCACCTCTGCCCTGCACCCCTTGCCCAGCCCAATTGAATCCCCTAAAACATTGGTAAGCAGGATGCCTGCCCCTGCAGTCGGAGCAGTCATGCCGAAATTTGCTTTGTTGTCTAGTACACAGGCCACTGTTAAATGACCAACAGGCCCCATTATGCGGGAACTGACCTCTTTGTCCAAATCCCACTCCAAAATGGGTGGGACACCCCTGAAAGGGCTTTTACTGAACTGGTAAACCACTAGCCGTGTGCGTTGTAGGGGCATTTCTAGCATTTCTCAACCACTGCATCCATAATTCGTTATCAATCTCCCCCCAAACTTTCTCCGGATAAACAGCTTTCCAAGCTCGAAATTCTTCATCATAACGGAACCAGACGAAACCTCCGTAATCCATCTGAGCCCTTCTCACCACATCCATATACTTAAAGAGTGCCACACAGCAATCCGGAAAACGTTCGCACAAAACACTTGCATAAATCAAAAATGCAGAAGTCCAGTTCTCAATCGTCGTAGGCACCTTCGGTCTGCGAGCTAACTCCCACTCCTCTTCCTTAGATCCCTCCTTTGCCTGAACTTCTCTATGGAGCAGCTTAAAAACATCCACAAACTCACCCTTCCACATTTTTTCCTTTAAACTTTGAGTGAGATACACCCCCAAAGGCGTTGACACGCCCATATATGGCAATTTCATTCCCTTAGCACCCCGACTACTTGCACCGTTCTGCCCTGTACTCACCAGATCTACCCCCGACTTACCTGCAACCTCCTGAACTGTATCCGTAGAACCCTCTGACTTGCTCTCCTTCGCCCCATCACCTGCCTGAATGGCCACATCCACATTCTTTATCGGTCGCACCACCATCCTGCTATCACCACCAATTACCATCCCCCATCATATTTCCTGGACACCTCACCTCTACGTAAATTAGTAGCAACATCTCGACGCCCAGACAGATGATCGCCCTGGACCACCTGCCCACTCGCTGTTGCCTGATGGACTGCAACCGCCTTTTCACCAGACCCCGGAATATCTTCTTCATAATCCAACTCCTCTTCAGCGATGAAACCCAAAATAGCGCTCCGGCTATCTGAAAACGTCTCATGCACACTGAGGATCAGATCCAAGGATCCTCCATCCCGAGATGCCAAATCCCTTGCCGTCAGGCGAACAGCTCCGGATTGCGCCCTCTCTTCCATGCGGTGTCCTGGGGGTGCCCGGACCTCCAACGGTACTTGACCACCAGCCGGCCGCCCAAACCGCTGATGCACCGATGTCACCCCATGTCCACCAGAAACATGAGCAGCCTCACACCCAGGACGGTACGCCCTCGGGTCCTGTTGCCAAAAGTCTAGTCTCACCTGCGCTGAGCCCGCACTACCATCCTCACTGGATACACCACAAATAGTGCCCCTCAACACAGCGCCTTGCTCATCCTTAAACTCCACTTGCTCCCCAGCCCTAAAAACTGATTAATTGGCCACCTCCCACTCTTGTACTCGATGCACCATAGTGCTGACTACCCTTGGAATCCACTGCAAAAACCTACCACTTCGTACCTCTGCCCCTGCCCCTACATTCTTATTACTGCCCCCTCTTCTCCCACCCCACCAGACACCTCCACCAGCTCCCCTTCCTCCTCAGAATCCAATATAATTATATCCTGAACCTCCTGCCCTACAATATCCTGCTGCCCATGTTCAAACAGTGACCTATTGTCACCTATGATGCCTGCAACCATTACCTCTGAGGGTGCGGCCTTATTGGCTGCCCCTCCTAATGGGCTTTCCTCTAATTGAGGCACGCAGCACTCCCCACCGCTTTCTAAAGTGAGTGGGGCTTGCTGCACGCCCTTCCTGTGCGCACGCGCGCGCTTTACAATGCGCGCACGCGTATCAGACGCCCTCAACCGCCCACAGTCGCTCACCGCAGCCTGCAGCGCCCTCAGCTGAAAATTTGCACATGCGCCGCGCATTAACTGCCGTCCCTCCACCTGCCCTGCCTTGTCCCCGACGGCCCCTCTACCCGCCGCTGCCACCCGCAACCTCAGCACACTCGTGCTCAGGTGAAACGGAAACCTTCCTTCCATCAATACTCTTAGCTTTAAATTTTCTCAGGAGGCTGCAGAAACCCTTTCCGCTGAAGTCCTCTTCGGTCTCTTCAGCCCCATCCACGCCTGCTCACAAAAAACCCTCCTTAATTAAATCCTCCCTCCCATCTTCCTGTAAAACCTTCAAAGCCTGAATTACTTTATTCGCCTCCATAGCAACCAATAACAACAGAAGCACGCTCTCCACAAAACACAAATTCTCTGGCCTAAGACGCCCCCAAAACTAACGAGTACCGCCTCCTAGGTGTGAACCGCGGCCAAAGAGGCCGCCCACGCCCAGCTCTCCCCTTATATACCCACCCCAAAGAACCCAACACTTCCTCACTCACAGCCAATAAAAACCCGATCCCTCTGCAGCCTGCTCCAACAGCCCGATCAGCCCGGGGGGAGACCAGGTAAGCCTGACTCCCCCCAAACCCCCATAGCAGAACATTATTTTCTGTATTTAAAAGATGGCTGCAATTATGTCTTGACACATCATGGAAATACAGAAAAATAGCATTCCAAGATGGCTACCAATTCCGCTGTGGGTGTGGGAGGGAGGGACTGAAATATGGCTTCGGAGGCTTTGGTTTTGAGAAATTTTGGCATTCATTTAAAAGAAATAAATAAAAAGAAAGGAAATGTCTTTAGAACAGTCAAATTGCTTAAACTGTTCTGAGATAAGATACACATATTTCAGTTGCGTCTTGACTGAGGTTTGGTGGTAATAATCTTCTTGTCTCTTTTTTCTGTTTCTTTCAGGTTTCCGGATGTTCGCCTGCTGACACCATTAGAGGAAGGAAACAATGTGGTAAGTACAAGGGGATTTTTTTTCTACATTATATCATCACCAAATACACCCAGTAGTGGTGAGGCATGCTGAGAAGGGCAGACACTCCAATCTAAATTTGTGTTTCCTTTTTGGGAAATCATGAATAAAAAAACAAACAAACAAAACAATCAATGTCAATTAGCTAAGCGTATTTTGTGCTTCTCCATATGCTTGTTTTTATTATCTTTATGTTATGATTTTCTTTTTTTTTAAAAGGAAGGCACTTCTGAGACTCCAGATTGGCTTTTTCCTTATTTCAGGGTTCCTGTAACAGTGTTGCGAGATAGGGGAAGAATGTGAGGTTCGTTGGAGGACAAGCTAGGGAGTCAAAGGTATAAGGAGAACCACCCCAATGGTGTTCCTCCCCACCCCGGTGAATCCCGGACCCTTATTTATGGATAGCAATAGTCGGCTCCTCCCCCACTCACCGCTGGTTGCCACAACTCTGCTTGAGTTGTGGCAGGCAGTAGCACAATGTCAGGTATCGTGGGTGTGAGAGAACAGGGCTGATTGCAGAGGCCCCCTGACTTTTTGCCCTCATTTTCCACTTTTTGCTGGTGTTTTCCTGACTCTGATGGTGCCCTGCATACTGCTAACCAGTCCCAGGGCCTGTGCTCTGTGTAAAATCAGTATGCAAATTAGGCTAATTAGTATATGGTAGGGCATGTAGGTTTAGGGACCCCAGCATAGGTAGTGCACCCAGAGGTGCACTGCTGAGGTGCCCAGTGTCATTTTATAGGCAGGCCTGCCTTGCTGGCTGCTTTTAAATTAAAGTTATATGCAAATTCTACTTTGGAATTAAAAGTAGTTCCAAAGTCTTCCACTACCTTATTTTTACATATAAGTCACCCCTATGCCCTAGTGCCCTATGTGCCCCTATGTCTGGGTGCCATGTAACTATAAGCAGGGACCTTATAAAAATAGTTTTATAAGCCCTGGTGAGGTAAAGCAGCCAAATTTGTTTTCCCCTCATTATAGTGAATGGCACCCATAGGCTAGAATGGGGAGACTTTCTTTTAATGTCAAAAGTCCCCTTAAGTAACAGATACCAAGAGGTTGGTGTCAAATGAATTGTTATAATAAATCCCACAACTTCCAGTTGTTAGATTTAATATAACTTGTACAGGTAAAGAATTTTAAACCTTACCTGAAAAGTTGCCAACTTCTGCCCTGCAGTGTTGTTGCTGCTGTGCTCTGATTGGCCAGCCTCTGGCAGCCTGACCAGACTGCCTTGATGAGATGCAAAGTGGCCTAGCTTCACACAAAGAGATGTGCCTGTCGGAGGAGATCTCCTCTCAGCAGATGGTGAGGCAGGAAGGGGGAGGGCTGCCAAACTGGTCTTCAAAGGCAGAGGAGGACATTTGTAGCAACCCAGCAACACCCCACATCCTGCAAACCCAGACAATTAGGTGCCTCTTTGATTAGGTTAGGAGTGGGCAGGAGAGGGATGAGTTTATGATTTTTAGCCACACCAGTGGGTGGGCTCAGCCAGATGTAACCTCCAAAAATCACTTTCAGTCATGATGGATTTTTGAGGAATGTTGCCCCCCGGGATTGATTTTTGCCACACTTCTCAGGAAGTGGTCATCACAGGGGGACGGACCCTGCACCTGATTGGAGAGCCAGGACCCCCCTGTTTTTCACCCAGGAGCAAGGATAAAACTGGCAGACCTGTACCAACAACTCAGTTCCCTACCAGATCCCTACCAGGAAGAACTACAGAAGAAGAAGCACTGCCCCGCTGGACCCCTGGCCTGCACCTGAACCCTGCACTCTGAATGACTGCACCAGCTGCACACTTGGGCTTCACCACAAGAAGGACTTTGCCTGGCTTCAACTGGTTTAAGGAGGGATCCCCTGTTTGCTACAGGTGAAAAATTGCTAACCAGAATCCCCTGCACCAGCTCCTGAAGAAATCAACCAGCTGACCACTGTCCAGTGGCCAAAAAGGAGTTTGTGCCAGGTGCATTCTAGGAGGTGTAGTCCACACCCCCAAGGATCATCTCAGAGCTTCTGGAACCTTGAGGTGAGCTGTGGTCCCCAAAAGAACCTTAAAGGAACATCTGGGAGAAGATCCAGAAGTTTGGAGAAGTTTGGAGAACTTTTGAAAAAAAGCTCCATAGAGGGACCGACCAGCCACAGCAACTATAGCTGGCTTGCCTCAACTGTGACCCGGCCTGACTTGCAGGTTCGTCCCGGTGAAGAAAATCTCCAAAAAAGGGACTAACTCTGAACGTAGGAAGTTGACCGGGACCTCCCAGCCAGCGTATCCGAGGAGGGCTCCAAGGATGTCGGATCAAGAACCAGGTTTGCCACGGTCGAAGGAGTTTCACCTCGAAAAAAACGACTAAGTCAGAAGGTAAAAATCTCCACCGAGTGTTCCTGCGACGCGTATCCGAAGAAGAGGTCCAGGAGGTTGGATTGGACTGGCAGGTTTGTCCCGCTGAAGAAAATCTTCAGAAAAACGACTACGTCTGAAGGTAAACTTTTGACTGAGGCCTCCCGCTGGCTGTAGCCGAGCCGGGCTCCATTGCGGTCGGCCTTAAACTTTGACTTTGCCCCAGTCGAGGTGCGACCAGATGACCAGATTGGCGCTTTTTGTTTCTAGGTGCTAGAAAACAATAATGTTTTAAAAATTCATATCTCCGGTTCCCCTTATCCGATTCTATTCATGTTTGTGTCATTTTAAAGATAAAAATACAATCTATATTTATAAATTGATTTTGGATTTTTAAACTTTTCCTGTGTTTTATTTAATTACTGTTTTGTGATATTTGAATGCTTTACGCTTTGTCTCCTAAGTTAAGCCTTGTCGTTCGTTGCCAAGCTACCAAGGTGTGACGGGCCGCAGGTGCATCAAGCGGACCTGTCACGCCAGATTGGGAGTATCATTGCTGCTCCCGACCCGGAAGCAGTGATGATGGCGTCCAATCCCTTGCCGTTTCCACCAAACGGAGGGCAGGGACAGGAAATACATGCCCTTCGAGTGCATCCAAAAGACGTCCAGAGGAGAACTGGCGGGGTCGGAGTGTCAAGCAGGAAGGAGGAGAGGAGAGCAAGGCCTGACGATGTATCCGGCACCAACGACAGTGCGGAGACCAGACGAACTTTGGAAGCCCTGCCTGAGGAATCCGAGGCGCGGGAGGTGCCATGTGACAACTTCGGCCACGCTTACGGGAAAACGTGGCCACCTCAGGTGTGTGAATAAGACGGGGGAAGAAAAGGAGGGAGAGGGGAGGAGGAACTGGAAGGGAATACAGGCCTCGAAAAAGAGCATAATTAAATATTTTATTTTTGTTTTTATTTATTGGTTTCGGTTATACACTTTGTTTGTTTCTTTTATGTTTATTTTCTCACACGTGCTACCAGAGAGGGAGAGGAGGGATAGAACAAACAGAAAAAGGAGAAGGCACTAGAGATATAAAAATATAAGAGCACAGAGTACAGAAGGGACTCTTTCGTCGCTTTAGGTCCAGGAGGAGCATAAAAGGGACCAGTAGAGCAGACAGAAAAGATACACTGAACAGGCCACAGGAAACGGAAGCAAAGAACACACAGACATACGGAAAGAGGAGGCAAGCGAAAGAAAGAGAAAGGAAAGCCAATAATACCTGTGACAAGGAGAAACCGTACAGAAGGGGGAAGAAAAGAGAGGATACCCAGAACAGGTCACAGGAAAAAGGAAGAAAAGGACAGACAGCCATATAGAAAGAGGAGGCAAGCGAAAGAAAGAGAAAGGAAAAAAAGGAACTGTAAGAAAACCTAGACGTAGGGAAGAGACCCATACTTGCCTATATTTTGTTTCCTTCTTATTCCCGCATGCGCCTCCAGGGAGCCTAAGAAGAGAAGAAGAGGAGAGAAGTATATGAAATGGTTCCCCCTGGTGGGGGGTAGGTGTGCCCCCCAGGAAGTCCTGGTGCGCCAGGCAATGATTCAACCGCAGGGTGGTGACTCTGGGTTGGATGATCAGGTTCAGGGGGTAAACTCTGACCTGATGGGGAGTACGTGTGCTCCCAAGGAAGTCCTGGTGCGCCAGGCAGTGGTTCAACCGCAGGGTAGTGACTCTGGGTTGGATTGCCAGATTCAGGGGGTAAGCTCTGATCTGGTAGGGGGTAGGTGTGCTCCCAAGGAAGTCCTGGTTCACTGCGCAATGGTCCAGTCTAAGGGTGTCGTCCCTGGACTAGATAGACAGGTTCAGGGGGTAAACTCTGATCTGGTTGGGGGGGCGGTTAGTGTGCTCATCCCCCGGTGTGAAACTTCTGGTGGCTTCTCCCGAGGTGGGGAGACGCAGGACTCTGGAAGTGGGGTTCAGGGAGGGGGAAGCCCGCCCCGGGCCCCGGTGCAACCCAAGGGTGTCGTCCCTAGGTTGGGTGGTCAGTCGCCAGGTAGTGATCCTGGGCTGGCGAGAAAGTTGTGCAGGGCTGCTGTACCCAGCACCCTGGCAAGTGTGGATTCTGGTGATACAACTCCTAGGAGAGGAGGGCGGGATCCTAGAAGGAGGGGTAGAGGGAGGAGAGCCTCGCCTCTAGCCCCTGTAGAACCTATGGGTGCGGACCCTAGGTTGGTGGATCAGTGGCAGGGTAGAGCCCCTGAACTGATCGGAAATGGAGTGGAGACAGGTTGCTTTGCACCTGGGGCTACCGCCCCCCACTCATTATGGTTTCAGAGACCAGAGGCTCCTAGATGGCCTGGGGCCTGGTTCTGGCCATTGGCAGCTAGAGAATCCCCGTGGGTTGGTCTAGGCTGCCTGGGATGCATTGACAGAGAGATCCCAGTGGAGTCAGGAAGGCGTAGAACTGGAACATGCCCCTGCTGTTGTGGGCCTGGGTCCTTGTTCTATCGCCCCAATCAGGAAAGTACATCAAGGTATTGATTGTTCTCCCCTGGATTTTGGCTGGTAGGGGGTTGTGTTGGACTTTTGGCCATACGCATGGTCATCCCTAGTCTTTTTGCCTCCTTCCTCCTGGTTTTTCTGACCTTTCGCTGTTGGCTCTAGGACTCTGAGCACTTTATCACTGCTGACCAGTGCTAAAGTGCAGGTGCTCTCTCATCTAAAGTTGGTATGATTGGCTTATACCTAATTGGCATATTTAATTTACCTATAAGTCCCTTGTACAGTGGTATCTCTATACCCAGGGCCTGTAAATTAAATACTACTAGTGGGCCTGCAGCGCTGCTTGCGCCACCCACTGAAGTAGACTTTCAAACCTGTCTCAGGCCTTCTAGCGCAGGGCCTGTGTGCGCAGTTTTCTGCCACAGGGACCTGGCATCTAAATTTACTTGCCAGGCCCAGAACTCCCCTTTTACTACATGTAAGTCACCCCTAAAGTACGCCCTAGCTAGCCCTATGGGCAGGGTGCCATGTATGTAGAAAGGAAGGACATGTGCCATATTGCATGGCCTGTCCTGGTAGTGACAAACAGCCTAACTTGGTGTCTCACTGCTGTGAGTGCTGCCTTCTCATAGGATTGCATTAGAAATGCCCTGCCTTATGTGTAAGGGGTATTGTCTAATTTATGAGGGGTAGCGTAGGCGTGTTTGGTATGGTTGTGATGGTGAAAATAAATACTGCTTACTGGTGTGGGTGTATTTTTTATTACTATCACAGAAATGCCACTTCTAGAAAGTGCGCATTTATCTGTGCTTATAATTCTGGTGTTTTGCAGCTTGACTCCAATCCACGTCTGGGCAGAGTGACAGTTGGGGCTTTGTGCATACTTTTCAGACAGCCTGTACACAGGGAGGGTGGAGGTGTCACTGAGGTGCATCTGCATACTGAATAGTCTTCCTGGGCTGAGAGAAGGGAGAGGCGGGGCACACCTACATTTGTAAAGGCTGTGCCCTGGCCTCACACAATAGGGTCGTTAACCCCCCACTGATGTTTGGAGCCTGTGCTGAAAGGAGAGAGGGGGCACTCCCAGAACCAGTTGTAACTGGCTGGAACCTCCTCTCCCTGTCATTGTAAAACACTGAAAAAAAGGACTATAAGTACAGGGGAATTTTCCCCACAATTTGAACATTCTTGGAACTTGAAACTGGACACAGGACGCTGATGAATGGACTCACCAGGAAACCGCCATGGACTGCTGCTGCTGTGCTGACCTGTGACCTGCCTGGTCACTAGGAGGAACTGCCACCATCTGCACCCCTTGTGCTGGCCTGTAGCTGGGCACACCAGCCCTGTGCTCCTTCTTGCTTAGTTGTTCCCAGGGGCAGGGTGCTGTGGCCCCTGACCCCTGCAACGATTTTTAAAATCTGTGCCCAGAATGCTTTGACGAGGAACAAGACATTCTTTGAATGACTGAGGCTGCTGAAGGGCCATTGCGCTTTGAAAGCGCTTTTCTTTTGCTAAAAGGAAATCACTGCCGCAGCCCGGGCTTTAAATTGTGCCCTCGCGCTTCCTGGAGCGCGTCTCTGCTGATTGGGAATCACCGCCGCAGCCGGGTTCGGAAAATATCCCTGAGCGCGAGGTCCGCGCTCAGCACTGTGCCCCCAGGGCACGAAGGAAACCTCCGTTTTATTATAAGGAGCAAGCGTGCTCCTGTTGGTGCCCCCGGGGCGAGGACTGCTCTTGGGAGTCCCCCCGGGGCACCGGAAGGCCCTACCTTGGGCCGGAGAGCCATAGAGGCGGCGAGAGGAGAGGAGGACGCCTCTCTCCCGCCGGGAGAAGCCTCGGAAGGCTTCGGTGGCCAGGGGGAACGGGCAGCAGCCTCATCGGAGGCTCGCTGCACCCCTAGGTCCCTCGGGGCGCCTGCGAGGGCCAGCCTTTCAATAAAGGGGTCTCCCTTGGTGAAGGGGCCGATGGAGGCCCCGGGAGACCCCAGGAGTTTGTGGGTCCCCGGAGGGGCCCGTTTCTCAACCGGAGGGGGTGCGTGGTGCCCCCCTCCCCACCTCAAAGATTTCCCTGACCGGGGCGCCCCCCTCGAGAGGGCCGGTGGTGGCCTAGGGGGGCCCCCAGCGTTTACGGTCCCCCGAGGGGCCCGTTTTTCCTTAAGGGGAGGTGTGTGCTACCCTCCTCGCTCCCCACATTGTCGGGGTCCCCCGTTTTGCGCAGAGGAGCGCTGGGGGTCGCTTTCCTCTTTGTTTTAGGCACTAGAAGTGCCTCTGCATCAGAACAGGTACTTTTAAATGGACAAATATAATCATGATTTAAAGTTCTTTCTACAGACTTTCTTAATTGGGTTATATTACCTGCCTGTACTATGATGCTTTTACATATGTGTGCACATGTTCCTTTTATGGGCATGATTTGCTAATATGTTTCCCTAACTTGCCATAGGTTTTCTAATGTTCCTACTATGGGCGTTTTCTGATATGCTTATGACAAGTGTTCTAATGTGATAACGTGTTTCCTGACTACTGCTTATGTTGCAGAATACTAAGTAACCTGTGTGTTATGTGTGACTACTGCTAGTTTGCAGAGTAACTAATGTGTAACGTTCGGACAACTGCTAAGGTAGCAGGATAGTACTGTTATGTGATGTTGGTCTAATAATTACGTTGTGTACAATACAGTGTATTTTCATATAATCTGGTGTTGTGTTTCCTTTGTGGTGGGGATTTTGCGTCACATGTATGTGTGTGTTGTGCAAACGCTTTACGCATTGCCTCCGGGTTAAGCCTGACTGCTCGTGCCAAGCTACCAAGGGGGTGAGCAGGGGTTATCTTGGACGTGTAACTCCCTTGCCCTGACTAGAGTGGGTAAGTTCTGCCTGGCTGAGGTGCATACCCTAGCCAACCAGAAACCCCATTTCTAACAGTTCCCAACATCTGGAAAGACGTAACCTGTACAAAATAAACCAACAACTTCAATAAAATCCAATAAGTATACTGCTGCTCCCTACTTGCCCTCATTGCACCAACCGGTCACACAAGGGTTGAGCTAGGTTTAATTTACTGAGACCTAACTGGACCTAAGTGGAGGTTAGTAGCCTATTGCGAAGTGTAAGTACTTACCCGCCCTTACCAATAACCCATTTTCCAACAGTGGGGCTCTACAATTCTTCACACCAGGTCTCTTCCTCGTCTGGAGGCTCGGTGTCTCCTTGGTCCTCTTATGTCCTGGACTCCTCCTCAGTAGTCTTGCCTCTGTGGTCCAAATCCATCGGAACCTTCTCCACTTCCCCCTTTGGTCCATGCTATGATTTGTCCTCTCTTCCCTGATCTCCTCCTTCTCGCCTGCACTTCACTTTCTGTGTCTTTTTTGGATTCATCTCCTTTCTACACCCATTCTGGTGCATTGCTACTCTTCAACCAATCAGCCCAGAGATTTCTTCTGGGTTCTCGTGGCGGAAATCGAAAATCCTTTGTTATTGTTGTTGTCAACTGAGGATTATGTATGTTCTGATCAGCATTTTCTATTTCTTTCTCTAGATGCCTCACTTGGGAACCAGGAGTGGACTCCTGTGGGGGAGACACGTCAGGTAAGGAGGGTATTATGGAGGGCAGTTGATCAAAATAGGTTTTGTCAGTGCTTGTTAAATGTTATAGGAATCACTGGCAGAATCAACAGTGACAAATGATCAGATCATCTTGGATATTATTTTTATAACTTCCAAGATGGCTGCTATGTTGTGTCTTAAGGCAAAAGTAAGGCCATCTTGGAAATATAATCAATAACATTTATAGATGGCCAGATGTCACACCTGGTTTTGTCAATAGTATTGCAATTCTACAAGCATGGGCGAAGCCAATAACAGTAGCTGCCAGCAGCAGTTGGGAAGAGAGGTAGAGAGAGGTGAAAGACAAAGCCACAGCAGTGCTCAGCGCCAGCTGGTGGGAGAAATGTGGAGTCAGAGACGTAGGGCAGAGAACCAAGGAAATGAGGATGACCTGGGAAGGGCAGGATGGGAGAGAGCGAGAGGAGCAGTATATGCACATCTATGGACTGCTAAAACATAAAGTAGCACTGAAAAAGCCAAAAGAAAGTGAGTTGGCTGAAGTCACCAGAGGAATGATGCACTCAACCAATCAAAAGTCTGGGTGAAAACTAATTCCTAGAAGGACGGGACAAACAGAGGTATAAAGAGAAAATGCATTGAGTGAGGAGCATGAAACTGAGATAGATAATAAAATATCTGATCGTGAGCATGGGGAAGACCCGAAGCCCAAGCTAATTATGTGTGAAATAATTGGTTACAATGTCGAATGGGTGAAATGCTAATTTTCCTATTCCAGAACTCGTATTCGAAACTGATGCCGCTTGTGCCACTTCCGCACCCCCCTGCCGTAGACTGGAAAAAGGAAGGAATGTAAGAGAAACGCCCCGCAATCCCAGAATTCCTTATTTCAGACATTGAGAAGGGTGACCACCTCACTCCAGGGTGTAACGGACACTTCCTCCAGTCCTGACTTTTCAGCTACACAATCATTTTTTTAGGTGTGTTAGTCTAATTAGCTCAATATAAGCAAAACAAGATTACCAAATTCATAATGCACGAGGCTGTCACACAAATCTACAGAAATGGAAACAGCATGTGCTCTTGTGATCTGGAGCACGTGACCACCCTTGCATTAAGACTGAAAGGAATACGAAATTCGTGTGCCACACTGCACTATGAGAGGGCAGCAATTGTAATTACGTTAATGGTGATCACATTAAGTTAATTGCAATGGCTGGCCATTGACAGTGCTCTTGAATAGAACTTCCCCAGTAGGAGAGTTTGAGTGTGGTGCCTCTGCTAGTGTAATCGATTTCAAGTGAACTGCAAGGGGCTGGGCAATGTGTGAAACTCACTGCAATTAGAATTAAGGCAAGTGCAAAGCCCAGCCCCTCACTGTGCTTCAAAAAAACACGTCTGTAATGGTTTAGGTACAATTCTACTCCGTATGCGAAAGTAATGGGCGAAATTCCTGTGTTTTGCTTTCGATGCTGGAATCTTGCCCCTCTCTAGGTATGGGACTGTTACTGAGAATCAGCTAAAGCCGTGTGTAGTGAGACTGCGATAAGAGTTGTGGAGTAGATGCCAAACATGATAATGCCCCAGCAGAAGCCACAGAAGTGAAAGCACAAAAAGGCAAATGAAAAGATGTTACTGTTGAATGAACAAGCAACTTTACAAGCACGTTCTATTTGAAATACTCCAGATGACAACGATACATGAGTTAATGAAGGACACCCATAGACCAGTGAGAAGGAGTTCATCTCTCACCCGAATCCCTTGGAACAGGATATTCCCAGGAGGCCACCGTTTGGTAGCCCCACCTATATTTTGCTAGCATCGGAGACGCTCTGAGAAAAAACAAACGAGAGAAACAGAAATAGAAATAGTGCTACAGCGAAAGTGGCATAAAATGATAAAAAAGTAGTTAAACATTTGTCAAACATGCAATCACATACTCTTTACACTACATCATACCATCAGCAGAGGTACATAGTTGACGTTCTCACCTCTGTAGAATATTCAAAGGACTCTAAGGGAAAACAAAATCAGCACAAGGTCTGATATGAGTCACTGCTGCCGGTATACGGTATAATGTAATTGTTTTGGTGGTGTAGGGATCTTACCCAGCTTTGTTTTCATAATTTACTTGGAAGCAGTGTCTGCTTGCACATACAATTCCTGGGGCTTTTTAAAAGGCCTATTTTACATTCCATCACGAGCATTTCCAGTGGTACCTTCATAGGGCAAAATCAAGTTCCTCATGTTAGGGCTCACACACAAGCTAGCTGTGTTGTCCGACCTGGTAGTGAGCACAGAATGTTCACACCAGCTAGAGAGAGAAGGGGCAGAGAGAATGAGATAATATGATACGTTGGCATAAATTTCAGGCAAGAGAGGATCTGACATTACGACTTGTACATCCGGAAATTATGTTGACCCACTATGTAGGAGAAAGTAAAGATAATGCAGTGTACTGTTGGAGTGTAGTTATTATAATCAAAATTAACATGAAATGTTTGCAAATTAATGCCTAATGATGCCGCATAGAAATTGTATTGCTGTGTTTTACTAAAAGCGTGTTTGAAATGTGCCCTCGGGAGTGGCCACCAATGTATACGATGATTAATGAAATTGACTAATAACAAATTATTTTGTACTAATGTATGATTCTGTATTAGCATTTAGAGTTATAAATTAAAGTTTTGCTGAATTAATCACTAGGCCTAAGTTAGCATGAGTCGGGCCTAGCTGCCGGTCTCATATTAAATGTGTTTTTCTAACGTGCAATGTGCTGACTTGCTGAAGGACATGTGGACATATTTTTCCAGAAGCTAGCAGATGTGTGTAACCGTAGTAAGTTCTTTTTCATGAGACTCGACTTGCTCAAGGAGACATTCTTGCTGAATGCAACAGTGTAAACTTGCAACAGGTACAAGGTCGCCTGAACTGGTAAAGACAATGGAACTACTGACTGAGCCTGAGAGAATAAAAATTTGTACCTGACATTCTACCCGTTGGAGACGTCAATTACAGGAGCCAATAAACTACGTGAGAACTGTTCTAAAGTGGCAATTCTAGTGAGGTGATTACCTGATTATTCGACGGAGATAATGATGCACCAAAATTTGCCCAATTAGAAATTAGGGGACTGTACAACAAGATTGATATAATCCTTTGACACAAGGAGAAGTCAGCCATTACGTGCCTTTGCTATTACCTAGACACTTCATAACTCTGTCTTAAAGACTTTGCTGTTTGACTCTTCAAGCCATCCTTACCCTTGCCTTGTCCATTTCATACTTTTCCTCCTTATGAGGGAGGTGTCCCTTATTACCCGGTCTTGCTGAACTTTGCTGAGTTCCCTGGCTGATGGCGAATCAACTGATGTCCTGAGGAGGAAGACTGACTCTGTATGCTGACCCATTACGGAGGGTAACTATATGATAATGAAATTGTATTTGTCTGTTTGCCTTTCCTTTCTAGGTACCAACTGCTACCTTTTGATAGAGACCATAGTTAGATGTTTTCAAAATTTGTGTTGCTAAATTGTTTGCATGAAGCCCACCATGCTAATGCTAATTCGAGGTTAGTTAAGGAGTTCACTAAAACGGACGCAAATAGACAAATGACAGAATCAATGCTTTGTTGAATAATGCGCTACTGATACTCTGCTAAAGTTAATCCATGTTGACGTCGTGCTTTGTTATAATGTTTATGATCTTTGCCTTGATGAAATCTTATTCTAGCTGCCACATTGTGACATTGCTGATGTGTTTTCTGGTTTTGAGACTAATAAACTTGCTAGTAGAGTGCAACCAATAGGGAATAAATATCATAAATCTTACTAAATTCTGTGTGGTTATTCATGGTTGAAAGGTCATGGTGTGATCTAACTTTGTTGATGCATTTATCTAGATTGGTTTACTTTGACATACTGAATATTGAGAAAATTATTGATCTAGTGATTTATATGCTGATTAGTTGTCTTATCCTAAGGTGTCTTCAATCAGGGTCAAAAGATTCATTGGCCTAAAACGAGTCCCAGACAAATTAAATTATCTAAGACGGGGCGCGTTATCAGTTCTGGTAGCAGAGGACGGTTTAGGCCCTTTGGGGCCCTAGGACGAGGGACCATTGTTTTAGAAATGTTTTCGAATTAATGCAAAGTGGAGAGATGAGGTGCCCCTAAGTCCCAAATGACTTTCCCGGAATCTCAGAGCTTGCCGAAGTGAGTTGGGTATGTTCTCGGCATTCTAGTGATAGGTATGCGTGACGTAGAAATTGCACTTGCTCAGCTTATGCATATCGCAGGTAAATTGTGGAGGTTTGTGAGAATTTAGGCCAGCCAATGTTTTAGTAGGAGTGGGCGTACTCCGCAGTATGAGAGTAGGGAAGTCGATGAACTTCATGTGAGTGTGACGCTTTGTGCTCAAAATATTGTCAACGTGGTTGTTGGTGATGTACGGATCCAGCGTGGTCTAAGACTCCGGAGTATATTGATAAGTGTAGGAGACACTTGGTTTATGTTGTAATTTGCGCGGTTTAATAGGTCAATCGGGCGTGATTGAAAAGTCAAGTTTGAGTCAAGGTGTGTGAGTGAAACCTTCAATGGAGATTTGGTAATTTCTAAAGTGCACTAGGACGAACCATTGTCAAGTCGAGAGTGAAATATGGGGGTCAAATTTAGTTTGCGAGTGCAGGATCTGAGAAAGAGAGAGTAGTGGCTGAGGCTTCAAGTGAAATCTCTGTAAAGTTCTGAAGCGATTGTGTTACCCTTCCTGTAGCAAACAGGCAAATTTGAGTTTGTTGTTAAGGTGCTCGCATATATTGCATTAATTTTGTGTGGATTTAGAGTGAGGAAGACAAGCCGCAAGACTTTGTCAGCCGCAGTGTGTGTGAGTGTGACGTCATTGGAGCCGCGCTGGGATAGGTCAGCTAGTGAGAAGGGTCGCGCACGGTTTTGCCGCCATCCGTGAGAGGCGATTGGTTGAGAAGGTAGGCAAAGAGTGTTCTGGGAACTAAAGTCACTTCCTGATTCGAATCTAAACAAAATAAAAGATGCAAAAATTAAGTTTTTCAAGGCTTTAAAGAGTGCTTTGAGGGGGGATGCATACATTACAGCGAGTGTGGGGGAGCCTACACCGCCAGAGGATACTCCGGCTTATGCGGTAATGGAGGAGAAGGGAGTTGCACCATGTCTTTGGCTAAAGCAATGGTGCAAATTAACAGAGAAAGATGGGTGTTTGGCGTTTCCAGAGAATGGACAGGGGTTCTAGAGAATTTGCGGAAAGCATTAAATGAGCAAAAGCCGCCTCCGATACCAGCTCAGTTTGAGGCATTAGCGTTTTGGGATTTAATGGCCATGCGACAGAGGCAACAGAAATTCGAGAGGAGAATGAGAAAAGCAGAAAAGACTCTAGCGGAGGCTAAGTGGGATAGTGAGACCAGGATGTGGAGAAGGGAAATAACAGATGGAGTTAGGATGTTTCCGGCAATAAACCAAGAAGTCGAAACATGGGGGAGAAAGGCAACTTGTAAAACAGACAAGGGGTCTAGTAGGCAAAAGGAGACTCAGAAGTCTTGGGTAGATGCAGACGATTCGGATGACGATGAGTTTCTCAATCAGTTGTTACATGTTCGACCACCACCAAATGCCATAAATGACAACAGACCGAGTACTAGTGCAGGTCCTGTAAGTTCGTCACAGAATCAGGGGATCACGAATACAGTACAGGCAAATAATGTTACCACATCAGCTCCGATACAGAGTAGTGCTAGTGCATCCACTGCACCCGAGACGCAGATACAGTTGCAGCCACCACCAGTTCAGAGGCTCTCCCCTGATGTCCCAGTATTAGAGACGACTACGAGTTTGATGGTGCCGCCTGATTCAGTATACACAAGATCAAAGTTAGTGCAGATTGAGCCAACTCCACAATTGCTGCCCCAGCCGCAGCAACAGGTGGTCCCGAATTACACTTCGGTCACAGGACCGCAGTCAGTTACAGCACCTATAATGAATCAAGCTATGGGAGTCAATGCTCCATCGGGATTGGGAAGTGGACAAACACCAGCTGCTATATCTTTGCCAATTACCGTTGGTCCGCCAATACCGCTATACGCGCAGGCAAAACCTAGTGTGTGTGACCAAGGATTAATGACTCAAGAGATGATAAGAGGAGGGTTCACAGGAAATTCTCAAGGGATGACATCGGGAGAACAGACAGCCGATAGATCTCGATCCTTGTTGGACTTCAGTCCGATTGGGGTTCCGTTAGAAACCATGAGACAAGCAGGTTTGGGTCCACTGACCCCACAGGTAATGAGTGCAAACACGTCACAAACTCAGATGGTGCAGGCTGGACATATCTTGTTGCAAGGCTTAACTGCGCAACAGTTGAATGAGTGGTTAGACAAGCTTAACACTCCGCAGACTACTCCGGCGACAGCAGAGCAATCAGAAAGAGAGGAATACCTAAATTTTGTGAGGTTGGGAGTGGAAGCAGCTGAGCTATTGGAAGGGAGCATGGAAATGAACAGATTAGAATCATACACTGAAGCAGAATTAAGATATCTATGCCCGAAAATAACCAAGGAAATGAGTAAGGTGCACCAGAGGTTAGCGAACGTGGCAGATAAATAAGGCATAGACTTAGACAATACAAAACATCTGAAGAGGAGTTATAGGTTAGACTTCGAATCTAAAGATTTTGATCATATGAGATCCACGGGGATGAAGGCACACCTCAAAGAGATACTACAGAGTGCACACGTTTGGGGAGCCTTAGAAAAGTGGGAAGGCAGATGGGCGAGGAAGAGAGATAATAGGAAAAGTGACTGCCTGGAACAGCAGCAGGCGGAGGCTGCGCCAGACATGGGAACAATAAAGGTGTCACCAATGAGAGAGACAGCTGGAGCGGTTCTAGTTCATGCACCGTGGTCTAGAGGTGACATCTTGTCATTAACCAATGATTATCCCAGGTTGAGGGAAAAGCCGATAGAGTGGTATCAGCAAACGGATAGGTTTGTGAAGCTTGCAAAGTGGCTCTGGGAAGACTTGAATACACTGTTTGAGATCATAGTTCCAGCCGATTTGTGGCTTGAGTGAAAGAGGAGTGTGGACTGGCCGACAGCGGAACCGCCAAGGGACAGGACTATAGGAGCACCGTCTCCTGAGGTGATGAAGCACAACTATAAGGTGATTGAATTCTTGAAGCAGAAAGTGTCACCAAAAGTTACTGATTGGCAGAACATTGATCGAACGGCACAAGAAGGCAAAGAGTTGATACATGCTTACTATGAGAGATTGTTAAAGGCATTCAAACACTACAGTGGCACAGAGGTCATAGAACCGAAAGACATGAATCACCTTGTGTTCAGGTTCGTTGAAGGACTGAGGCCAGAGATTAGCCAGATGATTAAGAATCATTTGATCTGTTGGCAAGCGAAACCGATTGATGAGTTGTTGCAGTACGCAAAATACTGTAGTGACGAGATTGAGTTGAAGCAGAGAAAGCTGAAAGAGAAGGTGATGGTGATGCAAATTAAGGCAGCTCAAGCTGGGATGCAGGGAAATGGAGTGCAGCAGATGGTGCAGCAACCACAAGGAAACGGAATGTTTCAGCCACAAACAAGAGGCAGAGGTCGGGGAAGTTTTGTGAACCGTGGTCCAGACTTGAATACTGTTGTGGTTCAAAATGACATGCAAGGGATGAAAAAGATGTCGCCATGCGTGCGAGGGCGTGGGACACTGGAAGCGGGAATGTCCAATGATGGTGCAGGATGGTGTTGTTCAACAAAGCAATGATGTCCGTGCATTCCAAAATGTAAGGGGTCCAAGAATGAGGGGTTCAAATCCGAACTTCCAGAATAACATGGTCCTGATGCAGGGTCTCCAGCCTATGCAACAAATGCAAATGCCACGTGTTCAACCAGCGCTGGTGCAGCAAATACAACAGCAAATTCCCATGGTACCTAGACACCAAATGCAGTTGCCTTTAGCTCCGATGGGACAGCAACAGGTGATGCTTCCTCAACAGGTCACAGAGCAAAGAATGAGTCAAAATAATGCAGTACAACAGTTCCCATTGCGTGATGAGAATGGAATAAACAATGAATGGTCAGATGACTGTTTGGATAGTGAGGAGTGCAGGCTTGCAGCGTCCCTAGAAATAGATCGGAGGGGCCCTTATGTGCAAGGGAAAGTGATGGGTCACAAAGTTTCATTCCTGGTTGACACAGGAGCTACACGCTCTACAGTCAGAAGTGCAGAGGTTCCGAAATTGTCGCTTTCAGGGTGCACTATAAAGGTGGTAGGAGTGGCAAATCAGCTCCTGACTAATCCAATTACAGATCCAGTCCAAGTCGAGATTGGTACCTTTCAGGGATTACATAGGTTTGTAGTCTGTGATTCAAGTCCTGTGTCCCTACTGGGGAGAGACTTGCTGTGTAAGACGAGGTGTTCAATCACCTGTTCCAATGAGGGAATTGAGGTACAGACAAACAGTGATGATGAAGGGGACGATGGTCAGATCTCAGAGACGGAGACCACAGATGAGGAGTACCCTTTGATAAGCTTTTTCCCGATGTTCACAGTGACCGATTTGCCAACCAAATTACAGGGAACAGTCACAGAGGTGTGGGACTTGACAGGAAAGGAAGTGGGACTGATAAAAGGAGTAGAACCAGTCAAAGTAGATGTGAAGCCAAATGCCGTGTTTCCCCAGGTACCGCAGTACGACATGGCACAAGATGTCTTCATACAGGTGACGCAGATAATTGCGGATTTTGTGAAGCAAGGGGTCTTAAAAGAAGTGAGGAGCAGCCCATGTAATTTGCCAATAATGGGATTGAGAAAGCCTTGTGGGAAAGTTTGAATTGTCCAAGACCTGAGAAATATTAATCAGATAGTGGTAAAATGCTGCCCCACAGTGCCAAATCCAGCCATGATCATGTTTCAGGTTCCATGGGATGCAGAGTGTTTCACAGTTGTGGACTTGTCCCAAGCATTCTTTTCTGTGCCTCTTCATGGGGACAGCCAATTTCTCTTCAGTTCCAAATTTTTGGATAAGGTTTACAGTTGGTGTCAAATTCCTCAAGGGTTTTCGGAATCGCCTTCCATCTTCAATCAGATATTGAAGAAGGACTTGGAAGCATTGGAACTGCCTTTTAATTCGACTCTAGTACAGTACATTGATGATTTGTTGATTGCTTCCAAAACGAAAGATGACTGCAGGTATGATACTATTGCCTTACTGAATCCTTTGGGAAAGAACGGACATAAAGTGTCCCCAAAGAAGCTACAGTACTGTCAGAAAGAGGTGAAGTACTTCGGCCACCTGATTGAGAAGGGGTCAAGGAGAATATCCAAAGAAAGAGTGACAGCCATATTACAGACGAGTCCCCCGACATCCAAGAGAGACGTGAGGATGTTTTGGGGAATGGTGGGCTACTGTCGCCAATAGATTCCCAACTTCTCGATTATCTCTATGCCTTTGGTGAGGTTGACTGTCAAGGAGGTTAAGGATGGCCCAGATACCCTAACTATATCTGAGAAAGAGATGAGAGCATTCATTGAACTGAGAGAGTGCATGTGCAGGGCTCCAGCATTAGGTATGCCTGACTACACAAAGCCTTTTGTACTGTTTTGTCATGAACGTGATGCTTGTTCTTTGTCTGTCCTGACAAAGGTCCATGGAGGTGCAAACCGCCCGGTAGCATATTTGTCAGCTACCTTGGACCCAGTCGCAGCAGCCTTACCGGGTTGTCTGGGTGCAGTTGCAGCAGTTGGTCAAAGCCTTACTCAATGTGAAGG
The DNA here is from genome assembly GCF_031143425.1 of Pleurodeles waltl. Taxonomy (NCBI): domain Eukaryota; kingdom Metazoa; phylum Chordata; class Amphibia; order Caudata; family Salamandridae; genus Pleurodeles; species Pleurodeles waltl. The sequence continues at coordinate 259,582,133 of NC_090451.1, read as the reverse complement.
CATAGTGATGGGACATCCCTTAACAGTAATGGTCCCACACTCAGTTGAAATACTACTCACCCGAACCAAGACACAGCACATGATAAATGCTCGTCTAACAAAATATGAAACGATTATACTGGGGTCACCTAATGCATCATTGAAATGCTGTACTGTGTTAAACCCGGCAACTTTGCTTCCCAATGAAAATACAGATGTTGATGAGGCTGAGGAAGTAGAACATGATTGTCGTGAGGTAACAGAACTGTGCACGAAACTGAGACCTGACATTAAAGATACTCAATTGGAGGAAAATGATTACATTATCTTTGTTGATGGCTCATGTCTGAGGGACTCAGTAGGCGTACTGAGAGCGGATATGCTGTGTGTACAATCACTGGTATCCTAGAAGCATTTTGGCTCGAAAGGGTATACTCTGCTCAAGTGGCTGAATTGGTTGCTCTTACTAGGGCATGCCATGCCGCTGACAAACTAAAAGTGACTATCTACACTGACAGCAGATGCGGATTTGGAATTGTTCATGATTTTGGCCAGCTATGGTCACAGAAGGGTTTCATGACCTCTTCTGGTTCTCCAGTGAAAAATGGTGAAAGAATTAAGGAGTTGTTGCACGCGATTCAGTTACCTCTTGAGATTGCCGTGGTGAAATGCAGCGCTCATGTGAAATCACAAGACATTGTGTCAATGGGAAATGGATATGCAGGTCAAGGCGCAAGGTTTTGTGCATTGAACTGTATATCATTCAAGGATCAGTGGGAATTGTTACCTGAAACTAAAAATGAGATATGCACAGGTTACGCATTGAGGGTGGTTGACAGTATGGAAGAATTAAAATTGTTGCATGGACGTGCCAGCAGAGAAGAGAAACGTTCTTGGCTTAAAATACAATGTGTACAAAGACCTGATGATTTGTGGGTTTCAGATGAGGGGAAAATGGTTTTGCCAAACAGTCTCTTGTCACAGTTTGCAAGGTTTTACCATGGGCAAGCACATATTGGGAGAGACGCCATGATCAGGTTGTTCAAAATCGATTGGTTCAATCCAAAATTCAGACAAGCTGCAGAAATAATCTGTCACAGGTGCATCATCTGTCAACAGATGAATGCAGGGAAAGGGACCGTGGTGAATTTGAGCCACATTGGGAGAGCTGGAGGTCCATTTAGCAGGATACAGATGGATTTTATTGATATGCCTGTGTGTGGAGGTCTGAGGTACGTGTTGGTGATTGTGTGCATCATTAGTCACTGGATTGAAGCTTACCCTACACGTAGGAATGACAGTCTCACAGTAGCGAAGTTGCTGCTTAGGGAATTGATACCACGTTTCGGGTTTCCGATCTCTTTAGAATCAGATAGAGGAAGTCACTTCAACAAGGAGGTGGTTAAGCTCTTGTGTGCCGCACTGAACATTGAACAGAAGTTGCATTGTAGCTACCGTCCTGAAGCCTCAGGACTAGTGGAGAAGATGAATGGTACCTTGAAGTCAAAAATGGCGAAAATGAGCGCAGCTACCAATTTGAAATGGCCAGATGCTTTGCCCTTAGTGCTAATGTCAATGAGAAATACACCTAACAAGAAAACAGGACTGTCTCCTCATGAAATGCTCATGGGCCGAGCTATGAGATTGCCCACAGTGCCTGCAAATGCTCTTGTGAATATCACGGATGATATGGTGTTGGACTACTGCAAGGGTCTGGCTGACGTAGTCTGCTCTTTCTCTCACCAGGTGGAAACAACCACACTGCCACCGATAAATGATCCAGGTCACAATCTGAAAGCCGGTGACTCGGTTGTTGTCAAGAAACACGTGAGGAAGTCGTGTTTGGAGCCACATTGGAAGGGGCCGTATCAAGTGATACTGACAACTACTACTGCTGTGAAATGTGCGGGAATTCCAAAATGGATCCATGCCAGTCACACAAAGAAGGTGACGTGTCCAACTGATGAGGAAATTGAGTTGTCAAAACTAACGGCTACAGAGAAGGAAGTCTCAGGGCCGGAGAGTAATCAAAGGGGAACTGAGACTGAAGGAGAGCCAGTTGAGGACAGCTTGGTCACTCAAACAGCAAACAAGATCCAGAAGGATGACGGTGAGCCTATCTCAACCGAGGCACCAGGAGGACTGACCCAAAGAGAGGCTCTTCCAGAAGCAGACGGATGCAGATTTGAAGTTGAATCCCTGACAGACCCCGGGTGTCGAAGGAGTTGAGGTGGAAGATAGTCAAAGTGTTCAGACTCCTCCCGAGCCACTTGCAGATCCACCAAGAGAAAACACCATAGCACAAGAGGAGAGCATTGAACAGCAACCTGAAAAGCAGGACAGAAAAAGAACATTGAGAGGAGATAAGTGGCCAGAATCACAAACTGGATAAGGGAAAGTGGTCAGCAATGAAACAATAGAGGAAGAGGTCGATACCATAAGGAAAGAAGATCTGAGTGAAGGAGAATTGCAGGGTGACTGCAAGTTGAAAACAAAGAGAATAGCAAACAGAAGATACGCAGGTCCTGAATGGGCTTATGCAACGTCAGCCAAGTGGCAACAAGAGTTCTTGGCATTTTGTTTTGATCATGAAGTCCCAGGTCAATATTATGGTACCTGAAGTTGGCTACAAATAAAAGAGACTGTGTTAAGCTCAAATTGAATAAAGGGAAACCTGAAAAAAGAGACTGATAAATTACCGGATGTGACATTGCTAACCTGAATTGACTTTTGAAAAACCCGATTGTGACAAGCTGCTAACTGGATTGACAAAAGACCCTGGAGTGAATGAGAGAGCTGTAAATACTTGCTGAAGAAATACTTTTGTGTTAGCTTTGTGGAGGAAAGAATTATTAACCATCCTCCTATTAGTTGTTTACATTTATAGTACTTTACTTTCTGATTCTTTACAGATCATGCCTAGGTCAGGAGATGACGTTGAGGGGAATAAGCGCTGTAAATATTTTGGTATTGCTTTGGGTGTTGTGTGTGTGTGATATTCATTATAGCCTTGTTTGTGGAAATGCGTTTGGTGGATGAGAGTGAAGCTAACAATGCTACAGTTTCTGAGACTGCTACACTAACATCGTGGGATAAGTTTGAGCAAGATACAAAGTATTTGCACGATGAAACTAATACAAAAGGGGAGCTGTCTACTAATGTTTTCTATCGCTTGCTGAGTGAGAATGTTGACACTATGGATGCAAAGGCTTGTTACGTGTGTACACAAATTCCTCTTTCAGTCCAAGAGGGAGTTACATATCACAGCTTGCCATTAACTTACAGGCTTAGTTGTAGTATGCTACGAATGCGTTTCTACAATCAAAAAGAAGTGCAATATTTTTACTCGAACTATGATTTAGTATTCTCTTATGTGCCTATCATAGAAGATTTGAATAGTGTAGCTAAGTATTACGCTATAAAGCTGATTAAGGGATTCTTTGAGCCTAGAAAGACAATTAGTGCTTTGTATGCGCACCGCAATAATTTGACATGCTTGCTTACATCTGTAGAAAAGAGCTTTCTAGATCACACTGAAGATAGGAGGAGGGTCTTGAAGGGGAAATTAGAAAAAGGCTTGCAGCAACGATCATTCCTTAGTAATAGTAATAATGGGGTTAGGGAACAAGGGAAGCTAGCTTTAGATGCGAAACATGGAGGTAGGTTTTGCATAACGCGACCAAAGTCATATTATGATAATGTGTCTGTGGGAACGAGTGAGTGTAAGCATGTGTTTTTGTTTCAGAATAAATGGAATGGATCAAGTGATCCCAGGGGTCTATTATATTTGTGGACTTAGTGCTTATTACCGTCTTCCAAAGGGATGGTATCAGACATGTTATTTGGGAATAGTTTTCCCAAAGATTTATCAACTAGATGATTTAAAGAAATTTCCGAAAGTGACAGAATTACTTTGTGCTAGACAAAAGAGAGAGACTGCTGCTGGTGTAGTAGGAGACATATTTGGAGCAATAATTCCTTCAGTGGGAGTTGTTTTGAACTCCATAAAGATTTGAAAGTTGTCTACTATTGTGGATAACATGCTGACAAACTTCACAGGGGCTATACTCCTGATGGATGCCGAACTTGCTGCGGAGAGGGCTATGACTCTTCAAAATAGGCTTGCTTTAAACATTCTTTTAGCGAAAAGTGGCGGAGTCTGTAAGATGCTTAATGAGCGCCACTGTTGTGCCTATATACCGGATAATAGTAATGAAATTAGAAGTATGCTTACTAACCTAACAAGAGATAGTGCAGATTTGAAGGAACTGAAAGAACCAGAAGTCTGGGAAAAGGTTGGAGAAGGATTTGCGCATGTGGGAAGTTGGTTTAGTGGTCTTTGGCATGGGTTCTTGGGAAAATTAATACAGGGAATAGTAAGTGTTTTGGCTTGTTTATTTGGGTTATGGATACTAAACAAAATTTGCGAAAGAAGTAAAGTAAAATGGGCAAAATATAAAGCGAGGAGGGAGGAAAAGAAAAGGGAGAAAATGTTCAGAGCAAAATATGAAAAGGCGAAGCAGAAAGAGGAAATAGAAATGAAGGAATTGAAAAGGTAAAAGATTGTTAAAGAATGGATTTGTGTGATGACAATTGTCATCAGAGGAGGGATTGTTGGAGTGTAGTTATTATAATCAAAATTAACATGAAATGTTTGCAAATTAATGCCTAATGATGCTGCATAGAAATTGTATTGCTGTGTTTTACCAAACGTGTGTTTGAAATGTGCCCTCGGGAGTGGCCACCAATTTATACGATGATTAATGAAATTGACTAATAATGAATTATTAATGTACTAATGTATGATTCTGTATTAGCATTTAGAGTTATAAATTAAGGTTTTTCTGAATTAATCACTAGGCCTTAGTTAGCATGAGTCGGGGCCTAGCTGCCGGTCTCATATTAAATGTGTTTTTCTAACGTGCAATGTGCTGACTTGCTGAAGGACATGTAGCCGTATTTTTCCAGAAACTAGAAGATGTGTGTAACCATAGTAAATTCTTTCTCATGAGACTCAACTTGCTCAAGGAGACATTCTTGCTGAATGCAACAGTGTAAACTTGTAACAGGTACAAGGTCGCCTGAACTGGTAAAGACAATGGAACTACTGACTGAGAGAATAAAAATGTGTACCTGACATTCTACCCATTGGAGACGTCAATTACAGGAGCCAATAAACTATGTGAGAACTGTTCTAAAGTGACAATTCTAGTGAGTTGATTACCTGATTATTGGACGGAGATAATGATGCACCAAAAGTTGCCCAATTAGAAATTAGGGGACTGTACAACAAGATTGATATAATCCTTTGACACAAGGAGAAGTCAGCCATTACCTGCCTTTGCTATTACCTAGACACTTCGTCACTCTGTCTTAAAGACTTTGCTGCTTGACTCTTCAAACCATCCTTACCCTTGCCTTGCCCGTTTCATACTTTTCCTCCTTATGAGGGAGGTGTCCCTTATTACCCAGTCTTGCTGAACTTTGCTGAGTTCCCTGGCTGATGGCGAATCAACTGATGTCCTGAGGACGAAGACTGACTCTGTATGCTGACCCATTACGGAGGGTAACTATATGATAATGAAATTGTATTTGTCTGTTTGCCTTTCCTTTCTAGGTACCAACTGCTACCTTTTGATAGAGACCATAGTTAGATGTTTTCTAAATTTGTGTTGCTAAATTGTTTGCATGAAGCCCACCATGCTAATGCTAATTCGAGGTTAGTAAAGGAGTTCACTAAAACGGACGCAAATAGACAAATGACAGAATCAATGCTTTGTTGAATAATGCGCTACTGATACTCTGCTAAAGTTAATCCATGTTGACGTTGTGCTTTGTTCTAATGTTTATGATCTTTGCCTTGATGAAATCTTATTCTGGTTGCCACATTGTGACATTGCTGATGTGTTTTCTGGTTTTGAGACTAATAAACTTGCTAGTAGAGTGCTACCAATAGGGAATAAATATCATAAATCTTACTAAATTCTGCATGGTTATTCATGGTTGAAAGGTCATGGTGTGATCAAACTTTATTGATGCATTTATCTAGATTGGTTTATTCTGACATATTGAATATTTAGAAAATTATTGATCTAGTGATTTATATGCTGATTAGTTGTCTCGTCCTAAGGTGTCTTCAATCAGGGTCAAACGATTAATTGGCCTACAACGAGTCCCAGACAAATTACATTATCTAAGATGGGACGCGTTATCAGTACTCAGATGCTTGCCGTTTGAAAAATCATTTTGTGTGACTGCACTGTGATTAATTCATCACACAGTGCAAGCTGTTAGTTACACCACTAATTATAGGTGAGTTGTTGCTTATTCTCCATTGTACTGACAAAGACGTTTCATGGTTGAGAATGCAACATTGCAAGCCTTTTTCACTGCTTGACCTTTCCTTCCTGGTGGTACCTGAGCGGTAGAGGAACACCAGCACCAAGCTCGTATTAAGGTCTTGTGCATGCCGGCCTTCAGCTCCAAACAGTGCTGCCTTGAATGACTCACAGCCTTGCGCCGTGATGCAGAGATGATTGTTGGTTGTCTAGCATGAGATTTGTACGGGCAAGTACACCCTTGCAATACAAATTCCCAGGCACAGACAAGCTCAGAAGTATTCTATGCATTGGATGTGTGCTGTGTCCTGCAGCACATGAAACGCATTTTTTGTTAAAATTAACACATTTCCACTTGTTTGCACTTTCTTCAAGCAGATAAAAACCATATTAGTCTCCCTCATAAATCAGGGTATGTGTCAACACCGATGGATGTTTTTGCTGAAGTGTCCTAGTAATCTCCCCTTGACCCAAGCGACACAAAGCAGCACCGCACAATTGTAGTGCTGAGAAAACTGCACCTTTCCAGCACCAATCACGTTTTGCACTGGTTAGTAAACGCGTGTGCTTCTCTTCGAAGCATTTCAACCTTAGTAACTATGGGCCCTAAGTCTTACCCAAGACGGCAGCCACTTGTGCTGCTGATCTCGAGAGAAGGAAAGCTCTTGCAAACCATCTCTAAAGTTCTTGCGTGTCACAAATTGGAATGTAGGATGGTGTCCCTGACACCATCTGCGACTTGCAAGGGGGTCGCAAAGGCCCACCTCATTAATATTAATGAGGTGGATCGCAATTTGCGACCCCCTTGAGACTCATGGCACTCACAGGGATGGTGGCCTGCTGGAGACAGCAGACCACCATGTCTGTGACTGCTTTTAAATAAAGCAGTTCTTTATTTTTTTCTGTAATGCAGCCCATTTTCCTTAAAGGAAAACGAGATGCATTTCAAAACAAAAAAATGAAACGTTTATGTTTCATTTTTTCAGAGCAGGCAGTGGTCCCAAGGACCACTGCCTCCTCTGAAAAAATGTTTGCAGTTCCATTCACAAAGGGGAAGGGGTCCCATGGGGACCCCTTCCCTTTTGCGAATGGGTTACCACCCATTTCAAATGGGTGCAAACTGCTGTTGCTTTGCGATCGCGGTCACAAAGCAATCTGGCATTGCACTGTGACTCGCAATTAGGAAGGGGACTCCCCTTCCTAATTGCAACTCACAAACCCGTTTTGCGATTCGGTAACCAGGGTACTGAATCGCAAAAGGGGTTTTGTGCATTGCCAAGTGCAGTTTGCACATCGCAAACAGCGAAATTCGCTGTTTGTGACTTGCAAACTGTTTGCTACATCTGGACACTAGTTCTGTTATCTGCCCACTCCAGTGACTTGCCCATCTTGTTAGTGGTCCTGCAATGTTTTACAGCACTCACTACCTTTTCTTTGCGTCCTGTGGCAGTAGGAATTTACAGCACGATATGCATGATACATTGATGGTTTATAGATGGTAGATTAAAATTAGTAGTCTACCAATTACTTTGACGGTAGATTGATCGGAGATAAATGGGTACTTAATATTGGTAGATTGCCATTGGTGTTTCAAAGTCTAAGACAATTTCATTCCAGTTGGACACCAGGAGTGTTTGTTGTCTTAACTTGATTTTCAAGGATGCAATAGTGAGCAGTCCAGGTTTACTCCAGGAGGTGGTAGGGGGATTAAAACTCAAATATAGTATTAATAGTAATCACATTCGATAATCTTAATCTAGAGATGGGTTATATCTTTTAGCATAGCCTGATTTAGATGAGGAAAATTTAGACTCAAACACCAAAATGGTGCTATAAGGAGCTATAGGGCTCATAGCCACCTCTCCCCAAGAAACATATTCTGATGTTGATGTTGATGCAAAGTGCCTTCACACATGTAGTGTGTCTCCACACATACAAGGGCCCTAATTACAACCCTGGCGGTCGGTGTTAAAGCGGCGGTAGTACTGCGAACAGGCCGGCGGAAAAAAATGGGATCACGACCACGTCGGAAACCGCCAAAGCATACAGCCACTTTAATACTCCGACCGCCACGGCGGTAGCAACAAACACCACAGCAGTAACCACCAACAGACAGGCGGAAGTCAGTGTACCGCCCACCCCATCACAACCCACCCATCCGCCAGCTTTTACAGGACGGTACTAATGCCATAAAAAGCACGGCAGAAACAGTATTTGGAAGCGAAACCACTCACTTCTCGACACTCAACGAAGAACCAGGACACCATGGAGCCCGAGCTGCAGGTCCTCCCCATGCTGGTCTACCTTCTCATCTACCAGGAGTTCAAATGGCGGAGGCGACGACCACGGTGAGTACTGCATCTAGTACACAGGGGAGGGGGGAGGAAAAAGAGAGTGACACACAAACGCAACACGCAACACCCCCACCCCTACCATCACCCACAACACCATACACAAAAACACATGCATCAACTTTACATTTACACCACCTGGAAGAATGCAAGGACAAAAGGAATGAAGCCAAATCAGTGATATTTTAGAAACAGTCAGATATACGTAAGATTTTTAAAAACAGTATTTACAAAAATATACAATATGTACATAAGGCAGTACATTAGGCAGGGGTCCTTTCCCCAGACACATGAGCCATTGTCGCTTCCAGACACAGGTCACAGCAGCACTTGCAGTGTAGGTACAGTCACCGCCGGCATACATCGCCATTGGCTCCTGGAACCAATAGGGCCCAATGCTAACCAATGCGAAGTTGCATGGCGGTCATTGAACGGCACACAACACCAGCAGAATTACCTCATTTCCACTTGTCCCTCCTCACAGGTCAGGCAGCCGCCATTTCAGGGGGGCAGAGGCCATGACACCGAACTGCGTCACAGCAGACATTGGCACAGCAACTGACTCTCAGATTCACATACAGGTTCTGTAAAGGAAAAGATGCATCATTATTTCAATTGATGTGTGAATTTGACCCTCTGCTCACCGTTTTCCTCCATAGGCTTCAAACTCTGAGGATGAATATGAGATGGCGACGTCATCCGGTGTACAGACCCCTGGTTAACCTTGCAACTATCGAGGACAGGCACATTATCCTAACCTACAACCTTGATAAGGCCACAATCCAAGAACTGTGTGCCCAATTGGAGCCAGACCTGATGTCAGCTATCCACCAGCCCACAGGTATCCCCCCTCTAGTGCAGGTCCTGCCAGTGCTCCATTTCCTGGCAAGTGGTTCCTTCCAAGCAACAGTGGCTATGGCATCAGGGATGTCTCAGCCAATGTTCTCCAACATGTTGACCAGAGTGTTGTCAGCCCTGCTGAAACACATGCGCAGCTTCATCGTATTCTCCCAGGTGGAGGATTTGGCCACAGTGAAAGCAGACTTTTATGCCCTGGGACATATCCCCAACATCATTGCTGCCATTGGTGGTACACATGTAGCATTTATCCCCCCTCTGGAGAAATGAACAAGTGTTCAGGAATAGAAAAAGCTATCACTCTCTGAATGTGGAGATGGTGTGTTTGGCGGTCCAGTACATCTCCCATTTGAATGCCAAGTATCCTGGCTCTGTGCATGACACCTTTATCTTGAGGAATAGCAGCATCCCATATGTGATGGGCCAACCCCAGAGGCACCGGGTGTGGCTAATAGGTGAGCCCAAGGTCCCCACCAAGTATAAGTTGGTGTCTGGGTGTGGGGTTGTCCTTTAGGTTAGTGTGTGGCTAACAGGTATCCCTCGATATTTGCAGGTGACTGGTTACCCCAACATCTCATGGCTACTGACCCCAGTAAGGAATGCCAGGACAAGGGCAGAGGAGTGTTACAATGAGGCACATGGGCGAACAAGGAGGATAATTGAAAGAACCTTTGGCCTCCTGAAGGCCAGGTTCAGGTGCCACCATCTGACTGGTGGATCCCTGTATTACTCACCCAAGAAGGTGTGCCAGATCATCGTAGCATGTTGCATGTTGCACAGCCTGGCCTTGAGACGCCAGGTGTCTTTTCTCCAGGAGGATGAGCATGGAGATGGTCTTGTGGCAGCGGTGGAGACAGTGATGAAGAGAAGGCAGATGAAGAAGATGTGGACAACAGAAGTAATATAATACAGCTGTACTTCCAGTGACACACAGGTAAGACACTGTAACTTCACTTTACATTTCAGTTTTCTGTTGCACATTGTCCATGGCAGCCTGATTTCCCTAAGTCTATGGCCACTTACTGTACCCTTTGGCATCTCTATTTTCAGATCTCTGTGGTCTACTCTGGCTCCTGGTATGTTTGCTGCTGCCCACTAAAGGTCATACCAATGTATAAATAACTGTACATATGACTTGCAATGTTTTCAGAATGTTGTACTAATACATATTTCAATCATTTGACAGACTCAAGATTTTTATTTGTTCCACGGGTGTTTATTTAAGTGCTCATATGTAGAGGGGGATGTGCAATGGGCTGGGTTATGGTAGAGGAATGTCCAGTTAGAGTCCAGTCTCTTTGTATCACAGGTGCATTGTCCAATGGGGCATAGGAAGGGGAGTAATGGCAGTTCAAGGTAGACAGGGTGACAGAGTGGGACAAAAGGGTGACAATCAGGAGAGTCCTATTTCCTGGCGGGGGTCTTGGCAATGTTCTCTGGCTTCTGCCTGGATCGCAGGGACGGTTTGCGGGGTGGTTCTCCTTCTGCAGGGGGTGGGGTGCTGGTGGCCTGTTGGTCCTGTGGCAGGGCCTCCTGTCCACTAGCGCCGGCGGAGGTGGAGGGCTGTTCTTCAGTGTGGCTAGTGTCAGGGGCCCGTTGTTGTGCCACTGCCTCCCTCATGGTCTTGCCCATGTCTGCCAGCACCCCTGCAATGGTGACCAGGATGGTGTAGATGTTTTTGAGGTCCTCCCTGATCCCCAAGTACTGCCCTTCCTGCAGCCGCTGGGTCTCCTGCAACTTGTACAGTATCTGGCCCATGGTCTCCTGGGAATGGTGGTATGCTCCCAGGATGATGGAGAGTGCCTCCTGGAGAGTCGTTTCCCTGGGCCTGTCCTCCTCCTGTCGCACAGCAGTCCTCCCAGTTTCCCTGTTGTCCTGTGCCTCTGTCCCTTGAACCGTGTGCCCACTGCCACTGACACCAGGTCCCTGATCGTCCTGTGTTTGTGGGGTTTCCTCGGGTTCCCGTAGTGGTGGACACACTGCTGTTTGACGTGTCCTGGTGACAGTGGCATGGGCCCGCTGGGTGGGTGCTGTTCTGGTGTTTCCTGAGGGGGAGGCTCTGTGGTGGGTTGGGACTGTGGCAGGGTAACCGACTGTCCAGAGGTCCCTGATGGGCCAGTTTGGTCATCGTGATCCAGGTGTGCAGAGCTGCTGTCATCACTGTGGGCCTCTTCTGAGGGGGGACTGGATGTTGGTGGCAACTCCTCTCGGGTGACGTTGAGTAGGGGTCCTGTGGGGATGAAAATGCAGTGGTATTGTATCTGTGTGTGCCATCTTGTGCATGGGTTTGTTTCCCTGTATAGTTGGGATAGCCCTGGCAGCTTAGGCTTGTATGCGTGGTGATTTTGTGGGCTAGGTGAGATTGAGTGGGTGCTCCTGGCTTACGTCTCTCTCTGTTGGCAATCTTTTTTTTCATTGAAAGGGTTGTGGGTAATGTGGGTGGGTGTTTTATATTGGTGTGGGTGTGTGGATGTGGTGGGTGTATGTGTATCAGATGTGTGTATTTTTAATTGGCCAATGTGGTGTGGTTTTGTAAGTGTGTGTGTACTTTCAGCGCGGTGTGTACCGCCAGTGGTTTACTACGGTTGAAAGACTGCTGCAGTGATTCGTGGGCCCTGATTCTGTGGGCCTATTCCTGTTGACGTAACAGTGTGGGTTTTGGTACTGCCAATTTATCACTGACCTTTGGTCTGGCAGACTTGTATGGGTGTCTGTATTGTGGCGGATTTCTCATTGTGGGTCATAATACCCGTAGCGGAATACCTCAGCGGTTACAGTATGTTGGCAGCCGTCAGCACGGCTGTAGGTGGCATTTACCGCCATGGTTGTAATGAGGGACAAGGTGTGCTGAGAAGTGATCATGGAAGAATTGCCATCCTAACTGGGGCAGTCTAATCTGAGAAAGGAGTCCTGGGATGGAGGATTTATACTGGGTGCTTATAGTCCTGGAGCTGTTATGGGGGGCTGGTTATGTGGTGACAGGGGCATCAGGGATTGTGGAACATGACACAGCTTGAAGTGAAGACCACATTACCTCACCTTTGTATCAGGCTTGTTAGTCCCATGCTGTACAAATGTCATCAATGACTTCATGGTTGATGACCACCATTTTGTGGAACTAGTGTATGTGTGTGTCATGGGCACCTATCTTGTCTTTCTTCTCAATCCATTCTTTGTTAGCCATGTGAGCAACTACCATTTTGTGAAGTCTGTGTATATAAGTTTTTCATCACTTGTGACCTTTCTATATTTGTTGTCCTTACCTCCTTATTTGCTCACAATGTGGGTGACCACTCTTTTGAGGAGCCTGATTATTAATCATACTATGCCATTTTAAAAGCCTTTTGCAAGAAGCATTGATTGCTATGACCCTTGAGAAGCCCATGTTATTTTTCATTTTTTCAAATATTTTTCCTGTTGTGTTTATTTGTGATTGATTGTAGTAGTCTATAGCACATTAGTTGAGTTTTAATTAATTTACTTGGGTTTTGCCAGTCCTACCCCTGGCTTCCATGGCTACCAGGTGGTCCCTGGAGTGACACCAGGTATGCTTTCATTAATGTAATTGATTTTTCCTGCCTCCCTTAGTGGTCAAAGGGAAGCCAGAGGGACACTAGGTATTATATTTCTTCATTTTTCATTCAGTGACACCTGGTATTTGTCTAATAATCAGGTCCATTTATATTATATTGTTCTGATAATGGTGATTATGGTGACTTGCATTCAATTGAATATAATTGCTCAGTTTCACTCTCTTCCTCTTATTTTTATTGCCTGAAGATGCATGAGCGAATATTGAGATGGAGAGACTTCTATGAATTAGTTGAGACCTCTCTGTCCAGTGTTTCTGCTCATGCTACTGACAACGAATAGAAAAAGTAATAGAGATGACCTTAAAAAGCAGGCTCCTGTAAGGAAGTGGTCAGTGAGCTTACATCCTATTCTGACAATGTAGCATAACTGCTGCGCCCTCTTCTGGAGAGAAAGACCCTGAGGGGAGGATCACGCTTGGATCAACAATGACACTCTCCCTACTAAAACCACAGCCGATATGCTTCTGCAATGTAGGGACTGCAGTCATGACTGACAGCAGTGAGTCTGAAACTGAATTGTCCCAGCAGAAAAGCAAACTAAATCTCCCCCGGAAACTCAATAGTAACTAAATTCTGCTACAGGTGAAGGTACAACCAGAGCAGGAAGTTAAGCTTGCTGCATAGCAGGTTGTTGCAATTGCCTTTCCATTATACACATCATCTTTGCTACCTCCTCTGAGCAAAAGAAAGAGTACTCCTCCATCTTCTGCAAGCCCCCACTAGGTGATTGTAAAATGTATTGTACTATCAAGCACATCCATGGAGACAAGGGGAAAGGAAGGTTGCCAACAGCCTTGGAAGCGTGGAACAAAAGCCAGTAATTGTTCATTTGGAGAATAACGCAGAAGAAGTGTAGTTTCAGTCTGCTTTAATCATATAGGACTACCACCTGCTTTTTTTAATAGCCCAAAAACCTGTACCAGTCCTCATCCCAACCGCAACCACACCCACCCAAGGGAAAAGAACACAAAACTGCCTAGGTGCATTAGCAGTGTAAGAAAACTTTCCTTCCTCATTTGTGACTTCTTTATACTTAGTTTGCATGAAAATCACATTGCAGATTGCACAATTTGCTATAAATCAATGAGTTTTGGGAAGCCAGGTGAACATTATGGCACCGGGGGCCAACTGGCCCATCAAAAAAATCAACATGTAGTTATGAGTGAAGAGCACCTCAAAAGGATAGCTGCTGTTGCGAGAAGAGAAAAAGGTAATGGTGAAGAAAGTGTTCACCATCATGCAAAGATATCTGGGTGCTCTTAGTATGAAGTCATCACCTGCTGCATCCTCAGCATGGCACAAGGAAGAGAGGGATAGGCTCCCAAGAAGCCTCTCTGCTGTGCATAGGTCACATGCAATGGGATTTTTACATAGAAAACAACATGCACAACAATCCTCTATCAAATCTCTTGACCCATGATCCAGTCCATTTATATAGTGGTAAACAAGCCAAAATATTAGTGCTTGACCTTCTCCATTCTTCTTTATTAGGAGTAGGGTTTCAGAAATTGCTGAGAACCTTCTGTCAAAAGTAGAAGCTTACAAACCAAATTTAATTTTCAGCAGTTGCCATGCAGCTAGCGAAACAGTGAAAGAGATCACTGTTGAGTCCATCCACCACATGATAGATATGTGGACCAGGGTTCGAGCCTCAACCTTCATGTTCATCACTGCACACTGGATGATACAAGTCTAGAAATGACATCAATTTGAAGGTGTCAGAATTACATTCATAGCCAAGGATAATGGTAGTAATATTGTCAATGCCATGGCTGATGTGGATACATCAGAGTCCTATATTTAGCTCATTGCCTCAACTTAATTGTGAAGAACTTTGTAAGACCTGTCAGCCTTGGGGGGGTGAAGTCTTCCCCCAAACGTTTTGCCTTTACCTTCCTATTTTTCCTAATTTGTTTTTTCTGGCTTACAATCTTGGCGGAGGGATTTACTCCATCACACATGAGACAGATATCCCATCCCTTTATATTCTGAGGAGATCGCAAAATGGTGGATGGAATATCCATTCCATTTGTGATGGAGTAAACCCCTCCGCCAAGATCATAATCAATCTCTATGACTGTGTGTACTTTACTACTGCTAACCAGTGCTAAAGTGCATGTGATCACTCTGTAAAACATGGTCAAATTGACTTACACCTGATTGGAATGTTTAATTCATATACACATCCCTACTAAAGTGGTATTCCATATACCCAAGTTACTAATTGACATGCTACTAGTGGGTTGCAGCACCTATTGTGACACCCACCAACTTAAGTAACCCTTTAAACCACATCTCAGGTCTGCCACTGCAGCCTGAATGCAGTTTTATAAACTGTCAATTCAACTTGGCAAACTAACATCCTTATCAAGCCTTAAACTACACTTTTATTACATATTTCACCCTTGGGGTAGGTCCTAGGTATCCCAAAGGGCAGGGTGAAATGTAATTAAATGTTTGGGTATGCTCTTTAAAGTTTTACATGTCCTGTTAGTAAAACAAATCTGAAATGTTTTCTTCACCATTGTAAGGGATACCTTTTCAGTAGACCAACATTAGGTTACCTTATTGCATTTAGTGTGTTCCCACCTTTGATTGGGAGCAGGAGAATATTTCATGCTTGGTTTCTAAGAAACTGTCATTTGAAAACGGATTTTATGGTAAAGCCAAATTTTAAGTTACAATTTTGAAAATGCGACTTTTAGAAAGTTGACCTTTTCCTACCTTGGGTATTTGGTGTCTCAGCTTGCTCCTGGTTCACATGACTGGGTGCAGGTAAAAGCTCAACTTTATTTATTCCTCCCAGATAGCCACACCATAGAATGATTAGGTATGCTTGGTTGGGCTATCACTGGCTAAATGGTGGGGGGGTCAGAGCTGGGCACAACCTCACTTGCAACTTAATAGGGTGTGCCCTGCCTTCACATCAAGAATTTAGCACCACTGCTTTATCCATTCAGCCAGCCTTGAGCAAGGAAGGAAACTTCAAACACTTCAAATAGAATTCTCTAGAAACATCTCCTACTTCAAAGAAGACAACAGGGTATGCCTGCTGCTGTGGCCTGCTGTGTATTTCAAAGGACTGCTTTGCTGTACCTGGAATGACCATTCTGCAGCTTGAAGCCTGCCTTGAACCATCAGAGGTCCACTTCTGAACCCAGGACTACCGGAATGACTCCAAGGGCCAGTTTACCTGCCTCTTGATCAGAGCTTCAGGGACAGAAAAGGCTCCAACCATCTTGAACTCGTACCTGGATCCAGCCTAAGTGAGTCCTAACCCCCCGAACTGGTACTTCTCAAGTCCTATCCCATTGGTGTTGGTGCCTAAGCTGTCCAGATAACTAAAATACAAAACTTGGGACTTGAAAAATGTTTGGGTAAACATTTCTCTGACTACTATGAGGAAACCGGGACCAACATGCCTGTCTATCTGCCCAAGGTGTATCACAAGTCAGCCTGACTTTGCTGCAGCTCCCTCTATGTTCTTCTCCACAGCAGCAAATCCTGTTCAGTAGCCCTTCGCCAAATCTTATCTCATGTAATCTTGTCGACTACAACATCATACAGCTGGAGATATATAACTTCCAAAAAGAGACTAAGGCCCTGATCACAAGTTTGGCAACGGAAACACCCATCCCCTAAACTCCCGACAGGGTGGCAGCCACTGTAGTGGCAACCTCCCCACTGGCCCCATTATGACTTTCCTGTTGATCTGGCTGGCGGAAACCAAGGTTTCCACCAGTCAGCCCAGCAGGAAAGTTTTGGCACCATTGTCGCTGGCTCGTAGTAGAACCAGCAACAATGCTGCCCCCCACAGGGGGCACCAGCACCCTTGCAGTGTGCACTGTCTTTATAGTTGACTGTGTGCATTACGAGGGTGCAAGGTAGGGGGACCCCCCTAGCACTGCTCCTACCATGGGCAAGCGCTGTGCAGGGCCCTCCCTGCGGCCCCCTGCATGTGCTTTCTGCCTGCCTTTTCATGGCAGTGAGGTCAGTGCCGCCCTAGCTGACTGCAAACTGCACCTGCCATCAGCCTGTCGGGATTGAAGATCCCAGTGGAGACAGCGGTAGGTTGGCAGGGCTGCCTGCCAACCTTGTAATGTGTCAGCCACAACCATGACCACCACACTCATAATAATGCCCTAAGTCTGAAGGTAAATATCTTAACTACGGCTTTGTTCAGCTGCTCCCCAATGATGACACCTCCTTGGACAACACCTGCTGCGTTGCCCTGCAGACCTCTACGTTCTCAGACTACTTTTTGCTGAAATTTCTTTGAAGTCCAAAGGTAAACGCCGACCGGAGCAAAGTATACTTTTTGTATTCGATTTGTATTCCATCGTGGTCAGCCATAGTTTTCAACTTTGACCTGATCGTTATGGTGTCCAATAATTTATTAGAATTTACTCTATTTTTCTAAATTGATGTGGGACTTTTTTGTGCTGTGTTTTCACTTTATTACTGCTTGTGTGCTTCTAAGTTAAACCTGACTGCTTTTGTTCCAAGCTGTCAGAGGGTTAAGCACAGGTTAATTTAGTGACTTTTGTGGGTCAACCTCACAGGAACTGTAGCTGTTACTCAACCATTAACCCAATTTCTCACAGACTTCCATAAAAATGAAACAGTAGTCAACAACATGCTGGTCACCTATGCCACGATTTGTACTCATTTCAATAATTTCTTTAAAGCTTGGACATGGCTGAGGATTATGAATTATGCTAACATATTCCCTGCAAACGTCCTCCTACAAAAGAGGTGCCAACATATTGGTACTCCACATTCTACATGCTTCAAAACCTCTTTGAGTAGTAGAAGTCTATCAATGATTTCATACTACAAAGGAAAGGGGATACAAATGACAAAGCCATGACTTTGGAGGTTAACAAATGTGGGTAGTGGAGTTTCCGATTCATATGCTACTGCATGAGATTCTGACACGGCAGCCAGCAAGCAAGATTGTACCATGAGATAAGTAATTCCACTGTTGCACATGCTACAAGATCATTTGTAAAAGGTGGGACAAAAACATAGAAATGTCATTCAAGAAGCAGCTGTTTTGCTCAACAGCTTTTTCTTCATGTGAACATAAGTCAAAGGTTGCAAAATGAAATTGTGTCCTCCAAAGAGTACATCTGTGTCACAATGCTGGATCCACTATACAAAAAGGGCTTCCCACTTTCATTCTTTTCTCATCATTGAATGTCTCCATTTAGAATAAATGGATTATAAAGAATGTGATTGACCTAGAAGATGAACTATTGTAACTTTCAGCAATGCAGAACTGAAATGCCGTCTTCACCCTTGGGAGAGCACTGTGGTAGTTCTGAGTCCATAAGCATGTAAAAGACAAAATAGCAGTTTTTCACCAGACAGTGGTAAAACAATCACATGCTATTAAACCTATAGCAACACCAGCATCACATTTACTTTCTACATTTGAAATGGGTTGGTTAATTGATATTGCAGAACTTAAGTGAAGTGCACATGTGGAGGCAACGCCACAAGGTAGACAAATCTGACAATGGAGAAGATGGTACAACACTACTTGGATGACCAACCCAAGCATACTTGGACCAAGTCCTGTTGACATATTAACAATAGAAAAAGGAGTAGATGTCAGAACTCAGCATACTGACAATAACGTATCTTGCATGCCCTGTAGCCAGTGTATACTTGGAGCATGTTTTCAGTGTAACTAGGGCAATGATCATGGTCTATTGCTCTAAATGGGTAAAGACTGAAAATGTTATAAATTAACAAAGATGTAATACCAAAAACTATAAGATTCCACAACCACAACTGAAGATGAGGGCATATTTTCAGACTATCCAAGTATAGTAAGAGACCATCCTCCAGATCACTTCACAGAATTTGATGATGACATTTCCAAATTATAAGAAGTAAAGAATAATGACACACAATAAAAATGCCCTTTAGGAAAAAAAGATAGATAGAAGAGTATGAAATCTGTTAAGTTGTTTGTTGCAAGGAGGAAAATGGCAGCATTCTAGGGCAGTTTTTATCCTTTATGCTTTTTAATGAAATCACATTACACAATTTTGGGTTAGCCTGTCTCAAATCTAATTTTGTTTATAATCAAATGTTATTTATTTTGCTGCTGAAGGCAAAATGAAACAAGCAGGTCAATCACACAGTGCAAGCATAGCAGTAAAAATCATCAGTTTATCATAAATGATACATTATAGCACATCATTTATTGACCACATTATAATAAGACCCCTCATTGCCCCCAGATCTGCTCATGTTTATTCAGATAACCCGTGCTTTGGAAATCTGTTCTTCGAATTTGATGGACAAAATCCCTTGCAACTCTCCACTCGGCCAAAGAACTTTCAATATCGAGCAAAGTCTTGTTTGACTATTGTTGTACCACTGTTCACCATTGTGCCTTCTCTTCTAAGGACATCCACGTCCCCCAGATTATTCAATAGAGCAATATGGGGAGAGTAACCAATAGGCCATTCCAGTATTGCAGAATAGACAGAGACAACCTTGGACCAATAGCACCGAATACTGGGACACTCCCAAACCATGTGAAAGAAGCGTCCCTCCAGTCACTCCCGACAATGGACCCACCCAACCTTCCCACTTTTCGCTCAGAGCAAGAAAAAAATCTGGTGTATTAGTTAAAAGTAACTTCAGATGCTAGTGGATTTATTGCTTTGGGTCAACCAGTACTGAGTGATAAACCATCAGGGCATGATGCAGTTGTAAATATTTATGCAACTGAGTTTTGTGGAGTTTGAACTCCACCTGGAGCTCCTGAAATGATTTCATCTGTTTACAGTCACACTATTTGGAGATAATAGTGAGATTCAAACTCTTCCAGGCGGCATAGAAAAGTCATCTGCCCTGCAATGGGGCATTGGGGTTCTTCTGCGTAGGTTTCAAATTCCACTAGATCGATCGGAGGGTTTCCATATAATAGGTCTACAGTGCATTGTAAATATGCTTGAGACACCTCTAGGCCAACACAGCATCCTTGTGACCCCTACACAACCAATTAACACTTGGATCTGGAATGACAAATAGGAGAGATGTCGGTCAGCTATGCTCATCCCGCCTTCATAGGTGGAAATATGTACATTTATGGAGAACTACCTTGGGAGATTTATTTTCCCAAAGAAAAGCTTGCACCTTTGCTAATAAGGCCTTGAACCAGGTCTGTGTGATAATTAGAGGGAAGTTTTACAGGGCACAGAGGAGCCTGGGTGAAACCATCATTTAATATATTGCCACTGGGTCTCTTAGATTGAGGGGCAAACCCATCTATTTATTCATCTTTTGTTGAGTTCGGATCATTAGGGGAGTAAGACTCCAGTTCAGCCCTGGTTTCAGGACATGTCAAATTCCCAAATACTGAAAACTAAGGTTGCAAACAGGGAGACAGGACTGCCATTTAACCACTGTCAATCTCCTCTGAGGGTGACCAGCAGTGATTTAGACCAATTAATCCTGATGCCTCACCATATAAACAGACCAGTTGGATAAGCTATGTGCTAGTAATATGTGACTGATGGATTAAGAGAATTATATAGTCGGCATAGAGTGCAATCCGGTTCTCAAGGCTGTCACACTAGTGGAACGCCCAGAACTCTGCGATGCACCACAGGCATACTGCCAGAAGCAGCTTCCGCAATGCAAATAGAAGTAGCAGGAGAGGACACCCTTGCCAGGTGCTCCTGCCAATCAGGAATGGTGGTGAAAGGGTGCCTTTCCTGCTCATCTTCGCTCCTTGCTGAGCACAGAGTACTCTAAAGAGAGGAAGTGAGGTCTGAACCCTATCCAGGAGAGGATCTGAAACAAGAATGACCAGTCAAAAGGGTCAGTGTTTTTTAAAGTCTAAGGGCATGAGTGTTGAGGGGGTCTTTGAATTTAAGATGGTGTGTCTGGGTGATATGTACCCTAAGAATACAATGACAGATGCTACAGTGGGACATGAAGCCGCACTTAATAGGGTGGATAAGTGACACAATCACCTGCAAAAGCCTACTGGCCAGTGTTTTAGAGTGTACCTTAATCTCTACTTTTAGAAGGGAGATATGAGCAGCTCTCTGGGGGTTGTCCCATTTTGTGAAAGACTATGGTAGAGGTTAGGTCCAGCTCTAAAGCAAAATTAGCAGCTTTCTATGACTTCTTGGTCAGGAGAGATTGTTGATTTAAAATTCATATATTATTCAACCAGCAAGATATCTGGCCCTTGTGCTTCACCGGGTTGCATACTCTTGCTGGATTACCCTCCAAGGCAAGCACTTGATCAAGGAAATATTTATCTTCCATTCTAAGTATTGTCAAGGGGACTCAGCGACATGAGGGTGCGTATCTTTAAGCAGAGCTCGCTGGCACTGGGTGTAAAGTTCACTTCAGTAAGAAGCAAATGTAGATGCAAGTGAGGTGTTAAGCCTCTCCCTTAAAGGACCATGGCGATCTAGGATTAACCTAGATAATATGGCTCAGGTTGCTACAAGGCACAGCAACTCCTGGATTGGTCACCTCATTTATAGGCTTGCCTAGTGGAGGAAATCCAGAATTTCTTGGACTCCTTAAGACAGAGCTGGAGCAATAAGTCCCACTCAAACCTGATATTGTTCCCAATGTTCCTCCAATTTAAAATACACTGATTTGACAGAATATTTGAAAAAATGAAAATAGACTTAACTTCCTCTACGACACATTCACTCAATAATTCACAAGTTACAGAATTAATTCAAGAAAGACGTCAAAATTAATTCAAAATTAATTCAACATTAAATCATGAATTATGGCATAAGCTCAAAGAAAAATTTAAATAATTGGCCACATAATTATTAATATAAATATAAAAGAAACTCTACATGGATAAGCAAAATAGAAAAAAACTTCCAGTTTCCTTGTTCCCCAGCTTTATTTTTTTCCAATTAATACAACAGATGGAATTGTGAAATTGTCAAAACGTGAATCTATGAAGAAATTATATAATTATGTTAAAAAGTTCATAATTCCCACTGAATTTTTCAAAATTCTAATTGTTTACTACCATAAAATGCTCAAACTACACTCTTGTGGGGATGATTATTTTTCGAACCTTTACATTATGCTTTTATGCCATAGGGTGCTTTATTAAGCTAACTTTCGTAAGTGCTTTTATACCCATTGAGAGACCATTACAAGATTCCCTGGGAAAACACATTCAGTAACTCCAGTGGGCACATCTACATATAGATATATATTTTTAAAACACTTCATAGAGAGAGAATACATCCAGTACAACATTGTTAGATAATTCACAATTTCAAGGTTTGTTTGTTAACAAGATACCACTTGGCAGCCACATAAACAGCAGAAAGGAGTCCCAAATCCATTTGAATAAAAATAAGATGAAACAGCGACTTCACTGAGAGGCAGTCAGTACAACAACATGAGACTCAAGGGTTCATTGTTTCCTGATAGTTGGGCACATTTGCTGACAAAAAGTTCATCATCTAGGTTGAGACCTCCCAGAACTTTTAAATGCAGTTCAATAATATATTTGGATTCCAGATGTCTCAAATATTTCCCTCTTTGGCCTCCTCTCATGGTGATCAGAATTCTGTCAATGGCAACATATTGTAAGCAGTCAGTACTTTCATCACAATATTTTAAAAAATGCCTGGCAACATAGAAGGTCTAACCATTAGAGTTATCTACACACCTTTAAACACATATGCAAACACACATGCAGACACACACACATCTTCAAAAGACATTCTAATGATTTTCTAATGCAGTTTGACATCAAGTTTATTGTGGTGCTAAAGATTGTGGCCGTCATTACAACCCTGGTGGTCGGTGATAAAGCAGCAGTAATACCACTAACAGGCTGGCAGTAACAAAATTGGAATTATGACCACAGCGGAAACCGCTCAGACAGACAGGCACTTTAACACACTGACCGCCAGGGCGTAATCAACAAGCACCATGGCAGTAACCCCAACAGCCAGGTGGAAGACAACGTGCCGCCCACTCTATTATGACCTGCCTATCCACCACCTTTTCCGGGGCAGTACCAACGACATCAAAAGCCTGGCGGAAACAGAACTCAGGAGTCAATTGACTCACCTGTGGAGACTCAGGGAACAACCACAACACCATGGAACCCGAGTTTCAAATTTTTCCCATGCTCGTCTACCTTCTGCTACATTATGAACACCAACGCTGGTGAAGACGACCACGGTGAGTACTTCCGCCTAACACACAAAGGAGGGGGGAGTAAAAAGAGAGTGACACATACACGGAACACACACATCCCCACCCCCAACACCATACACACAACCAGAAGCAGCAACATAACATATCTACCCCGTATCCCACTGGAATAATGCAAGGACAAGATGATTTGAAGAAAGTAAGTGTAATATGATAAAATACTATAATAAGTGCATCAAAATCCAAATGTATATACATATTTTGCAAATGTAGAGACACTGCCCAGTCCTCAATGTCTGTGTGCCACAGGGCCACAACACATAGGCCATGGCCCCACCTCAGTCCTGCAACAACACAGTGAGAACACTGCAGGGGCATCAGGTCGAAAATACACAGGCACCTCAGGGGGTCAAGGAATGGGGGGGCACCTCAGCCGGAAAATGGTATTACACCATTGGTCCTGGAGGGGGCAACATGCCTTGTGCGCTGTCCTGGGGAGTGCAAGGCCACAGTCTCCTAAGTGGGTGGTTTGCCCACTGCTTCGTCCTGGGGAGTGCAAGGCCATAGTCTCTCAAGTGGGTGATTTGCCCACTGCTTGATCCTGAGGAGTGCACGTCCACAGTCTCTCTAGTGGATAGCTTCTTCCACTGGGTCTCTAGGGGGCATTGTGTCCAGTGAGCTTCATCGTGGGGAGGATGGGGTGAGTGGATGGCTTCTCCACTGGTTCTGAAGGGGGAATTGTGCCCAGTGAGCTTCATCCTGTGGAGGATGGGGTGAATGGATGGCTTCTTCCACTGGTTCTGGAGAGGGCATTGTGCCCTGTGATGCAGATCTTAGGGAGTGCAAGGTCACAGTCTCTCACCTGGGTGTCAGACCCAAAGGATTCGCAGGGGCCAGGCCGCACAACAGCCCATTGATGCAGGACTACACACTGTCCGCCAGCGGTGATGGCTGCTCAGTGGTGGCAGTGGTGCTGGTGGCGGTGCTGGCAGTGGTGGGGGGAGACTCCAGGCCTTCCCCTGCAGCCTTGGACGGCTGCACACTGGGGCTGCTGCAGCTGGGAGTGGTGCTGGTGGTGGTGCTGAGGGCAGTGCTGGTGGCAGTGCTGACAGTGGTGCTGGTGGCAGTGCTGGCAGTGGTGGGGGCAGGCTCCAATCCTTCCCCTGCAGCTTCGGACGGCTGCCCACTGGGGCTGATGCTGCTGGCAGTGGTGCTGGTGGCGGTGCTGGCAGTGGTGCGGGGAGGCTCCAGCCATTCTCCTGCAGCCTTGGATGGCTGAACCACCATGGTTGGTGGTGGGGGGGGGGTCCGAATGAGTCCCAGCACCAGGCCTCCTGTCCTTTCTGCCTGCTGGTGCAGGCCCCTTGCCCTTTCTGTCAGCAGCCAGGGATTGCTCCTTGCCCTTCCCTGTAGCAGCTGTGGGTGCCTCCTTGCCCTTCCCTGTAGCAGCTGGGGGTGCCTCATTGCCCTTCCCTTAAGAAGCTGGGGGTGCCTCCCTGCCATTCCTTGAAGCAGCTGGGGTGCCTCCTTGCCCTTCCTTGATGCAGCTGGTGGTGCCTCCTTAGCCTTCCTTGCAGCACCTGGTGCAGGCACCCTTTCAGTGTGGCTGCCTGGTGTCCGGTATCCTCTCCCACCTGGAGTAGCTGTCAACACTACTGTGGCCGTGGACTGGGTGGCTGAGGTGCTCGCCTGGGTTCTGACCACCCTGGCCCGACGTGAAGGACGGGGGGGTGGTAGGGAAGAGGTCAACGGTGGAGAGGAAAATCTTCTTAGGGACATTGGGGCGGGAAGAGGGTGAAGGTTTGGGAGATGAGGAAGAGGAAGTGGTTGTAGGAGATGTCAGTCTGCTGTGTTTGGGGGCAAGTGCATGGGCTGGGTGTGTTGTGAGGTAGATGGCTGTTGGGTGTCTGGTTGCTTGCGTTTGTGTACTTTTGGAGGAGGGGGCACAGACACAGTGGGAGAGGACACAGAGGACGTGTGCATGGATGTGGGGGTGGTGACTGCCAGTGAGGGGCGTGCAGTGATAGGCGTGATGGTAGAAGTGGATGAGGATGTAGTGCATGCTGGTGTGAGTAGAGACGCAACTAGCAGGGAGGTGGACAATGAGGAGGAGGGAGACACAGTGGAGACAGTCGATGTTGGTATGTCTGCATCTCAATGGTGTTTGTGAGTGCCTGTGGATGATGTGTGGTGCTTGTGTTTGCCTGAATCACTCCTGTGTGTTATCTTGTGCGCATGCTGGTCTGTCTGTGTACTTGGGATAGGTTGGGGATGAGGGGAATGGGATTGGGTAGAGGAAGCTGGAGGGGGGAGGCTAGAAACAGGGACAATGGCTGCCATCAGAGAGGAAGCCCGAGCCTGGATTGATCTCTGTTGGGCCGCCATGCAAGTGTGAATGCCCTCCAGGAATTCATTGGTCTATTACATTTGGGCTGCCAGCCCCTGGATGGCATTCACAATGGTTAACTGCCCAACAGAGGTGGATCGCAGAAGGTCAACAGCCTCCTAACTCAGGGCAGCAGGGCTAACTGGGGAAGGGCCTGCGGTGCATGGGGCAAAGGAGATGCCCACCCTCCTGGGTGAGCTGGCACAGGGCATTCGCTGAGGGTCTGCTGGGAGGGTGGTGCTGGTACAGGTGGTGGCGACTGTACCTATAGTTGGGGTGGATACAGAGGTGTCCGCCACCACCAGGGAGATTCCATCGGAGGAGGTATCACTGTCTGAACTATCCACTCCAGTCTCCGCCGTGGTGCTCCCCTCACCCTCTGTCCCACTAGTGCCCTCACCGTTGGTGGATTCGGACCCTGGGCCCTTTGGAATGCAGCTCCCTCCTTTGCCAGTGCCTCTGCTCCTCCGCCAGATGATGCTAATGCACATAAGGACAGGGTGATAAAACAAAAAGGGGGGGGAGACAAAGGGTACACTTGGTTATTGGCGCCAACACCACCACCGTTGGCGTACACGACACACACACACAGGAAACAGTCAATGCACTACCAATCACATTGCTAGTCACCAGCCCATGGATATGAACACCTAACTGCAGCATACCTGAGACCCACAGACCCCTGCCAAGTGGTGGATGCCTACTAGCTTGGTTGGAGGAAGTTTACATCAGTCCCTGCCCAATATGGGATCTACCCTGCAATGTCCGGCCTGGCCTAGGGGCACCCAAAGGCCCACATCCCCCACCTGAATACCACCCCACAAGGTGCAAGTAGTATATTGGGGCACTGCACTCACCCCCTTGTGGTTGCTGTAATGCCCCCAAGCGCCCATCCAGCTCCGGAAAGGCCACTGCCAGTATGTGGGCCATCAGGGGGGTCAGGGTTCGACGGGCACCCCTTCCTCGTTGGGAGGCCATTCCCAGCTGGGCCTCTGCCGTCTTCCGTGCCCAGCGTCTCAGGTCCTCCCACCGTTTCTGACAGTGGGTGCTCTGCCTGCCGTAGACCATCAGGGTCCGCACGTCCTTGGTGATGGCACACCATATACCCTTTTTCTGATGGGCGCTGACCTGAAGGGAAATGGACACAGGGAAAGCTATTAGTCCGACTGTCCTGCCTGTTACACTCATGGCCCACCATAGCCCTTCATATCCCCTTACGCACAGCTATGGCAACACATACATGCAGCATGGTGCCCAGGGCCCTTCCACCGACCCCCCCCACAAGGCCTTCACACCAGTCTCTCCAACTCCGCCACAGTGAAGGCAGGGGACCTTTCCCCAGTGACACGAGCCATGGTCGATTCCAGACACAGGTCACTGCAGCACATGCAGTGTAGGTCCTTTCCTGTTGAAGGTCAGGTAGTAAGTGAGTGAACAGATAGAAAATGGCGGTCACGTCCGTGGTGGTGCATACTATCACCGCCGGCGTACATCACCATTGGCCACTGTAACCCATAGGGCCCAATGATAACCAATAAGGAGTTGCACGGCGGTTCTTAATCACCTCCAGCAAAGGCACACAAAGTAGGTGGAATTACCTCATTTCCACATGTCCCTCCATACGGGACAGGCGGATGCCATTTCAGGGAGGGGGGCAGGCCATGGCACCTAACTGTGTCACAGTACACATAAGCCCCATTTGGACATATCCAACAATATACTGTTACAATCACAACATGCAATGAAGTGTAGTGTTTGGAAATATGAGATACTAACCAGCTGCTCACCGTTTTGCCCCATAGATTGCAACCACTGTGGAGATGGAGACATCCCCCATGTACAGATCCCTGGTGGACTTGGCAACAATGGAGGACAGGCATATTAGCCTCACCTATAGACTGG